>NW_021941393.1:185000-495185 GCF_902148845.1 Salarias fasciatus | reverse complement strand
TTTGCAGTGTTTTCGACCTTTTTCAAATTTTTAGTGTTTTTCAACGTTTTTCAACCTTTTTCGACTTTTTGCCGTGTTTTCAAAGTTTTTCAACCTTTTTCAACTGTATTTCAGGGTTTTTCACCTTTTCTTATTCAGTTTTTCTGCATTACAGTTTCAAATTTTCAGCTTAGCATTCACACTTGCAGTTTCTTCAGGAACTGCAAATTTTTTCTAGTTTTTATTCCGACTTCTTCCCCTGTTTTTTGGCACGCTTCTCCTCCTACAAATTTTGTCCGATTTGAACCATTCAGATATCAAATTGTGCAGCTTTTTAAGGACTTTCCGGCTATGTTCTAACTTTTTGATATCTCTTAAACTTTTTGAAATATTTCAACTTTTGTGCAACTTTTTGCCCCATGTTAACGGATGGAGATTTTTTCATACTTTGAAACCTTATAACTTCTTCAAATCTTAACCGATTTTAACCATTCAACTTTTAAAATATTCAACTTTTTAAACCCTTTCTTCAACCTTTTTAAACTTTTTCAACTTTGTTTAACTTTTTGAAATATTTCAACTTTTTAAAATTATTTTTAACATTGAAGTGGATGGGAAAACCCTTCAACTGACCTTTCAACTCCTTCAACTTTGAACCCTTACTACTTTGTCATACTTTCACATAGACAAGTCATTTTACTTTTAAAATGTAGGTATTTTTGTCCTCTATTCAGGTATGTAACATCATTTCAAGATCTTTTACCATATTTAAACTGTGAGCCTCTAAGTATGGAGAGAATTTCAGCCGTTTTTGAAGTTTATAATGGGTGTGTATTGGAAAAGCTAGAGTGGGAGAATCAAATTTAGAGTGCGGGAGGCTCTGAATTTTAACCAAAAAAAAAATTATTTTCTCGTCCTCCTGGCCACATTTCTGGCTCAATCTGCACAGTAACCCCTCAAAACGTAGGAATTTCTCTTGTGACCCGTACAATTGAGTCACTTTGTCTCAATCTCAAACGGTTCTCTCTCCAGAGGCATTTGTTTGAGGAGAGTGCAGAATTTTCTCCCATCCGCTCCAATGCATTTTCGAGACGCCCGAATCCAAAACTTCACTCGTGTTCGCACAATCGCCGTGGCTGAATGGAAGATCCTACAGACATGATTCCTGCACCATTAAATTCATGAGAGGCTTCTGAATCTGACTGTGTGAAAATCTTTTTCAATTTCGTCTTTCGTTCCCCGAGAAATGCCATTTCTTCAACCATGCGCACTCCATTAAAAAGTGCTGATTCACTGTCATGGCTGCTGTGCAGCTGGTCTCCATAGCAACAGACACACCTGTTGTGCTGCTGCTGCTTGATTAGTCTGGATTTTTCCATTAAGACTGGAGCTCTATTGATCCTCTGTTACTCTGACACTGACTCTACTGCTCCTTCTACCTCTATCAACTTTTTTAAGTTTTTGTAGTGTTTTCAACCTTTTTCAAACTTTTTCAACTTTTTGCAGTGTTTTCAAACTTTTTACAATATTTTTCAACTTTTTGCAGTGTTTTCAACCTTTTTCGAAATTTTTCAACCTTTTTCAACTTTTTTCATCCCTTTTCAACTTTTTGCAGTGTTTTCAACATTTTTCAACCTTTTTCAACTTTTTGCAGTGTTTTCAACATTTTTCAACCTTTTTCAACTTTTTGCAGTGTTTTCAACATTTTTCAACCTTTTTCAACTTTTTGCAGTGTTTTCAAACTTTTTCAATATTTTTCAACTTTTTGCAGTGTTTTCAACCTTTTTCACAATTTTTCAACCTTTTTCACCTTTTTTCATCCCTTTTCAACTTTTTGCAGTGTTTTCAACATTTTTCAACCTTTTTCAACTTTTTGTAGTGTTTTCAACCTTTTTCAACATTTTCAAGTTTTTTTTTCAGTGTTTTCAAACTTTTTCAACTTTTTGCAGTGTTTTCAAACTTTTTCAACTTTTTTCAAACTTTTTCAACTTTTTGCAGTGTTTTCAACTTTTTCAACCTTTTATCACCTTTTTGCAGTATTTTCATCCTTTTTCAACTTTTTGCAGTGTTTTCAAACTTTCTCAACCTTTTTCAACTTTATTTCAGGGTTTTTCACCTTTTCTTATTCAGTTTTTCTGCATTACAGTTTAACATTTTCAGCTCAGCATTCACACTTGCAGTTTCTTCAGGAACTGCAAATTTTTTCTAGTTGTGTGAATGCTGAAGGCATTCACACCTTTACATTCCAAATCTTTAATATTATTATTCTTCTGTATTCTTCCGCTGATTTTTGACGCTTAACTCCTCCTACAAATTTTGTCCGATTTGAACCATTCATATATCAAATTGTGCAGCTTTTTAAGGACATTCCTGCTATGTTCTAACTTTTAAATATCTTTTAAACTTTTTGAAATATTTCAACTTTTGTGCAACTTTTTGCCCCATGTTAACGGATGGAGATTTTTTCAAACTTTGGAACCTTATAACTTCTTCAAATCTTAACCAATTTTAACCATTCAACTTTTAAAATATTCACCTTTTTAAACTCTTTCTTCAACCTTTTTAAACTTTTTCAACTTTGTTCAACTTTTTGAAATATTTCAACTTTTTAAAATTATTTTTAACATTGAAGTGGATGGGAAAACCCTTCAACTGACAGTTCAACTCCTTCAACTTTGAAACAAAATAACTTTGTCATACTTTCTCACTGACATGTCATTTAACTTTTAAAATGTAGGCATTTTTGTCCTCTATTTACGTATGTAACATCATTTCAAGATCTTCTACCAAATTTAAACTGTGAGCCTTTAAGTACAGAGAGAATTTCAGCCATTTTTGGAGTTTACAATGGGTGTGTATTGGAAAAGCTAGAGTGGGAGAGTGGCAGTTAGAGTGCGGGAGGCTCTGAATTTTAAACAAAAAAAAAATTCTTTTCTCGTCCGTACGGCCACATTTCAGGCTCAATTTGCACAATAACCCCTCAAAACGTAGGATTTTTTCTTGTGACCCCTACAATTGAGTCACTTTGTCTCTATCTCAAACGGTTCTCTCTCCAGAGGCATTTGTTTGAGGAGAGTGCAGAATTTTCTCCCATCCGCTCCAATGCATTTTCGAGATGCCTGAATCCAAAACTTCACTCGTGTTCGCACAATCGCCGTGGCTGAATGGATGATCCTACAGACATGATTCCTGCACCATTAAATTCATGAAAGGCTTCTGAATCTGACTGTGTGAAAATCTTTGTCAAATTCACATCTTGGTCCCTGAGAAATGACATTTCTTCAGCCATGCGCACTCCATTAAAAAGTGCTGATTCACTGTCATGGCTGCTGTGCAGCTGGTCTCCATAGCAACACACACACCTGTTGTGCTGCTGCTGCTTGATTAGTCTGGATTTTTCCATTAAGACTGGAGCTCTATTGATCCTCTGTTACTCTGACACTGACTCCACTGCTTCTTCAAGGTATTTCAACGTTTTTAAATTTTTTGCAGTGTTTTTAACCTTTTTCAACTTTTTTCAACCCTTTTCAACTTTTTGCAGTGTTTTCAATTTTTTGCAGCGTTTTTAAACTCTCACATCTTCTTTCTACTCTATTCCATGTTTTGCAGTGTTTCAAACTTTTTTAATCTTTTTCAACATTTTTCTACCTTTTTCAACTTTTTTTCAACTTTTTTCAGCGTTATTCAGTGTGTTCAACCTTTTGCAACGTTTTTCTACTTTTTCAACTTTTTGTAGTGTTGTCACACTTTTTCTACCTTTAACTTTTTTCAACTTTTTGCAGTTTTTTCAACCTTTTTCAACTTTTCTCAACTTTTTGCAGTGTTTTCAAACTTTTTTAACCTTTTCAACGTTTTTCAACTTTTTGCAGCGTTTTCAAACTTTCTCAACCTTTTTTAACTTTTTTCAACTCATTGCAGTAATTTCAAAATGTTCATCCCTATCCAACTTTTTCAACCTTTTTCAACATTTTGCAGCGTTGTCAATTTTTTCAAATTTTTTTCAATGTTTTTCAACTTTTTGCAGCGTTTTTAAACTTTGTCAACCCATTCAAATTCTTTAAACTTTTTACAGTTTTTTTTTTAAAATTTTTATCAACCTTTTTCAAGTGTTTTCAACTTTTTGCAGTTTTCAAACCTTTTCAACCTTTTTCAACCTTTTTTAACTTGATGCAGCGTTTTCAACCTTTTTCAAGCTTTTTCAACTTCATGCAGTGTGCTGACTGCTGCTTGATTAGTATGGATTTTTCTGGATTTCTTCAACCATGCGCACTCCATTAAAAAGTGCTGATTCACTGTCATGGCTGCTGTGCAGCTGGTCTCCATAGCAACAGACACACCTGTTGTGCTGCTGCTGCTTGATTAGTCTGGATTTTTCCATTAAGACTGGAGCTCTATTGATCCTGTGTTACTCTGACACTGACTCTACTGCTGTTTACTGCTCTCTTCTGCTTTTTCAGGTTGTAACCTTTTTCAAAATTTTTCAGCTTTTTATAACTTTTTTCAACTTTTTCAAACTTTATCAAGTTTTTTTAATTTTTTTCACCTTTTTTAAGCCTTTTCAACATTTTTTTTGCTTTTCAACCTTTTTTGAGTTTTTTAAACTTTTTTCAACTTTTTTTAACTTATTCGAACTTTTTCAACCTTTCAACTTTTTAGACATTTAACTTTTTATGCAAATTAATGCATTTTTCATAGTATTTAAAAATTTTATGTGCTGTTTTCTTTTTGTCAAGTTATTCAGGTTTTCTAGATTTTTATAACTTGTAATGTCTTTTGTTCCTTCATTTTCAACTTTTTTTCTGCTTCAACGATTGCACTTCTTGGAGTTTTCTTAAATTTCTACACTTTTTTGAGCTGTTTTCACCTGTTTGATTTATTTAAAACTATTTTTTAACTTGTTAACGCAGAACACTAAGTTGTGTTCTGCGTTTCTAACCCTTGTAATCTCTATTCAGTTTTGTTAAACTTTGTCATTGTTTTCAAATTATTTGAACTTTGTTTTGACAATCACACTTTTCAAGCTCTTTATTTCTTTTTTCCTTTTTTTAATATGGTTTCAGATTTTCATGGATAATTGAAAATTTTAATTACGACTTTTATTACAGCGGAGTGATCCATCCAGGCTAGCTGGGAACAGAGACACCCGCAGTGGAGCGCTCTGTTCCGGCTGCCGCTGCGGAGCCGACAGAAAGAAAGCCATATCCAGATTCCTCCAGAGTGTGATCCGGGTCTGTCAGGTCTGCAGAGATGTTTACAGCCCCGTGATTCCACTGAAAGCAGCTCATAACATCAGTATGTCCTATGTGGGCTCCTATGTCCAGGAGCACCTGTCCACAGAGGCTCAGCCTCCACCCCGGACCATGTCTGATGCTCAGAACAGCGAGCGCTCCGCAGGGAGGGACGCCATGACTCCTCCAACAGAAACTACGAGCAAAGTGACTGTGCTCCCTTAAAACTACAAGTGATGAATGAAACACCTGTTAACTTTACACAAAGAACCCAGACAGTGGAAAAACAGCCAGCATTAATGTGTAGAAATATCAAATCAACACTCAAACTTCTCCAAGCACGACACAGCTCTCTCTCTGTTTCTCTCTCTCTGTCTCTCTCTCTCTCTCTCTCTCTCTCTCTCTCACACACACACACACACACACACACACACACACACACACACACACACACACACACACACACACACACACACACACACACACACACTTGTCCGTGGTGTTGAACTCCTCTGTTTCATGATTTGAGCAGTGTCTGAAAGTTGATGGCTGTTAGTGCTTGTTTAGAAAATATCTAATATATCATCGATGCAAAGATAGAAAGACAGATAGATAAACAGACAGACAGACAGACAGACGCGAGATATCCCTCTCTCTCTCTTACACTCACTCACACACTCACTCACTCACTTACTCACACGCATGCACGCGCACACACACACACACACAGACACACACACACACACGTCCGTGGTGTTGAACTCCTCTGTTTCATGATTCGAACATGTGTCTGACAGAAGGAAGCTATTAGTGCTTGTTTAGAAAATATCTAATATATCATCGATACAAAGATAGAAAGACAGACAGACAGACAGACAGATAGATAGATAGATGCGAGATCTTCCTCTCTCTCTCTTTCTCTCTCTCTCTCTCACACTCACTCACTCACACGCATGCACACACACACACACACACACTTGGTGTCCGTTGTGCTGAACTCCTCTGTTTCATTATTCGAGCATGTGTCTGACAGAAGGAAGCTATTAGTGCTTGCTTGACAAAAAATTATAATAATGAATGATGATAATATATTGTGACGGATGATAGATAGATAGAACACTAGATGGATAGCCAAACAGACAGATATCAGGAAATACAGTGTGTGTGTGTGTGTGTGTGTGTGTGTGCGTGCGTGCGTGCGTGCGTGCGTGCGTGCGCGTTTATATGTTCCTCATTTGCTTTGTGTGAAAGAAAAAGTAATGCACAGTATGCAGTCATCCATTTCCTGAGTGAAAAATAAAAAAAAAGATATTTGTAGATGCAAGCTTAACATGTGTGTTTTTTTTTCATTAAAGTTTATCCATTTTCTGTATCTTTGCAATGTTTTATTGGACCAGAAAAAAAACTTTATTTGGTTGAAAAAAGTCCAGAAGCTGAATTTTTCCGTTGACGGTCTGTTGTCCAGAGCGTCCCTGAACGCACCGCGCTCCGTCAGCCTGTCACTCCGCTGCAGCAGCTGAGAGGTGAGTAGCAGCTCCTCTGAAAAACTCGGTCAAAACTCGGTTTAAACTTCACAAAACAGCGTGTGTCTCGCTTCCACTGACTTCAGAGAGCCTCTCCAGTCTGTGGAGTCTCTCTTGGGTCCAATGAATGAAAGTTATGTTGCCTCTAAAAGCGTGTTTGATGATGGTAATGACGGCTAACGTTCTAGCTAGCAGACGCTGCTAGCAGAAGCTAAGTGGCTAACATGAAGCCAGCTTAGTGGTGTTAATTCATGTTTCAGGTGTGTTCAAGTGTTCATTGCTGTCTCTAAAGCTTAGCTTCATTGTGAGCTTTTCTCACCAACTGCTGTTGTTGGTATGAGCTGTCAACATTAGGGTTTAAAGGAGCATATAGCATGACTCAGCAGTTTTCTTCATCAGTTTCCTGCTTACCAGAAGTTTAATTCATGTCTCTCTTCACACAGAGAACTGTCTGCCTCTGCCATTGGATTTGGTGAGTGTCAAACTTCACACACATGACTGTTTAATAGTGGTTCAGTTATTTTTATTCAAACAGAAGCATATTTTCAGTGTCTGCTCTGTGTGGCTCAGTGAGTCCAGCCTGCTTCAACACACCTGCTGCAGTAACAGGCTGTTAGTGGCTCTGCTGGGAGCTGCTGAGGACACAGTCATTAGACTCAGGTGTGTTGAAGCAGAGACTGAGCTGGAAGCTGCTGGATAGAGGCTCTGCAGGAACAGGGCCAGGGAACACTGGTGTGGACCAGGAAGACAAACAGTTTCTCTCTGGGATCAAGAAAGAATTGTGAAACAATTGTCTTCTATTAAACACTGTTCATCCGCTTTCTGTACTGCAAGAAAAAAAAAAGCCCAAATATGAGATACAAATGCTAAATTTTTAAATGCAATTACTTAAAACAAATCAATTTAATAATAATTTAATAATTTAATAATAATAATAATAATAATAATAATTATATTTGGAAATTTGTCAATTATTCAAGAGTAGAAATACTTTTTATTAATTACAGCCTATTTTCAGAATATTATTTTGTTAAAAAAAAAAAAAAACTCCCACATAAACGATATCTCTATTTTTCATTTTAATCAAGATTTTGATATTTGTGAGCAGTAATCTGTCTCTATTTTTATTGTTAATGAAGCGTCTTTCCAGGTTTTAGTGATGTTTGCCCCATAGGAAAGTTTCTCTTCAAACAGTATAGGAAGGTTTTTCATGAATGTCTGGTTCATAAAGCTACTCTGTGAGCCTTTAATTAGTCTGAATGTTTCTACAATGTGTCCAGGAACGTTTCTGATATGAAACTGTAAATGAAATATATAATTTTTGTGTGAAAAACGGAAACCACAAATCAGAAATAGAAGATGAAATAATTCCAGAACCTCCTCAGTATTTCAATCCTGCTGTCAACAGTGAACATGTGTGATAATGAGTTGTGAGGGAAGTTGTCTGGTTTCTCTTTTATGTTGTCGGTCATGTTAGAAGTCAGTCGTATTTTGGATGAATTCCTTTTTGTGTGAATCTTATTTCAAGCAACTTGTGTTGTTACTGAAACTTGGAACACATTTTGTGAAAGACAGTGAGGTGAAACAAATAAGTTTCTCACTCTGTTTTAAGATTCCCAGCCTAACAGACTAGAGAGATATGTTCAGTCTTTCTTTACTTAAAGCACCTTTCATATAATAAAAGTAACAGCATCTCAAGAGAATAAAAACATTACAAAATCAATCCATCCCTCCCATCCACAAAATATACATATATATACAGCATACAAACGTGCACACACACGCACACTCACAGACACCGGCTGAGGGGCAGCAGGCAGACTGAAAAAAGAAAAAAAACAAACCCCAACATGCAGCCAGCAGGCCAAGTACGGACTGGCGCATGAGGAAACCTTCCAGCATTATTTAATCATCTCAACAAACACCATGTCCTCTGGCTCCAGCTCTTACTACTGATCTCCTGACCACACACAGACATGCTGTACAGCAGCAACTGGTTCACTGGAACTGAGAACTCAGTGGCCCAGTTTACATGGGTGTTTTTTTCAATCGGATTGTAAACAATCGTATTAAACAGAGTGTATTCATGAAGTGATCCACAATGAATCCTCGTTTACAAGGACCCTTGGTGAAGCGGATTATACAGCGTCCTGTGACATGTGCACAAAGTCTCTGCAGGTCTTTAGCTCCGCAGCAGCAGTCCTCAGCGCCGAGCATAGAGTTTTTATCTGCTGATATCTGCTCAAATAATGTCCAAAAAGTCCATGATACGCTGCTGAAGGAGCGGCTGCTCCCCTGGCTGCAGCACCGAGCGGCAAGTCTCGTTGTGAGCTCTGCCTCCGCTCCGCGTGTCGATGTTTCGAATTAACTGGTGCCCGTGTTAACTTGTGACCAATACATGATTGAAAAATGTAGTCGTTCTTGCGATCGTCGGTTATCGACAGTTACAGTGAGTGTATACGTTTAAAGTCATTTGTGAGTCTTACTTTAACAACTGCTGTAATCAAAATGTGTTTACACAGACCTCCGCCGCCATTCGTTAACACGGGAACCAGTTAATCCATAACACCAGCCGGCAATCGCTTGTATTCTGCTATACAGCTCTTTATACAACTCGCTATTGCGCGATTTGGTTCCATCTCGCCTCTCCAATGTTTTTTCTGTCTGGGTTTTTTACTAAAAAAGTGTTTTTCAACCACCGTGGCGTTCTCTGCTGGTTTTTTGACTGTGCTGCTTCCTGTTTACTGGCACGTCACAGGTCACTCCATGCATGTGCAGAACAAACACTCCCCCAGTACAATCCGCTCCGCTGTCAGACTCGTTTATAAGGGACACGGAGCGGATTGTCGATCGGCGTAGACCACCTCATACAATCGGCTCCAAATCACAATCCGCTCCGATTGAAGCGGATCCACTCAGTCGTTTACCTGACACATTTTACAATCCGCTCCATGTACAATCCGCTTATACGTGGTCCATGTAAACGTGCCCACTGGCTGACGTGTTGTAGGTATCACTTGCTGTCATGAGCCAGTATTTAACGAGTATAGCAAAATAGGACAGTATTGGAGCGAGTACATCCCCAGAGAAAACTCTACTGAAACGTACATGTCCTCGGCTGAAGGTTAAATTATCCCTCATGTGTAATAATCACATTTTAAATATGGAGCGGGTCAAAGAATTATCAGTGAGACCATGAATTCTGGGGTGTTTTCACAGTTTTGCCTTCAGTGACAGATTGTTGTGATCATTTTGTCTGCTGGTTCTGCTGTTTCCTTAAACAGTCTACTCATTTTATTGATTCTGTCCTGCAGGTACCAGGATCAACTCCTCCACTCATCTTCATTGAAGATCTCTTCTCTTCTAAATTTCTGTCTAGCTGTCCATCTCCTCTGTCCCTCTCCTCTGTCCCCCTCTGTCTAAAAAAGAATCTCTGTCTTTCCTGTCATTCTCCTGCTCTGTCTGAAAACTCTATCTGTCCTGTCAGTCTCTTCCTCTGTCTGGACCTCTGTCTAGCTGTCCATCTCCTCTGTCCCTCTCCTCTGTCCCACTCTCCCTGTTTTTTTGTTTTATTTTTGTCACTTTTGTCTTGGCATATTAATTTTTTCTGTCAAGCTGTGCTGGCGGCAACTCAATTTATTGGGGAAACATACCGCCGTCATCTCAATTTATTGGGGCCCTTCTGAACTTGGGACTCGACCCGAATTTTGAGTGTCCCCCCAACAAAAAACCCTTCTATTTCAAAAACAAACAAAAAAAACAAAACAACTCATATCAAACTACTTGTGTTGACATAATACATTCTGTGTTGATCTACACTTGTCTGCCTTCTTTATATTTTCCAGTTTTGTTGTCACAATGCCTCGCACCAACAAGAGATCTCAAGCTCAGAAACGTCGCTTCCAGCAGCAGACTGAATCCCACGATCCAACTCCTGAGTCAGCAGAGCGTTTTTCTCATCTCTGTGAGAAGATGGCAGCTGTCTTACTGGTTCCTGATGAAGTGAAAGATGTGAGCAGTGAGGTGACGATGACCAGATGTGATGAAGGTAATGTGATAATAACAGAACTGCCCTCTGAGATTCAACTGTGTGCTTCCCGCAGCCAGAGCTCTGCCAGGTATGGTGACAATGGAAACAAACAGTGTACATGTAACTCTCTGACATTTCTGGCTTTCCTCCATGAGAACGAGACGATCTCAAAAGCAGACCTGGACCTGGTTCTGGATAAAGGGAACGTTTTATATCAACAGGTTATTAACACCCCGAACATCCACACTGATGGTTCTGGACATTTGGCCTCTGATCAACTCCCTAACCTCGTTCCTTCTCGCAGCTCTACTCTGACAGCTGATCTCTCCATACTTCCTTACAATGGCAGCTTTGGAAACCCACCAGCTGGATGTATGGATACCTACCTCTCCCTGTCTTCCAGGCTGAACTGTTTGACTGATGATGTGCAGTATGCTCTGTTGATCATGGCCAGGTTGTGTATTGCAGTGTTCAGGACTCCCAGTGGCAGATATGGCTTCTTTGATCCTCACTCCAGAAAAGACGATGGTTCAAAGAAAGAGGATGGAACAGCTGTGATGGTGACGTTCAAACATCTCCAGGACATGGTGAATCGACTCCTCCGCTGCTACAGAGAACATGGCGCCTCATCCACGACCCAATATGAGTTCAAACCTCTGACGTTTGTCAGCGTCAGACCTGTAAGTCCACAACCTGCTGCTTCACACTCTGCACAGACACCTGTTGTTGAATCAAACTCGGACAGTCTGAACACAACGACCACTGAGGTTTGTTTAGAAAGCAGTTCAAGTCAAGTGTCGGTGTCCCTGAATCAACAAGTTGATGTCCCTTCAGTCCAACCAGAAACTGAAAGACCAGCTGTGGTGAAAGAAACCTCTGATAAACTGTCAAAACATAGTAAACATGAAAGAAGAAAGATTCAGAGAAGGTTGGCTTCAGGAAAGAATTCCCTCAGAAAAAATGATCGGAATCGTAAACATAGAGAGATGTATGCTTCAAATCCAACATACAGTGAAAGTAAAAAGTGTTATTCCAGAAGAATTTATGCAACTGAAACGGTGAAAGAGAGAAAGAGAAATCAAGCTAAAAAGTCCTACAGAAACAATCCTGCTGTCAGAGAAAAACACAGAGATTTAATGAGAAATTTATACAGAAACAGTGATGTAATCCGACAGAAGAAAAGACAGTTCTTAAGAGAACTCTATAGAAATGATCCTGTATTCCAGCAGAAGAAAAAACAATACATACGAGAACTCTATAGAAATGATTCTGTATTCCAAGAGAAGAAAAAACAATACTTGAGAGACCTCTATAGAAATAATTCTTTAATCCAGCAGAAGAAAAAAATATATATCACGTCACAATATAGAAACTCTGAGGTCTTCAGACAACAACAAAAATCTTGTGTGACACGACGTTATTTCCAGGACCAAACATTCAGAAGGAAACACAGGCTGCTAATGAGAAAGATCATGCAAGACCGGTATCAAAACAATCTGGCATTTAAAACAATGCATAGAATGAGATGTGCCTTAAATATTAGACGTAAATACCGTCAGATTCCCCGACAGCCTCAGCAACAAGATAACAGTTTGGTTGGACAGGCCATTTCCATTTTCAGGTCTCAGATCAAGGCTGGACCAACATCTGTATGTACTGTGTGTCATAAAGCTTCATTTCCAAATCAAGTTAAAGTTTGTTCCAGAACAAAGTATTTGAAAAATCCCAACTTGGTGGCAGCTTGTCTCACTGGAAAGTTTGTTCATCACTGTAATGAGAGCTGCAGAAGTGAAGAACAGTGCAAAGTTCCTGATGAAAGGAAGAAAGAGTGGATCTGTCATACCTGCCATGATCACCTGAGACGTGGAGCCATGCCCTCCCTGGCTGTACACAATAACCTGGAGCTTGTTGACATCCCATCAGAGCTGTCAGACTTGAACATATTAGAGAGACATCTGATCAGCAAGTGCATTCCTTTTGCGAAGGTCATTCCTCTTCCTAAAGGCAGACAGAGTGCAATCCGTGGAAATGTGGTGTGTGTCCCGTCTGAGATCCAGGAAACAGTTGAAGCTTTGCCCAGACTGAGAAGTGAATCCCAGGTCATGAGAGTGAAACTGAAGTGTGTTACCTGTGTTACCGAGGACATCAGCTCTTCCAGACTGTCACCTGGTCTAAACTGATGCAGGCCCTGCATAAACTCAAACAGATCCACCCACAGTATTCTGAAATCACTATCAGAGAAGAAGCTGAGCTGTGTGACCCCACCCTGCCTGATGATGATGATGATGATGATGATGATGATGATGATGAAGGGATGGAGGAGGAGTTTGATGAAGCAGACTTGATGGAGATTGACAGGTTTGAGAAAGATGCTCTGTGTGAAAATGAGGCTGAGGATGGTTTAGATGTTCTGTCGTGTGATGGTGAAGAACCAGAGAACAGACCTGAAGAACAGCAGGAAGGTGACATGCCCAATGGTGGCTTTGCTCTGGAATCTTGTCTTCAACCTCCTAATGTAGCAGAGGAAATCATGTCTTTCAGTGAAGGAATCTACTGTGTTGCTCCTGCTGAGAGAAACAGTCCAGTCGGCTTTTTTAAGACCCCTAAACTTGAGGCCATGGCTTTCCCTGTACAGTTTCCTACAGGTCAAAACACCCTGGATGAGAGCAGACGTGTCAAACTGTCACCCAGCAGTTACTTCAAATCCAGACTTTTCTCCATTGATGACAGATTTGCCAGAGACTCTAATTATTTGTTCTTTGCACAGTTTGTGATTGAGGTTCACCTGGCTACCAACAGCATGACCATCCAGTTGAGAAAAGGCAAACCCATGACCAGAGATGGACGAAAAATAACCTCAGGGATGCTGCAAGACAGACGTGAAGTAGAGAAACTAGTGAGAAACCGCGAGGCTTTTCGCTTCATGAGAGCATTACGTGGTACTCCGGCCTACTGGCACCAGAAAACCAGTGAACTGTTTGCCATGATAAGACAGCTGGGCACTCCCACCTTCTTTTGCACGTTTTCAGCTGCTGAGATGCGATGGCCTGAAGTGATTGAAGCAATCAAGAGACAACAAGGTGAGGAGGTGAATTTTGAAGAGCTGGACTGGTCAGAAAAATGTGACATCCTGAGAAGTAATCCTGTGACAGCAATGCGCATGTTTGATAAGCGAGTGGAGGCCTTATTCAGAGATTTGCTGCTTTCGCCTGCTCAGCCACTGGGTAAAGTTGTGGACTTCTTTTATCGAGTGGAGTTTCAGCACAGAGGAAGTCCTCACATTCACTGCCTGCTCTGGGTTGAAGGTGCTCCTGTGTTTGAAAAGGATGATGATCAGACTGTGTGTGATTTTGTGTCCAGATACATCACAGCTCAGCTCCCTGACCCTCACACTCAACCCGACCTGCACAAGAAAGTCAGTGAAGTCCAGAAACACAGTCGTACACACACCAAGACGTGTTTCAAAAGTGTTGGCTCTGGGTGCCGTTTTGGGTTTCCCAAACCTCCCTGCAGAAACGTAATGATCACGAGACCTGATGGTGGTAAATACACTGCAACTGCAAAGACTAAGCTGAGACCTCTGAACAGATTCCTGAACGAACCTGAAGCAGCTTCCATGAGTTTAGATCAGCTTCTGGCTCAGTGTGATTTAACCGTGGCTGAATATGAGTTTTACCTGAATGAACTGAACAAATCCAGCGCTGTCCTGTTGAAGCGAGATCCAAAGGATTGCTGGATCAATGCCTACAATCCACACCTGCTCACAGCCTGGGATGCTAACATTGACGTGTCCTACATCCTAAATGCTTATGGCTGTATTCATTATCTGACCAAGTACATCACCAAGAAGGAAGCTGGACTCTCAGAGTACCTGAAAACAGTGATCAATAACTCCAACAGCAGCAACGTGAATGACAGTGAGGAGATGAAAGCAGTCATGCAGGCCTACTCCAAGAAACGAGAAATCAGTGCTCAAGAATGTGTTGCCAGAGCATGTGGACTGAAGATGAAGAAGTGTTCCCGAGCTGTAGTTTTCATACCAACAGATGAGAACCCTCTGAGAATGAGTCGCCCTCTGTCTTTCCTTGAGAACACCACTGATGAATGTACAAACATCTGGATGACATCTTTGGCAGATAAGTATAAGAACAGACCAGAAACACCAGAGTTTGAGGAAATGTGCATGGCTGAGTTTGCTGCCACCTGCAGGTTTGTCCGTGAGAGCAAAGGAGCTGATGTGTTTCCACTGCTGAATGACATGGGCTTTGTACAGAGGAGAAAGAATGATAAGCCAGCTGTGATCAGATATTACCGCTGCTCAGAGGAAAGAGATTCTGAGAACTACCATGGCAGATTACTGAAGCTGTACCTTCCACACAGATCAGATGAGGAACTGAAGAGACCAGGCTTTCCAACCTACCAGAGCTTTTACAGAGCCGGCTGGGTGCAGCTGCCAGGCTGGAACCACGGCCGGTCGGTGGAAGTGATCGTCAAACAGAACAGAGAAAAATATGAGAAAAACAGTGAAGAGATTGAGAAAGCTGTTGAAGAGTTTCAAGAGAATCAAGGTGTGATGGATGAGTGGTGTAACCTTGCTCCTCAGTCTGAAGTTGTGAGACTGGACTACGATGATGATGCAGAACAACCACATCCTGATGATCCTGAGCAGGAAAATGTCCCCGAGTACAGCCGTCCAGCTGATGCAGTCAGTGAAGCCAGAGTAACCAGAGAGCCTCCTGTGATCGATCCAGCTGTGTTAAGACACATGTATCAGAGTCTCAACCTAAAGCAGGCTGGTTTCTTTTACACTGTGAGAGAATGGTGCATTCGCAGAGTCTGTGGCCTTCGTCCAGAGCAGTTCTTCTATTACATTAATGGGGGGGCCGGAACAGGAAAGTCCCATCTCATCAAATGTATTCACTCGGAAGCATCGAAGATCCTGAGAAATGTTCCACGACATTGTGACGAGGTTGACATCAGTAAGCCTACTGTCCTGCTGACGGCTTTCACTGGAACAGCAGCGTTTAACATTTCAGGTTCAACTCTCCATTCACTGCTGAAGCTTCCCAGAAGTCTCAAACCTCCAATCCAAGGTCTTGGTAACAAGCTGGATGAAGTCAGAGCAGAGCTCCTCAACGCTGAAATCCTGATCATTGACGAGGTGTCCATGGTTTCCAGGCCGTTGTTTGTCTACGTTGATGCTCGACTAAAGCAGATCAAAGGCAGTCAGAGACCTTTTGGAGGAGTTTCTGTCATTGCTGTTGGAGATTTTTATCAACTT
The DNA here is from genome assembly GCF_902148845.1 of Salarias fasciatus. Taxonomy (NCBI): domain Eukaryota; kingdom Metazoa; phylum Chordata; class Actinopteri; order Blenniiformes; family Blenniidae; genus Salarias; species Salarias fasciatus. The sequence continues at coordinate 479,144 of NW_021941393.1, read as the reverse complement.
CCTCCAGTGAGGCATTCCACTCCTCTGTGTGTGTTTGACCCCTCTGAAATCGACTTGTGGCACGAGCATTTCCAGATGATCACTCTGACTGAGATCATGCGGCAGAAAGATGACGTTGCTTTTGCAGAGATGCTGAACAGGATCCGAGTCAAAGACAAGTCTGCTGAGCTGTCTGAAGCTGACAGAGCTTTGATTTATCAGACTGTAACAGAACCAGCTCTTTGTCCAACTGATGTCCTGCACATCTATGCTACGAACAAACAGGTGGATGCACACAACTCTGCAAGGCTGGCTGAACTGTTTGACAACATAATCACAGTTGATGCAGATGACTTCGAGAAAGATCCTCAGACTGGCAGAATGACACGGAAACAAACACCAGTGAAAGGAGGCAGAAATGAGTTACCAGACTCTCTACAGGTTGCTGAGGGTGTTCGAGTCATGCTGACCAGAAACATTGATGTGCAAAGTGGTCTTGTCAATGGAAGTTTTGGCACTCTGGTGCGGTGCATCTCAGAAAATGATCATGTTACTAAGCTGGGTCTCCGAATGGACAGCCATGTGTCTTCAGAGCAAAATGATGATGCGGTTTATATTCAGAGAGACGAAGACAACCTGAAGCAGAAAGGTGTGGTGCGCAGACAGTTCCCCATCAAGCTGGCTTTTGCATGTACCATCCACAAGGTCCAGGGAATGAGTATGCAGTCTGCTGTGGTGTCACTGAAGAACATCTTTGAACCTGGGATGGCTTATGTTGCTGTGAGCAGAGTCACTTCCCTCGGTGGACTCTTCATTGTAGACATGGATGAGAGTAAGTTCTACGCCAGTCAACAGATCACTGCAGCCCTAGAGAGTATGAGACAAGCCAGTCCAGCTGAGATGATGCCTCTTCTACAGATGAGAGAAACCCTGAGCAGACCTGATACCCTGACCATCATCCACCATAACACTGAGGGATTACCGGCTCACATCAATGACATCAAGAGCCACCATGAAATGTGTTTGGCTGACATCTTGTGTCTCACTGAAACCCATTTGCAGGGCTCCTTTGTTGCAGACAGTCTTCAGTTACCAGGCTACAACCTGTTCAGACGTAACAGACACCTGTCCTACAGCAACTTCCCTCAGATTGCCAGCAGAGGTGGTGGAGGAGTAGCCATCTATGTGAGAAACCACATCCAAGCTCGAGAGAAGCAGTATCTGCTGAATGTCACTGATCTTGAGTTTGTGGCCTTGAAGCTTGATGCTCCAGTGAGTGCTATCATCGCAGCAGTGTACAGACCTCCTAACTATGACGTGACTTCTTTCCTGGCTAATCTCAGCAGCCTTCTGGACTCTCTGGAGATTCTGGACTGTCAGCCCATCATTGTCTGTGGAGACTTTAATGAAAACCTTTCATCCACAGCCAAGAAGCCCATTCTAGAGCTGTTTCAGACCAGAGGTTATGCTCAACTCATCACTGCTTCCACCACAGAGAAGAACACACTGCTGGACCTGATTTTCATTTCACAGCCCGACCACTGTGTCCAGTCTGGTGTCCTGAGAACATATCACAGCTATCATGATCCTGTTTACTGTGTCCTGACTTTCAGCAACGTGTGAAGCAGAGAAAGACTTCGGATGTCCTTTTTCTTCATTTCATTCAATAACCTGATCAGTGTTCTAATCATTTATCATTTTCCATTAAGACTGTAGGTGCCTGTTGAGGTAAGGCCTTTGTTAATAGAACTGAATCATGCAAAACCTTTTTTATTGTTTCAATCATGTTTGACAGCATATGAATGAGGTAAGGTATGTGAAAGCCATCATGCTCTTCTTAAAGTGATCATTGAATTGAATTCCTGCAGTGTAAATAACAGGTTTCTGATTTTTCACTGTCATGTTTGATCATCCATAATTGAGGCAACAATGTTATTTTATGATTTTTTTTAAATTGATTAATGCATTGAGATCCCCACTTTCTAAATGACATCATGTAAATGTAATCTGTAAATGTCAGAAACAATCTTGTAATCACGCTAAACTGATTATTGCATTGATATTCCTCCCTTCCTAATTGATTATAGATAAATCTAATGTTTAATGACAAACTCTGTTGGCCTGTGCATTCATCATCTGGGTGGGTCTGGGTCAGGGTTGGTGAATGCACAGGCCACAACACTCTTCTGGGTCAGAGCTTCATTCAGTCACATGCTCTGTGGTGTAACTGACACCCACCCAGTAGTTTGAATCCTTCTTCAGTCCCCTTTGAGGACTGGAGCTGGACGACCTCCAGACTGTCCACTGTGGGGTCCTCTGAGTCACCTGTCTGAGCCATCTCCAAGAGTGCCTGTCGGATTCACCTGTCAGGTCCTGCAGAGCATCAGTGTCTTTAGTCCCAGCATCTCCATCAGCCATAAAGCAGTCATCAGTACTGGACATGAGAGAGACGTGGACGTCCCTGGTACCACCAGACATTCTCCAGCGAGTGAGACGGGACGGTGCCTGCCAGCCTTCATTCTCCCCTGAGAGCAGAGGACGTCCTGCTGCTCTGAGGACACTGCTGGATGTCCAGACCAGACGTCCTCCAGTCAGTCCCCATGTGTCCTCTCAGCGGTACTGCAGGTACTTCACCAATCCTGAAACATGCAGTGAGATTGTTCCCACATGTCTCATGAATCCTCACTCGTCTGTCCTCTGTCCGTCCTGCCTTGTTGTCTGCAGACACTCTGACTGAACCAAGAGGAACAAACTTCAGCTCCAGTCCTGACGTGGGCCTGCACTGCAGCGTCTCAAGGTATTTCATGGATTGTTGAAGATGGAACCTCTGAATGTGTCTTGTTCTCCCACTAACATCCACCTTCTGTCAGCAGGATGGAGTGTTTCCCTCTGCCCTCCACCTTCACCTCAGAGGAGCCTCCATGCTGACGGCCTCACTGTGGAGCTGCTGCTGCTGCTGCTGCTGCAAGTCTCTCCTCATCAAAGTGACGGGACTCTGCAGCGCTGATGAAGAGGAGGACTGATTCCTGTTTCCTCCATCATGAACAACTCAACCACAACAGGGTTCCGTCTGGGTCTCCTGTTCTCTCTGCCTCTCCCACAACATGGACAAGAGATCTGAGAGCAGCAGCCGTCCAGCCAAGGACAGAACTAGCTTCATCTGGAGGAAACAGCTGGTCTGAGCTGCTGGACATTTAGGATTCTTGAAGGACTCAGAAGAGGAAAGCTGTCCTGACTGTTTGATCTGGGAGGTACGACGAGCCTCTACTGCATGTTCTTCTTTGTCCCTGAAGCCCAACCGGAATAGCAGAAAGCCGCCACCTCTGAGCCTGGTTCTGCAAAGGTTTCTTCCTGTTAACAGGGAGTTTTTCCTTTCCACTGTCGCTGATGCTTGCTCATGTGGATCTGTTGGGTTTCAGTTCTGTTTACTGTCTCTTAAAACAAGACAAATGGACACAATTTTGTCTTATTTGTTGCAATGTCAGACTGTGCTCTGGTTAACACTAAATATATTCTATTTTCTGTTGTGAATGTTAGTTTTGATCTTGTTGAACAGTTAATAAAATGTGTGTTTTGCATCAACATTGCTGCCTTATTTTTAAAAGTATCCAAAAATATTCAGCCTTTAACTCTGTTTTAACGAGACAGTATATGAAATGTCTTTTATATCAATTAAACTTGGAATATTTTAACATTCAAACTTCTAAGACATAGAACTTTATGTGATGCTTCTTTAACCTCTTTAAAATACTGCAACTTCAAACTTTAATACTTTTGTAAACTTTTTCAAGTTCTTTGAAAATTTTTCAACATTTTTCATGTCTAACTTTCAACTTTTTTAAAATTTGATAAGTACCATTTTTGTTCAGCTTTGTTTCAGCTTTTTTAATCGTTTCCAACTTTACGTATTTTCAATTTTTTTTAAGTTTTTTTTTTTAATCAGCTTTTTTGAGCTTTTTTTCAGGTCTTTCTCAACTTTTTCAACCTTTCTCAAGTTTTACAACCTTCAGGTTTTTTGAACTTTATCAAGTTTTTCAAACTGTTTCAACTTTAACCTTTCCTCGACTTTTTTCAACCTTTTTTAAGTTTTTTTCAGGTCTCATAAGTTGAAAAAGTAGATTACAGTTGAAAAACTGTAATCTACTTTTTCAACTTATCTGTTTTTCCAAATATTTTTGAGCCTTTTGTCTACTTTTTTTCAGCTCCTTCAACCTTTCTTCTTGAGCTTTTTCTGCATTACAGTTTAACATTTTTAGCTCAGCATTCACACTTGCAGTTTCTTCAGGAACTGCAAATTTTTTCTAGTATTATTCTGACTTCTTCCCCCGTTTTTTGACGCTTAACTCCTCCTACAGTTTTTGTCCGATTTAAACCATTCAAGTATCAAAATGTTCAGCTTTTTAAGGACATTCCTGCTATGTTCTAGCTTTTTAAAACCTTTTAAACTTTTTGAAATATTTCAACTTTTGTGCAACTTTTTGCCCCATGTTAACGGATGGAGATTTTTTCAAGCTGTGAAACCCTTCAACTCCTTCAAATCTTAACCGATTTTAACCATTCAACTTTTAAAATATTCAACTTTTTAAACCCTTTCTTAAACCTTTTTAAACTTTTTAAACTTTTTTCAACTTTTTGAAATATTTCAACTTTTTAAAATTATTTTTAACATTGAAGTGGATGGGAAAACCCTTCAACTGACCGTTCAACTCCTTCAACTTTGAACCCTTAAAACGTTGTCATACTTTCACGTAGACAAGTCATTTAACTTTTAAAACTTAGGCATTTTTGTCCTCTGTTCAGGTATGTAATATCATTTCAAGATCTTTTACCAAATTTAAACTGTGAGCTTTCAAGTACGGAGAGAATTTCAGCCGTTTTTGGAGTTTACAATGGGTGTGTATTGGAAAAGCCAGAGTGGGAGAAAGGAATTTAGAGTGCGGGAGGCTCTGAATTTTAACCAAAAAAACAATTCTTTTCTCGTCCGTACGGCCACATTTCTGGCTCAATCTGCACAATAACCCCTCAAAACGTAGGAATTTTTCTTGTGACCCGTAAAATTGAGTCACTTTGTCTCTATCTCAAACGGTTCTCTCTCCAGAGGCATTTGTTTGAGGAGAGTGCAGAATTTTCTCCCATCCGCTCCAATGCATTTTCGAGACGCCTGAATCCAAAACTTCACTCGTGTTCGCACAATCGCCGTGGCTGAATGGATGATCCTACAGACATGATTCCTGCACCATTAAATTCATGAAAGGCTTCTAATTCTGACTGTGTGAAAATCTTTTTCAATTTCACCTCTGGGTTCTCCAGGCACGACATTTTCTCAACCATGCGCACTCCATTAAAAAGTGCTGATTCACTGTCATGGCTGCTGTGCAGCTGGTCTCCATTGCAACAGACACACCTGTTGTGCTGCTGCTGCTTGATTAGTCTGGATTTTTCCATTAAGACTGGAGCTCTATTGATCCTCTGTTACTCTGACACTGACTGTACTGCTGTTTAGTGCTCTCTTCTGCGTTGTCTACTTTTAAGCTTTTTGCTAATTTTTCAGCTTTATATAACTTTTTCAAACTTTTTAAAATTTTTTCAGCTTTTTTCAACTTCTTCAAACTTTTTTGAGTGTTTTCAACTTTTTTTTTTTTTTACTTTTTTCAACTTTTTCAAGCTTTTTCAACCTTTTTTAGATTTTTTCAACTTTTTCAAGTGTTTTCAACTTTTTCATCCTTTTTCCAGGTTTCTTTACTTTTGCCAACTTTTTTTTTGGACTTTTTCAAGTTTTTTCAACTATATCAAACGTTTTAAGCCTTTTTCAACTTTTTTCAACATTTTCAACCTTTTTCCAGGTTTGTCTGCTTTTGTCAACTTTTTTCGACTTTTTCAAGCTTTTTCAACTTTTTTTTACTTTTTTCAACTTTTTCAAACTTTTTCAAGCGTTTTCAAGCTTTTTTAGATTTTTTTCAACTTTTTCATTCTTTTTCCAGGTTTTTCTACTTTTGCCAACTTTTTTTGACTTTTTCATTTTTTTTTTTACTATATCAAACATTTTAAGCCTTTTTCAAGTTTTTCCAGCTTTTTTCAACATGTTCAACCTTTTTCCAGGTTTTTCAACTTTTTTCAACAATTTCAAACTTGTTAAGCCTTTTTCAATTTTTTTCAACTTTTTTCAACCTTTTTCAACTTTTCAAGCTTTGCAGTGTTTTCAAACTTTTTCTACCTTTTTCAACTTTATTTCAGGCTTTTTTAACTTTTCTTATTGAGCTTTTTCTGCATTACAGTTTAACATTTTCAGCTCAGCATTCACACTTGCAGTTTCTTCAGGAACTGCAAATTTTTTCTAGTTCTTCTTCTGACTTCTTCCCCCGTTTTTTGACGTTTAACTCCTCCTACAAATTTTGTCCGATTTGAACCATTCAGATATCAAATTGTGCAGCTTTTTAAGGACATTATTGCTATGTTCTAGCTTTTTAATATCTCTTAAACTTTTTGAAATATTTCAACTTTTGTGCAACTTTTTGCCCCATGTTAACGGATGGAGATTTTTTCAAACTTTGGAACCTTATAACTTCTTCAAATCTTAACCGATTTTAACCATTCAACTTTTAAAATGTTCAACTTTTTCAACCCTTTCTTCAACCTTTTTAAACTTTTTCAACTTTGTTCAACTTTTTGAAATATTTCAACTTTTTAAAATTATTTTTAACATTGAAGTCAATGGGAAAACCCTTCAACTGACCTTTCAACTCCTTCAACTTTGAACCCTTACTACTTTGTCATACTTTCACATAGACAAGTCATTTTACTTTTAAAACGTAGGCATTTTTGTCCTCTATTCAGGTATGTAGTATCATCTCAAGATCTTTTACCAAATTTAAACTGTGAGGCTTCAAGTATGGAGGGAATTTTAGCCGTTTCTGAAGTTTATAATGGGTGTGTATTGGAAAAGCTAGAGTGGGAGAATCAAATTTAGAGTGCGGGAGGCTCTGAATTTTAACCAAAAAAAAATTTATTTTCTTGTCCGTATGGCCACATTTCTGGCTCAATCTGCACGATAACCCCTTAAAACGTAGGAATTTTTCTTGTGACCCGTACAATTGAGTCACTTTGTCTCTATCAGAAACCGTTCTCTCTCCAGAGGCATTTGTTTGAGGAGAGTGCAGAATTTTCTCCCATCCGCTCCAATATATTTCGAGACGCCTGAATCTGAAACTTCACTCGTGTTCGCACAATCGCCGTGGCTGAATGGAAGATCCTACAGACATGATTCCTGCACCATTAAATTCATGAAAGGCTTCTGAATCTGACTGTGTGAAAATCTTTTTCAATTTCTCCTTTCGGTCCCCGAGAAATGCCATTTCTTCAACCATGCGCACTCCATTAAAAAGTGCTGATTCACTGTCATGGCTGCTGTGCAGCTGGTCTCCATTGCAACAGACACACCTGTTGTCCTGCTGCTGCTTGATTAGTCTGGATTTTTCCATTAAGACTGGAGCTCTATTGATCCTCTGTTACTCTGACACTGACTCCACTGCTTCTTCAAGGTATTTCAACGTTTTTAAATTTTTTGCAGTGTTTTCCATCTTTTTCAACTTTTTTCAACCCTTTTCAACATTTTGCAGTGTTTTCAACCTTTTTCAACTTTTTTCGACCCTTTTCAACTTTTTGCAGTGTTTTCAAACTTTTTTAAACTTTTTCAATTTTTTCAAACCTTTTCAACTTTGTGCAGTGTTTTCAAACTTTTTCAACCTTTTCGACTTTTTTTTTAACATTTTTCAACTTTTTGCAGTGTTTTCAAACTTTTTCAAACTTTTTCAACTTTTTCAACTTTTTGCATTGTTTTCAACCTTTTTCAACTTTTTGTAGTGTTTTCAGCCTTTTTCAACCTTTTTCAACTTTTTGCAGTGTTTTCAGCCTTTTTCAACATTTTTCAATTTTTTGCAGCGCTTTCAACCTTTTTCAACATTTTTCAACTTTTTACAGTGTTTTCAGCCTTTTTCAACATTTTTCAATTTTTTGCAGCGCTTTCAACTTTTTTCAACCCTTTTCAACTTTTTGCAGTGTTTTCAAACTTTATCAAACTTTTTCAACTTTTTTCAACGCTTTTCAACTTTTTGCAGTGTTTTCAACATTTTTCTGCCTTTTTCAACGTTTTTCAACTTTTTGCAGTGTTTTCAGCCTTTTTCAACATTTTTCAACTTTTTGCAGTGTTTTCAACCTTTTTCAAAATTTTTCAACCTTTTTCAACTTTTTTCAACCCTTTTCAACTTTTTGCAGTGTTTTCAAACTTTTTCAAACTTTTTCAACTTTTTTCAACGCTTTTCATTTTTTTGCAGTGTTTTCAAACTTTTTCAACCTTTTCAACTTTCTTTTAACCTTTTTTAACTTTTTGCAGTGTTTTCAACATTTTTCAACCTCATTCAACCTTTTTCAACTTTTTACAGTGTTTTCAGCCTTTTTCAACCTTTTTCAACTTTTTTTCAACCCTTTTCAACTTTTTGCAGTGTTTTCAAGATTTTTCAACCCTTTTCAACTTTTTGCAGTGTTTTCAACCTTTTTCAACATTTTTCAACTTTTTGCAGTTTTTTCAACCTTTTTCAAACTTTGTCAACTTTTTGCAGTGTTTTCAAACTTTTTCAACATTTTTCAACTTTTTGCAGTGTTTTCAACCATTTTCAACTTTATTTCAGGGTTTTTCACCTTTTCTTATTCAGTTTTTCTGCATTACAGTTTAACACAGGGGTCGGCAACCCTTGGCACGCGTGCCACGGGTGGCACGCCTGGCACTAACACTGGGCACGTTTACATGCCACCCATATAATGGCTTATAAGGCAGAGCGGATGTGTCATGTAGACGTCCGAGTGGATCTGCTTCACTCTGAGCGGATTGTATTTCGGAGCCGATTGTACGAGGTGGTGTAGACCGATCGATAACCCGCTCCGTGTCTCATATAAAAGCTGCCTGACAGCGGAGCGAAAAAAACAGGGGATTATTTGTTCCGCGTGCGCGCCCCCGTACGTAGTGACGTGACGACGTGCGCAGTAAACGGGAAACAGGACTGTCAAAAACAAGCAGAAAAACATTGTTTTAATAAAAACCCCGAGATAAAAAACACTGGAGAGAAGAAATGGAAGCAAATCGCGCTACAGCGAGTTGTTTAAAGAGCTCCATAGCAAAAAACGAGCGATCGCCCCGCCGGTGTTATGGATTAACTGGTTCCCGTGTTAACGAGTGACGGCGGACTTCTGTGTAAACACATGCTGATAACAGCAGCTGTTAAAGTAAGACTCATAAAAGACTTTAAACTTATAAATTCACTGTAACTGTAGAAAACCGACGTTTGCTAGATCGACTTCAAGTCTCATTCATCTATTGGTCACAAGTTAACACGGGCACCAGTTAATTCGAAACATGAGCATGCAGAGCACAAAACACAAAGTTTTTTTTTTTTTTTTTTTTTTTCATAAACACAAAGTTTATGAAAGCACTTTTTGGAGTAACAGAAAAAATATCTTTAAAGATATGTTTGTATCTGCTTTATCTGAAAGGAATACATTTCCAGGTATGTTGGAAATCTTTTTGTATTTTGTGTTAACTTGCGTTTTAGTTGATAATGGCACACACATTGATGAGAAAATTTTAAACTGGCACTCCATGACAAAAAGGTTGCCGACCCCTGGTTTAACATTTTCAGCTCAGCATTCACACTTGCAGTTTCTTCAGGAACTGCAAATTTTTTCTAGTTCTGACTTCTTCCCCCGTTTTTTGACGCTTAACTCCTCCTACAGTTTTTGTCCGATTTAAACCATTCAAGTATCAAAATGTTCAGCTTTTTAAGGACATTCCTGCTATGTTCTAGCTTTTTAAAACCTTTTAAACTTTTTGAAATATTTCAACTTTTGTGCAACTTTTTGCCCCATGTTAACGGATGGAGATTTTTTCAAGCTGTGAAACCCTTCAACTCCTTCAAATCTTAACCGATTTTAACCATTCAACTTTTAAAATATTCAACTTTTTAAACCCTTTCTTAAACCTTTTTAAACTTTTTAAACTTTTTTCAACTTTTTGAAATATTTCAACTTTTTAAAATTATTTTTAACATTGAAGTGGATGGGAAAACCCTTCAACTGACCGTTCAACTCCTTCAACTTTGAACCCTTAAAACTTTGTCATACTTTCACGTAGACAAGTCATTTAACTTTTAAAACTTAGGCATTTTTGTCCTCTGCTGTGCAGCTGGTCTCCATCGCAACAGACACACCTGTTGTGTTGCTGCTGCTTGATTAGTCTGGATTTTCCCATTAAGACTGGAGCTCTATTGATCCTCTGTTACTCTGACACTGACTCTACTGCTCCTTCTACCTCTATCAACTTTTTTAAGTTTTTGCAGCGTTTTGAACCTTTTCAACCCTTGATAACTTTTTGCAGTGTTTCCAACCTTTTTTAACCCCTTTCAACTTTTTGCAGTGTTTTCAACCTTTTTCAACCTTTTCAACTATTTTCTAACCTTTTGCAACTTTTTGCAGTGTTTTCAAACTTTTTCAAACTTTTTCAACTTTTTTAAAACTTTTTTAACTTTTTGCAGTGTTTTGAACTTTTTGCAGTGCTTTAACCTTTTTCAAACTTTTTCAACTTTTTGCAGTGTTTTCAACCTTTTTCAAACTTTTTCAACTTTTTGCAGTGTTTTCAAACTTTTTCAAACTTTTTCAACTTTTTTAAAACTTTTTTAACTTTTTGCAGTGTTTTCAACCTTTTTCAACATTTTTCAACTTTTTGCAGTGTTTTCAACCTTTTTCAAAATTTTTCAAACTTTTTCAACTTTTTTCAACCCTTTTCAGCTTTTTGCAGTGTTTTCAACATTTTTCAACATTTTTCAACTTTTTGCAGTGTTTTCAACCTTTTTCAACATTTTCAAGTTTTTTTCCAGTGTTTTAACCTTTTTTAAACTTTTTCAACTTTTTGCAGTGATTTAAACCTTTTTCAAACTTTTTCAACTTTTTGCAGTGTTTTCAAACTTTTTTAACCTTTTTCAACTTTTTTTAACCCTTTTCAACTTTTTGCAGTCTTTTTCTACCTTTTCAACCTTTTTCAACTTTATTTCAGGGTTTTTCACCTTTTCTTATTCAGTTTTTCTGCATTACAGTTTACATTCCGTATCTTTATTTTTATTATTCCGACTTCTTCCCCCGTTTTTTGGCACGCTTCTCCTCCTTCAAATTTTGTCCGATTTGAACCATTCATATATCAAATTGTGCAGCTTTTTAAGGACATTCCGGCTATGTTCTAACTTTTTTATATCTGTTCAACTTTTTGAAATATTTCAACTTTTGTGCAACTTTTTGCCCCATGTTAACGGATGGAGAATTTTTCAAACTTTGGAACCTTATAACTTCTTCAAATCTTAACCGATTTTAACCATTCAACTTTTAAAATATTCAACTTTTTAAACCCTTTCTTCAACCTTGTTACGACCGGCTCGTTTGGGAGACGGGTAAAGGCAGTAACATAAAGACCACAGATTGAATGTGGAAATTAAAGTTATTTATTTAACAAAAGTAAGACCAAACGGTAACAAAAAGAGACTCTAACCGAGAGTTGTAAAACCAAAACACAAATCCAAAAGGTAACTAAAAACAGATAATATAGAAAAACTCAAAGGATTCCTGAAGCCAAACACAAACCAAAAGGATAATTCAAAACACAGAACCAAGACCACAAACAGAAACAAGTGCCTCAATACTTAACAGCATTCACAACACTAACACAGAGCGCAAGAGGCACGCGAGCGTGGCGAGCTACAGCCAGCTCCCAGTCTGTGTCTTGTTGGCTGCTTTTATCCCCTCAGCTGCTCCGCAGGGTTGGTTGACGAGGTGCTCTTGGGCCAGGCTCCCCAGGTGTAGGCAATGGAGATGATTCCTGCAGCAGCAGCAGCCTGGGATCACGCACTCAGACAGACACACACACTCGCATGGGGGGGGGGGGGAGAACTGAGAATACGGCGACAGCCGTAACAAACCTTTTTAAACTTTTTCAACTTTGTTCAACTTTTTGAAATATTTCAACTTTTTGAAATTATTTTTAACATTGAAGTGGATGGGAAAACCCTTCAACTGAAAGTTCAACTCCTTCAACTTTGAACGATTATAACTTTGTCATACTTTCACATTGACATGTCATTTTACATTTAAAACGTAGGCATTTTTAACCTCTATTCAGGTATGTAATATCATTTCAAGATCTTCTACCAAATTTAAACTGTGAGCCTTCAAGTACGGAGAGCATTTCAGCCGTTTTTGGAGTTTACAATGGGTGTGTATTGGAAAAGCTAGAGTGGGAGAGTGGCAGTTAGAGTGCGGGAGGCTCTGAATTTTAACCAAAAAAAAATTATTTTCTCGTCCCCCCAGCCACATTTCTGGCTCAATCTGCACAATAACCCCTCTAAACGTAGAAATTTCTCTTGTGACCCGTACAATTGAGTCACTTTGTCTCTATCTCAAACGGTTCTCTCTCCAGAGGCATTTGTTTGAGGAGAGCGCAGAATTTTCTCCCATCCGCTCCAATGCATTTCGAGACGCCTGAATCCAAAACTTCACTCGTGTTCGCACAATCGCTGTGGCTGAATGGATGATCCTACAGACATGATTCCTGCACCATTAAATCCATGAAAGGCTTCTGAATCTGACTGTGTGAAAATCTTTTTCAATTTCTCCTTTCGGTCCCCGAGAAATGCCATTTCTTCAACCATGCGCACTCCATTAAAAAGTGCTGATTCACTGTCATGGCTGCTGTGCAGTTGGTCTCCATAGCAACAGACACACCTGTTGTGCTGCTGCTGCTTGATTAGTCTGGATTTTTCCATTCAGACTGGAGCTCTATTGATCCTCTGTTACTCTGACACTGACTCCACTGCTTCTTCAAGGTATTTCAACGTTTTTAAATTTTTTGCAGTGTTTTTAACCTTTTTCAACTTTTTTCAACCCTTTTCAACTTTTTGCAGTGTTTTTGACCTTTTTCAACTTTTTTCAACATTTTTCAACTTTTTTCAGTGTTTTCAACCTTTTTCAAAATTGTTCAACCTTTCTCAACTTTTTTCAACCCTTTTCAACTTTTTGCAGTGTTTTCAAACTTTTTCAACCTTTTTCAAACTTTTTCAACTTTTTTCAACGCTTTTCAACTTTTTGCAGTGTTTTCAAACTTTTTCAACCTTTTCAACTTTTTTTTAACCTTTAACTTCTTGCAGTGTTTTCAACATTTTTCAACTTCATTCAACATTTTTCAACTTTTTGCAGCGCTTTCAACCTTTTTCAACATTTTTCAACTTTTTGCAGTGTTTTTAACGTTTTTCAAAATTTTTCAACCTTTCTCAACTTTTTTCAATCCTTTTCAACTTTTTGCAGTGTTTTCAAACTTTTTCAACTTTTTTCAACGCTTTTCAACTTTTTGCAGTGTTTTCAAACTTTTTCAACCTTTTCAACTTTTTTTTTAACCTTTTTCAACTTTTTGCAGTGTTTTCAACATTTTTCAACCTCATTCAACCTTTTTCAACTTTTTACAGTGTTTTCAGCCTTTTTCAACTTTTTTGCAGTTTTCAACCTTTTCCAAAATTTTTCAACCTTTTTCAACTTTTTTTCAACCCTTTTCAACTTTTTGCAGTGTTTTCAACATTTTTCAACATTTTTCAACTTTTTGCAGTTTTTTCAACCTTTTTCAACCTTTTTCATCTTTTTGCAGTGTTTTCAAACTTTTTCAACATTTTTCAGCTTTTTGCAGTGTTTTCAGCCTTTTTCAACTTTTTGCAGTGTTTTTCAACCTTTTTCAACCTTTTTTGACTTTTTGCCGTGTTTTAACATTTTTTCAAACTTTTTCAACTTTATTTCAGGTTTTTTCACCTTTTCTTATTCAGTTTTTCTGCATTACAGTTTAACACTTTCAGCTCAGCATTCACACTTGCAGTTTCTTCAGGAACTGCAAATTTGTTCTTGTTCTGACTTCTTCCCCCATTTTTTGGCACTTAACTCCTCCTACAGTTTTTGTCCTATTTGAACCATTCAAATATCAAAATGTTCAGCTTTTTAAGGACATTCCTGCTATGTTCTAGCTTTTTTAAACCTTTTAAACTTTTTGAAATATTTCAACTTTTGTGCAACTTTTTGCCCCATGTTAACGGATGGAGATTTTTTCAAACTTTGAAACCCTTCAACTCCTTCAAATCTTAACCGATTTTAACCATTCAACTTTTAAAATATTCAACTTTTTAAACCCTTTCTTAAACCTTTTTAAACTTTTTAAACTTTTTTAAACTTTTTGAAATATTTCAACTTTTTAAAATTATTTTTAACATTGAAGTGGATGGAAAACCCCTTCAACTGACCTTTCAACTCCTTCAAATTTGAACCCTTACTACTTTGTCATACTTTCACGTAGACAAGTAATTTTACTTTTAAAACGTAGGCATTTTTGTCCTCTATTGAGGTATGTAACATCATTTCAAGATCTTCTACCAAATTTGAACTGTGGGCCTTCAAGTACGGAGAGAATTTCAGCCGTTTTTGGAGTTTACAATGGGTGTGTATTGGAAAAGCTAGAGTGGGAGAAAGGAATTTAGAGTGCGGGAGGCTCTGAATTTTAACCCAAAAAAAAATTCTTTTCTCGTCCGTACGGCCACATTTCTGGATCAATCTGCACAATAACCCCTCAAAACGTAGGAATTTTTCTTGTGACCCGTAAAATTGATTCACTTTGTCTCTATCTCAAACGGTTCTCTCTCCAGAGGCATTTGTTTGAGGAGAGTGCAGAATTTTCTCCCATCCGCTCCAATGCATTTTGGAGACACCTGAATCCAAAACTTCACTCGTGTTCGCACAATCGCCGTGGCTGAATGGATGATCCTACAGACATGATTCCTGCACCATTAAATTCATGAAAGGCTTCTGAATGTGACTGTGTGAAAATCTTTTTCAATTTCACATCTTGGTCCCCGAGAAATGCCATTTCTTCAACCATGCGCACTCCATTAAAAAGTGCTGATTCACTGTCATGGCTGCTGTGCAGCTGGTCTCCATAGCAACAGACACACCTGTTGTCCTGCTGCAGCTTGATTCGTCTGGATTTTTCCATTAAGACTGGAGCTCTATTGATCCTCTGTTACTCTGACACTGACTCCACTGCTCCTTCTACCTCTATCAACTTTTTTAAGTTGTTGCAGTGTTTTCAACCTTTTTCAAACTTTTTCAACTTTTTGCAGTGTTTTTAACCTTTTTCAAACTTTTTCAACTTTTTGCAGTGTTTTCAACCTTTTTCAAACTTTTTCAACTTTTTGCAGTGTTTTCAGCCTTTTTCAACATTTTTCAACTTTTTGCAGTGTTTTCAACCTTTTTCAAAATTTTTCAACCTTTTTCAACTTTTTTCAACCATTTTCAACTTTTTGCAGTGTTTTCAAACTTTTTCAACCTTTTCAACTTTTTTTTAACCTTTTTCAACTTTTTGCAGTGTTTTCAAACTTTTTCAACTCTTTTTCAACTTTTTCAACTTTTTGCAGTGTTTTCAGCCTTTTTCAACCCTTTTCAACTTTTTCAACATTTTTCAACTTTTTGCAGTGTTTTCAACCTTTTTTAACATTTTCAATATTTTTTGCAGTGTTTTCAACCTTTTTTAAACTTTTTTAACTTTTTGCAGTTTTTTTCAACCTTTTTTAACCTTTTTCGACTTTTTGCCGTGTTTTCAAAGTTTTTCAACGTTTTTCAACTTCATTTCAGGGTTTTTCACCTTTTCTTATTCAGTTTTTCTGCATTACAGTTTAACATTTTCAGCTCAGCATTCACACTTGCAGTTTCTTCAGGAACTGCAAATTTTGTCTAGTTGTGTGAATGCTGAAGGCATTCACACCTTTACATTCCAAATCTTTAATTGTGTGAATGCTGAAGGCATTCACACCTTTACATTCCAAATCTTTAATTGTGTGAATGCTGAAGGCATTCACACCTTTGTATTATTATTATTATTATTCTGACTTCTTCCCCCGTTTTTTGACGCTTAACTCCTTCTACAAATTTTGTCCGATTTGAACCATTCATATATCAAATTGTGCAGCTTTTTAAGGACATTATTGCTATGTTCTAGCTTTTTAAAACCTTTTAAACTTTTTAAAATATTTCAACTTTTGTGCAACTTTTTGCCCCATGTTAACGGATGGAGATTTTTTCAAACTTTGAAACCCTTCAACTCCTTCAAATCTTAACCGATTTTAACCATTCAACTTTTAAAATATTCAACTTTTTAAACCCTTTCTTAAACCTTTTAAAACTTTTTAAACCTTTTTAAACTTTTTGAAATATTTCAACTTTTTAAAATTATTTTTAACATTGAAGTGGATGGAAAACCCCTTCAACTGACCTTTCAACTCCTTCAACTTTGAACCCTTAAAACTTTGTCATACTTTCACATAGACAAGTCATTTAACTTATTAAAACGTAGGCATTTTTGTCCTCTATTCAGGTATGTAATATCATTGCAAGATCTTTTACCAAATTTAAACTGTGAGCCTTCAAGTACGGAGAGAATTTCAGCCGTTTTTGGAGTTTACAATGGGTGTGTATTGGAAAAGCTAGAGTGGGAGAGCGGCAGTTAGAGTGCGGGAGGCTCTGAATTTTAACCAAAAAAAAAATTCTTTTCTCATCCGCACGGCCACATTTCTGGCTCAATCTGCACAATAACCACTCAAAACGTAGGAATTTTTCTTGTGACCCGTAAAATTGAGTCACTTTGTCTCTATCTCAAACAGTTCTCTCTCCAGAGGCATTTGTTTGAGGAGAGTGCAGAATTTTCTCCCATCCGCTCCAATGCATTTTCGAGACGCCTCAATCCAAAACTTCACTCGTGTTCGCACAATCGCTGTGGCTGAATGGAAGATCCTACAGACATGATTCCTGCACCATTAAATTCATGAAAGGCTTCTGAATCTGACTGTGTGAAAATCTTTTTCAATTTCGCCTTTCGGTCCCCGAGAAACGCCATTTCTTCAACCATGCGCACTCCATTAAAAAGTGCTGATTCACTGTCATGGCTGCTGTGCAGCTGGTCTCCATAGCAACAGACACACTTGTTGTGCTGACTGCTGCTCGATTAGTCTGGATTTTTCCATTAAGACTGGAGCTCTATTGATCCTCTGTTACTCTGATACTGACTCCACTGCTACTTCTACCCTTTTCAACCTTTTTCAACTTTTTGCAGTGTTTTCAACCTTTGTCAACCGTTTCAACTTTTTTCAGTGTTTTCAACCTTTTTCAACTTTTTTCAACTTTTTACTGTGTTTTCAACCTTTTCAAACTTTTTCAACTTTTTGCAGTGTTTTGAACCTTGTTCAACTTATTTCAACATTTTGCAGTGTTTTCAACCTTTTTCAACCTTTTTGAACTTTTTGCAGTTTTTTAACCTTTGCCAACTTTTTGTAGTTTTTTTCAAACTTTGTCAACCTTTTTCTACTTATCAGTGTTTTCAATTTTTTTTCAACTTTTTGCAGTGTTGTCAAACTTTCTCAACCTTTTTCAACTTGTTTCAACCTTTTGCAGTGTTGTCAAACTATTTCAACCTTTTTCAATGTTTTTCAACTTTTTGCAGTGTTTTCAACCTTTTTCAACTTTTTCAAATTTTTTTAGCGTTTTCAACCTTTTTGAACCATTTTTTAAATTTTGTAGCGTTTTAAAACTTTTCAACATTTTCAACTTTTTGCAGTGTTTTCAACCTTTTTCAAATTTTTTCAACGTTTTGCAGTGTTTTCAACCTTTTTCAACTTTTTTCAACTTTTTGCAGTATTTTCAACCTTTTTCAAACTTTTTCTACTTTTTTTTAGATTTGTCAACCTTTTTGAACCATTTTTAAAATTTAGCAACGCTTTAAAACTTTTCAACATTTTCAACTTTTTGCAGTGTTTTCAACCTTTTTCAACTTTTTTCAACTTTTTGCCGCTGTTAACCTTTTTCAAAGTTTTTCAACTTTTTACAGCGTTTTCAAAATTTTTCAACCTTTTTGAACTCTTTTCAACTATTTGCAGTGTTTTCAAACTTTTTCAACCTTTTTCAACTTTTTGCAGCGTTTTCATACTTTGTCAACCTTTTTCAACTTTTTGCCTCTTCTTCCTTTTTCAACATTTTTCTACTTTTTGCAGTGTTTTCAAAGTTTTTCAACCTGTTTAAACTTTTTTACAGTGCTTTCAACCTTTTTCAACTTTTTGAACTTTTTTGTAGTGTTTTTAAACTT
The DNA here is from genome assembly GCF_902148845.1 of Salarias fasciatus. Taxonomy (NCBI): domain Eukaryota; kingdom Metazoa; phylum Chordata; class Actinopteri; order Blenniiformes; family Blenniidae; genus Salarias; species Salarias fasciatus. The sequence continues at coordinate 460,915 of NW_021941393.1, read as the reverse complement.
TGTCAACCTCTTTCAACTTTTTTCAACTTTAAGCAGCGTTTTAGACATTTTTCAACCTTTTTACAGTGTTTTAAAACGTTTTCAACCTTTTTCAACTTTTTGCAATGTTTTCAAACTTTTTCAACTATTTTTAACTTTTTGCAGTGTTTTCAAACTATTTCAACCTTTTTCAACTTTTTTCAACTTTTTGCCGCTGTTAACCTTTTTCAAAGTTTTTTTAATTTTTTACAGCGTTTTCAAAATTTTTCAACCTTTTTGAACTCTTTTCAACTATTTGCAGTGTTTTCAAACTTTATCAACCTTTTTCAACTTTTTGCAGCGTTTTCATACTTTGTCAACCTTTTTCAACTTTTTGCCTCTTCTACCTTTTTCAACATTTTTCAACTTTTTGCAGTGTTTTCAAACTTTTTCAACCTTTTTCAACTTTTTTCATTTTTTTGTAGTGTTTTCAATTTTTTTCAACCTTTTTCAACTTTTTGTCAACTTTTTGCAGCGTTTTCAAACTTCTTCAACATTTATCAACGTTTTTTAATGTTTTCCAGGTTTTTCACATTTTTAAAAGTTTTTCAAGTCTTTTCAGCTTTTCCTGAATTTTTTTTTCCTTTTTTTTCAAATTTTTCAGCAATTGTAAACTATTTTCAGTATTTTACCTCATTTTTGAGTTTTTTCAACTTTTTCGACCTTTTCATTTTTACTTTTTTCACCTTTTTAAAACTTTTCCAATGTTTTTCAGCTTCGTTGAATTTTTTTCAACTTTCTCATATCTTTTGCTTATTTTCGAGTGTTTTTCCATGATTTTACTCTTTTCAACTTCTTATAATAAGTTCAAGTGTTTCATGTTTTCAGCTTTTTCATTTCAACTGTATGGATATTCAGTGTTTTCAGCTTCTACAAAAAACTTTTCATGTTTTCAAGATTTTCAAAGGTATTTTAAGTTGTATTTTTTTATCATGAAGAATTCAACTTTTTAAGTGATTTTAATGCTTTTTTCAATGTTTTTCAGATTTTTACCTTTTACATGTTAATTTTTCAGCGTATTTTGATATTTTTTTACTTTTTGATTCAAACTTTTAAGACTTCCAACTTTTTCAGTTTTTTCTTTTCTTAATTTTACACTTCTTCATGCCATTGTCTTCTTCATTTCAATAATGTAAATGTTTTTTCTGGATTTTTAACAATATCTCAACTTTCACAATTCCACTTTTAAGACATCTAACTTTTTATGCATATTAATGCTTTGTTCATCTTTTCTTGAAGATCTGTGTGTGTGTGTGTGTGTGTGTGTGTGTGTGTGTGTGTGTGTGTGTGTGTGTGTGTGTCAGTATGTGTCTGAGTGTGTGTGAACGTGTGTGTGAATATAAGTGTATGTCAGTCTGACTCTGTGTGTGGTGTGTATGTGTCTCTGTGATGTATGTGTGTGTCTGTATGTGTCTGTCAGTCTGTGTGTGTGTGTGTGTGTGTGTGTGTGTGTGTGTGTGTGTGTGTGTGTGTGTGTGTGTGTCAATCTGTATATGCGTGTGTGTGTGTGTGTGTGTGTGTGTGTGTGTGTGTGTGTGTGTGTCAGTCTCTCTCTTTGTGTGGTGTGTGAGTCGGTCTGTCTGTGGTATGTCAGTCTGTCTCTGATATGTGTCAGTCTGTGTGTGTGTGATGTGTGTTCGTGTGTGTCAGTGTTTACAGATTATTTAAACTATGTTTAAAAACCACACTATTTAAGCTTTTTACTTCTTCTATCAGCTTTTTTATGGTTTCAGTCTTTCATGGATATGTCAAAATTTCTATTGCAGCTTTTGTGACAGCGGAGCACTCTGTCTCGGTGAGCTGCTGCCGCTGAGGATGTCTCTGCTGCCGGCTCATCGGGACGGACTGCTCTACTGCTTTAAACGTTCACGCGCCGCGGCCCATGGAGCCAATGCAGGACGCTCTCTGTTTAGACGTTTTTGACATTTATGTCCCACGTGTCCACAATCAAAGCCATAAGTCCGGAGCTGACAGACAGACTGTCTATCCAGATTCCTCCAGAGTGTGATCCGGGTTGCTCAGAAACATGAAGGCCTGTCTGCAGAGCAACGTCGTGGTGTTGACAGCCCAGTGGTTTCACTGAAAGCAGCTCATAACATTAATATGTCCCATCTAAGCTCCTATGTCCAGGAGCACCTGTCCACAGAGGACCGGGGCTCAGCCTCCACCCTGGACCCTTGTCTCATGGTCAGAGACAGTGAGCGCTCCATGACTCCTCCAACAGAAAGAATGAGAAAAGTGACTGTGCTCCCTTTAAGCTACAAGTGATGAATGAAACACCTGTTAACTTTACACTATGAACCCAGCCAGTGGAAAAACAGCCAGCAATAATATGTAGAAATATCAAATCAACACTCAGACTACTCCAAGCATGATACTGCTGTCTCACTCTCTCTCTCTCTCTCTCTCTCTCTCTCTCTCTCTCTCTCTCTCTCTCTCTCTCTCTCTCTCTCTCTCTCTCTCTCTCTCTCTCTCTCTCTCTCTCTCTCTCTCTCTCTCTCTTTCTTCTCTTAGTCTGTCTGTCTGTGTCTGAGATGTGTGTGTGTGTTCCTCATTTGCTTTGTCTGAAAGAAAAAGTAATGCACAGCATACATTCATTCATTTTCTGAGTGGAAAATAAAAACTGTATATTTTGTAGATGCAAGCTGAACATTTTTTTAAATTATTATTTTAATGAAGTATATCCATCTTCCGTATCTTCACGATATTTTTTTGGACCAGAAACACTTTATTTGATTGAAAAAAGCTCAGAAATTGAACTTCTCGGTTGATGCTCCGTTCTCGGAGCGTCCCTGAACGCACCGCGCTCCGTTAGCCTGTCACTCCGCTGCAGCAGCTGAGGTAAGTTGGCAGCTCTTCTGAAAAACTCGGTCAAAACTCGGCTTGAACTTCATAAAACAGCGTGTGGCTCGCTTCCACTGGCTTCAGAGAGTCTCTCCAGTCTCTGGGCTCTCTCTTGGGTTGAATGAATAAGAGTTATGTTTTCTCTAAAAGTGTGTTTGATGGTACCAATGACGGCTAACACTCTAGCTAGCAGGCGCTGCTAGCAGAAGCTAAGTGGCTAACATGAAGCCAGCTTGGTGGTGTTAATTCGTGTTTCAGGGGTATTAAAGTGTTCATTGCTCTCTCTAAAGCTTAGCTTCATTGTGAGCTTTTCTCACCAACTGCTGTTGTTAACATGAGCTGTGAACAGTTAGGCTTGAAGTAGATGTAGCATGACTCAGCAGTTTTCTTCATCAGTTTCCTGCTTACCAGAGGTTTAATTCATGTCTCTCTTCACACAGAGAACTGCCTTTCTCTACTGTGGACTGGTGAGTGTCAAACTTCACACACATGACTGTTTCATAGTGCTTCAGTTAGTTTTATTCAAATAGAAGCATATTTTCAGTCTCTGCTCTGTGTGGCTCAGTGAGTCCAGCCTGCTTCAACACACCTGCTGCAGTAACAGGCTGTTAGTGGCTCTGCTGGGAGCTGCTGAGGACACAGTCATTAGACTCAGGTGTGTTGAAGCAGAGACTGAGCTGGAAGCTGCTGGGTAGAGGCTCTGTCTGGACAACAGGCCGGACGACACTGGTGTGGACCAGGAAGACAAACTATTCCTCTCTGGGATCAAGAAATAATTGTTTTCTTTTGAACCAGTGAACACATTTAATCCTCTTTCTGTACTGCAACAAAAATTAAGCCCACGTATGAGATAGAAATACAGTTTATGTGACTGAAATTACATCAACTAATCAAAATATGTCTGTGTAGGAAATATTTTATTGGAGAAGAAATATTGAAATAAGATTTATAAATGTAGAAATTTGTCAGACAAGTATCCAAGAGTTGACATACTTTTTTTAATAAAACTGATTTTTAGATTTAAAAAAAAAACTAAACTAAATAGTAAACTATAAACAATTGATTCTCTGTTTTTTTTAAATTAAAGGTTCTTTTTTTCTCTATTCGCGCAGTTGAAACAGGATTGGGTGACCTCTTATTTTGTTTAACAATAAGACACAAACTATCTGGTTTTTTTTTTTTTTTTCATTTTAAGTAAGATTTTGAGGAATTATTTGTTTACTTCACAATATAAATCTTTTTTAAATCACTGCTCGGTGTTTTGGCTGAGATCCAGTGTGTGTGAAATCTATTTTTGAGCAGTAATCTGTCTCTATTGTTCTTATTACTGAAGCTTCTTCCAAGGTTTTAGTGATGTTTACTTCATAGAAAAGTTTCTCTTAAAAAAGTAAAGGAAGGTTTTTAATAAATGTCTGGTTCATAAAGCTACTCTGTTCTTTTAATAAGTCTGGATGTTCTTACAATGTCTCCAGGAGGGTTTCTGACAGAAAACTGTAAATGAAATTTAATATTTTTTGTGTGAAAACCAAAAATCTGAAATATAAGATGAAATAATTCCAGAACCTCCTAAATATTTCAATCCCCTTGTCAACACTGAACATGTGATCATATGATGAGTTGTGAGGAAAGTTGTCTGGTTGCTCTTTTATGATGTCGGTCATGCTTGAAGTCAGTTGTTGTATTTTGAAAGAATTCCTTTTGTATGATTCTTATTTCAAGCCACTCGTCCTGTTACTGAATCTTGAAACATGTTTGGGGAAAAACAAGTGAAACAAGAGTTTTTTACTCTGTTATAAGATCCCCAGCCCAACAGAGACTTGAAGTTATGTTCAATCTTTGCTGATAAAGCACCTTTCATATCATAAAAGCAACAGCATTTCAAAAGATAAGATAAAAGTTATTGGTCCCATGATGGGAAGGAAAGAAAGAAGAAAAAAATGAAAACATTACAAAATAAGCCCATCCCTCCCACCCACAAGATATACAGCATTTACAGTATATACCGCATACAAACGTGCACACACACGCACACTCAGAGGAGCCACATGCAGGTACCACACAGACACACATGCAACACACACCCTCAGGGTGTTAATCAAAACAAACCAATCATCTTTTGTCCTCCTCTCATGCTGCTGTTCTGAAAGACAGCTTAAAAAATCCAGAGAGCGGCGACAGAGCGGCAGCAGGTAGACAGAAAAAAACATAAAAAACAAAACGAACCCCAACATGCAGCTAGCAGGCCAAGCACGGACCGGCTGTTTTCATAGTTTTGCCTTCAGTGACAGATTGTTCTGATCATTTTGTCTGCTGGTTCTGCTGTTTCCTTAAACAGTCACTTCTTTGTATCTGTCCTGCAGGTACCCGGATCAACTCCCTCCCATCTTCACTGAAGACCTCTTCTCCTCTACATTTCTGTCTTGCTGTCCATCTCCCCTGTCCCTCTCCTCTGTCCCCCTCTGTCTCAAACCAATCTCTGTCTTTCCTATCATTCTCCTGCTCTGTCTGAACCAATTCTATCTTTCCTGTCATTCTCCTCCTCTGTCCATCTCCTCTGTCTAGCTGTCCATCTCCTCTGTCCCTCTCCTCTGTCCCACTCTGCCTGGTTTTTTGTTTTATTTTTGGTCAAAAGTGACTTGACTCATAAATTTTTTCCAGTCAAGCCTGTGTGTCGACCTACTCAATTTATTGGGAACACGCCTCAGTCGACTTCTCAATTTATTGGGGCCGTTGTGAAATTTGGGGACTCGTTCAATTTTTTGAGTCCCACCCGAGAGACCTGGTGGTCCTCCAACGAATGATTGGGATAAACCTGCAGGAAATCCCACCTGCGCATTGATTTGAGAAATACTGAAAAGCAATACTGTGATTCCTGTTTGTGTGTTGACGCCTCAGTGTTGTCAGTCAATTGTTGAGTGTTTCCTGTTGTGAATCTGGTAACGTTGTTTGGAGTGTCTCTCTACATCTGTTTCACTTCATTATATTTTAGGTTTGCCTGTGAAAATGCCGCGCTCTAACAAGAGATCTGAAGCCCAGAAACGTCGGTTCCAGCAGCAGACTGGATCCCATGGTGCGACTCCTCAGTCAGCAGAAGGTCCTGCTGATCTCTGTGAGAACATGGCGGCTGTGGTGCTGAATCCTGAAGAAGTCAAAGATGTGAGCAGTGAGGTGACGATGACCCCATGTGATGAAGGTAATGTGATAACAGAACTGCCTTCTGAGATCCGACTGTGTGCTTCCCGCAGCCAGAGCTCTGCCAGGTATGGTGACAATGGAAACAAACAGTGTACATGTAACTCTCTGACATTTCTGGCTTTCCTCCATGAGAATAAGACGATCTCAAAAGCAGACCTGGACCTGGTTCTGGATAAAGGGAACGTTTTATATCAACAGGTTATTAATGACCCAGAAGTCCACACTGATGGTACTGGACATTTGGCTACTGATGAACTCCATAACATCGTTCCTTCTCGCAGCTCTACTCTGATAGCTGATCTCTCCATACTTCCTGTCTTTGGCACCTTTGGAAACCCACCAGCTGGATGTATGGATACCTACCTCTCCCTGTCTTCCAGGCTGAACTGTTTGACTGATGATGTGCAGTATGCTCTGTTGATCATGGTCAGGTTGTGTATTGCAGTGTTCAGGACTCCCAGTGGCAGATATGGCTTCTTTGATCCTCACTCCAGAAAAGATGATGGTTCAAAGAAAGAGCCTGGAACAGCTGTGATGGTGACGTTCAAACATCTCCAGGACATGGTGAATCGACTCCTCCGCTGCTACAGAGAGCATGGCGCCTCATCCACGACCCAGTATGAGTTCAAACCTCTGACGTTTGTCAGCATCAGACCTGTAAGTCCACAACCTGCTGCTTCACACTCTGCACAGACACCTGTTGTTGTTGAATCAAACTCACACAGTCTGAACACAATGAACACTGAGGTTTGTTTGGAGAGCAGCTCAAGCCAAGTGTCAGTGTCCCTGAATCAACAAGTTGATGTCCCTTCAGTTCAACCAGAAACTGGAAGTCCAACTGTGGTGAAAGAAACCTCTGATAAACTGTCAAAACTTAACAAAGACAAAAGAAGAAAGATTCAGAGAAGGTTGGCTTCAGGAAAGAATTCCCTCAGTAAAGATCAAAACAGGAAACGAAGAGAGAAATATGCTTCAAACCAAACATACAGAGAAAGTAAAAAGTGTTATTCCAGAAGAAGTTATGCAACTGAAACACTGAAAGAGAAAAAGAAAAATCAAGTTAAAAAGTCCTACAGAAACAGTGCTGCTGTCAGACAAAAACACAGAGATTTGGTAAGAAATTTCTACCGAAACAGTGATGTAATCCGACAGAAGAAAAGACAGTACATCAGAGACCAGTACAGAAGTAATCCTGTATTCCAGCAGAAACAGAGACAATACATCAGAGACCAGTACAAAAGTAATCCTGTATTCCAGCAGAAACAGAGACAGTACATCAGAGACCAGTACAAAAGTAACCCTGTATTCCAGCAGAAACAGAGACAATACATCACGTCACAATATAGAAACTCTGAGGTCTTCAGACAACGGCAGAAATCTTATATGACACGTTATTTCCAGGACCAAGCATTCAGAAGGAAACACAGGCTGCTAATGAGAAGGATAATGCAAGACCGGTATCAAAACAATCTGGCATTTAGAGCAATGCATAATATGAGATGTGCCTTAAATATTAGACGTAAATATCGTCATGTTAACCGACAACTTCAACAACAAGACAACAGTTTGGTTGGACAGGCCATATCCATTTTCAGGTCTCAGATCAAGGCTGGACCAACATTCGTATGTACTGTGTGTCATAAAGCTTCATTTCCTAATCAAGTTAAAGTTTGTACCAGAACAAAGTATTTGAAAAATCCCAACTTGGTGGCAGCTTGTCTCACTGGAAAGTTTGTTCATCACTGTAATGAGAGCTGCAGAAGTGAAGACCAGTGCAAAGTTCCTGATGAAAGGAAGAAAGAGTGGATCTGTCATACCTGCCATGATCACCTGAGACGTGGAGCCATGCCCTCCCTGGCTGTACACAATAACCTGGAGCTTGTTGACATCCCATCAGAGCTGTCAGACTTGAACATATTAGAGAGACATCTGATCAGCAAGTGCATCCCTTTTGCTAAGATCATTCCTCTTCCTAAAGGCAGACAGAGTGCAATCCGTGGAAATGTGGTGTGTGTCCCATCTGAGATCCAGGAAACAGTTGAAGCTTTGCCCCGACTGAGAAGTGAATCCCAGGTCATGAGAGTGAAACTGAAGAGACGCCTGTGTTACCGAGGACATCAGCTCTTCCAGACTGTCACCTGGTCTAAACTGATGCAGGCCCTGCATAAACTCAAACAGATTCACCCACAGTATTCTGAAATCACTATCAGAGATGAAGCTGAGCTGTGTGACCCCACCCTGCCTGACGATGATGATGATGACGATGCTGATGAAGGGATGGAGGAGGAGTTTGATGAAGCAGACTTGATGGAGATTGACAGGTTTGAGAAAGATGCTCTGTGTGAAAATGAGGCTGAGGATGGATTAGATGTTCTGTCATGTGATGGTGAAGAACCAGAGAACAGACCTGAAGAACAACAGGACAACATGCCCAATGGTGGCTTTGCTCTGGAATCTTGTCTTCAGCCTCCTAATGTAGCAGAGGAAATCATGTCTTTCAGTGAAGGAATCTACTCTGTTGCTCCTGCTGAGAGAAACAGTCCAGTCGGCTTTTTTAAGACCCCTAAACTTGAGGCCATGGCTTTCCCTGTACAGTTTCCTACAGGTCAAAACACCCTGGATGAGAGCAGACGTGTCAAACTGTCACCCAGCAGTTACTTCAAATCCAGACTTTTCTCCATTGATGACAGATTTGCCAGAGACTCTAATTATTTGTTCTTTGCACAGTTTGTGATTGAGGTTCACCTGGCTACCAACAGCATGACCATCCAGTTGAGAAAAGGCAAACCCATGACCAGAGACGGACGAAAAATCACCTCAGGGATGCTGCAAGACAGACGTGAAGTAGAGAAACTAGTGAGAAACCGCGAGGCTTTTCGCTTCATGAGAGCATTACGTGGTACTCCGGCCTACTGGCACCAGAAAACCAGTGAACTGTTTGCCATGATAAGACAGCTGGGCACTCCCACCTTCTTTTGCACGTTTTCAGCTGCTGAGATGCGATGGCCTGAAGTGATTGAAGCAATCAAGAGACAACAAGGTGAGGAGGTGAATTTTGAAGAGCTGGACTGGTCAGAAAAATGTGACATCCTGAGAAGTAATCCTGTGACAGCAATGCGCATGTTTGACAAGCGAGTGGAGGCCTTGTTCAGAGATTTGCTGCTTTCGCCTGCTCAGCCACTGGGTAAAGTTGTGGACTTCTTTTATCGAGTGGAGTTTCAGCACAGAGGAAGTCCTCACATTCACTGCCTGCTCTGGGTTGAAGGTGCCCCTGTGTTTGAAAAGGATGATGATCAGACTGTGTGTGATTTTGTGTCCAGATACATCACAGCTCAGCTCCCTGACCCTCACACTCAACCCGACCTGTACAAGAAAGTCAGTGAAGTCCAGAAACACAGTCGTACACACACCAAGACGTGTTTCAAAAGTGTTGGCTCTGGGTGCCGTTTTGGGTTTCCCAAACCTCCCTGCAGAAATGTAATGATCACGAGACCTGATGGTGGTAAATATACTGCAACTGCAAAGACTAAGCTGAGACCTCTGAACAGACTCCTGAATGAACCTGAAGCAGCTTCCATGAGTTTAGATCAGCTTCTGGCTCAGTGTGATTTAACCGTGGCTGAATATGAGTTCTACCTGAATGAACTGAACAAATCCAGTGCTGTCCTGTTGAAGCGAGATCCAAAGGATTGCTGGATCAATGCCTACAATCCACACCTGCTCACAGCCTGGGATGCTAACATCGACGTGTCCTACATCCTGAATGCTTATGGCTGTATTCATTATCTGACCAAGTACATCACCAAGAAGGAAGCTGGACTCTCAGAGTACCTGAAAACAGTGATCAATAACTCCAACACCAGCAACGTGAATGACAGTGAGGAGATGAAAGCAGTCATGCAGGCCTACTCCAAGAAACGAGAAATCAGTGCACAAGAATGTGTTGCCAGAGCGTGTGGACTGAAGATGAAGAAGTGTTCCCGAGCTGTAGTTTTCATACCAACAGATGAGAACCCACTGAGAATGAGTCGCCCTCTGTCTTTCCTTGAGAACACCACTGATGAATGTACAAACATCTGGATGACGTCTTTGGCAGATAAGTATAAGAACAGACCAGAAACACCAGAGTTTGAGGAAATGTGCATGGCTGATTTTGCTGCCACCTGCAGGTTTGTCCGTGAGAGCAAAGGAGCTGATGTGTTTCCACTGCTGAATGACATGGGCTTTGTACAGAGGAGGAAGAACGATAAGCCAGCTGTGATCAGATATTACCGCTGCTCAGAGGAAAGAGATTCTGAGAACTTCCATGGCAGATTACTGAAGCTGTACCTTCCACACAGATCAGATGAGGAACTGAAGAGACCAAGCTTTCCAACCTACCAGAGCTTTTACAGAGCCGGCTGGGTGCAGCTGCCAGGCTGGAACCACGGCCGGTCGGTGGAAGTGATCGTCAAACAGAACAGAGAAAAATATGAGAAAAACAGTGAAGAGATTGAGAAAGCTGTTGAAGAGTTTCAAGAGAATCAAGGTGTGATGGATGAGTGGTGTAACCTTGCTCCTCAGTCTGAAGTTGTGAGACTGGACTACGATGATGATGCAGAACAACCAGATCCTGATGATCCTGAGCAGGAAAATGTCCCTGAGTACAGCCGTCAAGCTGATGCAGTCAGTGAAGCCAGAGTGACCAGAGAGCCTCCTGTGATCGATCCAGCTGTGTTAAGACACATGTATCAGAGTCTCAACCTAAAGCAGGCTGGTTTCTTTTACACTGTGAGAGAATGGTGCATTCGCAGAGTCTGTGGCCTTCGTCCAGAGCAGTTCTTCTATTACATTAATGGAGGGGCTGGGACAGGGAAATCCCATCTCATCAAATGTATTCACTCAGAAGCATCGAAGATCCTGAGAAATGTTCCACGACATTGTGACGAGGTTGACATCAGTAAGCCTACTGTCCTGCTGACGGCTTTCACTGGAACAGCAGCGTTTAACATTTCAGGTTCAACTCTCCATTCACTGCTGAAGCTACCCAGAAGTCTCAAACCTCCAATCCAAGGTCTTGGTAACAAGCTGGATGAAGTCAGAGCAGAGCTCCTCAACGCTGAAATCCTGATCATTGACGAGGTGTCCATGGTTTCCAGGCCGTTGTTTGTCTACGTTGATGCTCGACTAAAGCAGATCAAAGGCAGTCAGAGACCTTTTGGAGGAGTTTCTGTCATTGCTGTTGGAGATTTTTATCAACTTCCTCCAGTGAGGCATTCCACTCCTCTGTGTGTGTTTGACCCCTCTGAAATCGACTTGTGGCACGAGCATTTCCAGATGATCACTCTGACTGAGATCATGCGGCAGAAAGATGATGTTGCCTTTGCAGAGATGCTGAACAGGATCCGAGTTAAAGACAAGTCTGCTGAGCTGTCTGAAGCTGACAGAGCTTTGATTTATCAGACTGTAACAGAACCAGCTCTTTGTCCAACTGATGTCCTGCACATCTATGCTACGAACAAACAGGTGGATGCACACAACTCTGCAAGGCTGGCTGAACTGTTTGACAACATAATCACCATTGATGCAGATGACTTCGAGAAAGATCCTCAGACTGGCAGAATGACACGGAAACAAACACCAGTGAAAGGAGGCAGAAATGAGCTACCAGACTCTCTACAGGTTGCTGAGGGTGTTCGAGTCATGCTGACCAGAAACATCGATGTGCAAAGTGGTTTTGTCAATGGAAGTTTTGGCACTCTGGTGCGGTGCATCTCAGAAAATGATCATGTCACTAAGCTGGGTCTCCGAATGGACAGCCATGTGTCTTCAGAGCAAAATGATGATGTGGTTTATATTCAGAGAGAGGAAGACAACCTGAAGCAGAAAGGTGTGGTGCGCAGACAGTTCCCCATCAAGCTGGCTTTTGCATGTACCATCCACAAGGTCCAGGGAATGAGTATGCAGTCTGCTGTGGTGTCACTGAAGAACATCTTTGAACCTGGGATGGCTTATGTTGCTGTGAGCAGAGTCACTTCCCTCGGTGGACTCTACATTGTAGACATGGATGAGAGTAAGTTCTACGCCAGTCAACGGATCACTGCAGCACTGGAGAGCATGAGACAGGCCAGTCCAGCTGAGATGATGCCCCTTCTACAGATGAGAGAAACCCTGAGCAGACCTGATACTCTGACCATCATCCACCATAACACTGAGGGATTACCGGCTCACATCAGTGACATCAAGAGCCACCATGAAATGTGTTTGGCTGACATCTTGTGTCTCACTGAAACCCATTTGCAGGGCTCCTTTGTTGCAGACAGTCTTCAGTTACCAGGCTACAACCTGTTCAGACGTAACAGACACCTGTCCTACAGCAACTTCCCTCAGATTGCCAGCAGAGGTGGTGGAGGAGTAGCCATCTATGTGAGAAACCACATCCAAGCTCGAGAGAAGCAGTATCTGCTGAATGTCACTGATCTTGAGTTTGTGGCCTTGAAGCTTGATGCTCCAGTGAGTGCTATCATCGCAGCAGTGTACAGACCTCCTAACTATGACGTGACTTCTTTCCTGGCTAATCTCAGCAGCTTTCTGGACTCTCTGGAGATACTCGACTGTCAGCCCATCATTGTCTGTGGAGACTTTAATGAAAACCTTTCATCTACAGCCAAGAAGCCCATTCTAGAGCTGTTTCAGACCAGAGGTTATGCTCAACTCATCACTGCTTCCACCACAGAGAAGAACACACTGCTGGACCTGATTTTCATTTCACAGCCCGGCCACTGTGTCCAGTCTGGTGTCCTGAGAACATATCACAGCTACCATAACCCTGTTTACTGCGTCCTGAATTTCAGCAAAGTGTGAAGCAGAGAAAGACTTCGGATGTCTTCATTCCATTCAGTGACCTGATCAGTGTTGTAATCATGTGTCTTTGTCCATTAAGACTGTAGGTGGCTGATGAGGTAAGGCCTTTGTTAATTAACAGAACTGAATCATGCCTAACCTTTTTATTTTATTGTTTCAATGATGTGTTTGACAGCATATGAATGAGGTATGTGAAAAACATATTTTGAAGTAATCATGCTTTTCCTGAAATGATTGTTGAATTGAATTCCTTCACTGTGAATAACATTTTTCTGATGTTTCAGTTCTGTGTTTGACCGTTCATGCATTAGGGAAGGTGTGTGAAAATCTTCAAAGGTAACAATGTTTTTCTTGAGGTGAGTATTGCATTGAGATCCCCACTTTCTAATTGACAATATTTAAATCTAGTGTTTAATTTCTAAAACTCTGTTGGCCTGTGCATTCATCATCTGGGTGGGTCTGGGTCAGGGTTGGTGAATGCACAGGCCACAACACTCTTCTGGGTTAGAGCTTCATTCAGTCACATGCTCTGTGGTGTAACTAACACCTGCCCAGTAGTTTGAATCCTTCTTCAGTCCCCTTTGAGGACTGGAGCTGGACTACCTCCAGACTGTCCACTGTGGGGTCCTCTGAGTCACCTGTCTGAGCCGTCTCCAAGAGTGCCTGTCAGATTCACCTGTCAGGTCCTGCAGAGCATCACTGTCTTTAGTCCCAGCATGTCCATCAGCCATAAAGCAGTCATCATTGCTGGACATGAGAGAGACGTGGACGTCCCTGGTACCATCAGACATTCTCCAGTGTGTGAGACGAGATGGCGCACTGCCGGCCTTCATTCTCCCTTGAGAGCAGAAGACGTCCTGCTGCTCTGAGGACACTGCTGGATGTCCAGACCAGACATCCTCCAGTCAGTCCCCATGTGTCCTCTCAGAGCAGCTGCAGGTACTTCACCAATATTGAAACATGCAGTGAGATCGTTTCCACATGAATCCTCACTCATCTGTCCTCTGTATGTCCTGCCTTGTTGTCTGCAGACACTCTGACTGAACCAAGAGGAACAAACTTCAGCTCCAGTCCTGACGTGGGCCAGCACTGCAGCGTCTTGAGGTATTTCATGGACTTGTTGAAGATGGAACCTCTGAATGTGTCTTGTTCTCCCACTAACATCCACCTTCTGTCAGCAGGATGGTGTTTCCCTCTGCCCTCCACCTTCACCTCAGAGGAGCCTCCATGCTGACGGCCTCACTGTGGAGCTGCTGCTGCTGCTGCTGCTGCAAGTCTCTCCTCATCAAAGTGACGGGACTCTGCAGCGCTGATGAAGAGGAGGACTGATTCCTGTTTCCTCCATCATGAACAACTCAACCACACAGCAGGGTTCCGTCTGGGTCTCCTGTTCTCTCTGCCTCTCCCACAACATGGACAAGAGCTGTGAGAGCAGCAGCCGTCCAGCCAAGGACGGAACAAGCTTCATCTGGAGGAAACAACTGGTCTGAGCTGCTGGACATTTAGAACTCAGTCTGACTCTTGAAGGACTCAGAAGAGGACAGCTGTCCTGACTGATCTGGGAGGCACGACGAGCCACTACTGCATTTTCTTCTTTGTCCCTGAAGCCCAACCGGAATAGCAGAAAGCCGCCACCTCTGAGCCTGGTTCTGCAAAGGTTTCTTCCTGTTAACAGGGAGTTTTTCCTTTCCACTGTCGCTGATGCTTGCTCATGTGGATCTGTTGGGTTTCAGTTCTGTTTGCTGTCTCTTCAAACAAGACAAATGGACACAATTTTGTTGTTTTATTCGTTGCAATGTCAGACTGTGCGCTGGTTAACACATTTATTCTATTTTCTGTTGTGAATGTTTAAGTTTGAATCTTGTTGAACAGTTAATAAAATGTGTATTTTACATCAACATTGCTCTCTTATTTTTAGGTGTATCCACAAATATTCTGCCTTTAACGCTGTTTTAGCATGACATTATATGAAATTACTTTTATATCAATTTAACTTTGATTAAAATTTAACATTCAAACTTTTAAGACACAGAACTTTATACCTCTTTAATCTCGTTAAAATAGTACAGCCTCAATCTTTGACACTTCTGTAAACTTTTGCACATTGTTTTTCAACTTTTTAACTTTTTCAGGGTTTTTTTTAAAAAAGTTTTTCAACCTTTTTCAGTGTTTTTCATGTCTTTACAAATTTTTTTTAGCTTTTTTTTTAACTTTTTCAACCTCGTTCAGATTTTTTTTCAACTTTTTCAAGTTTTTTTCAACTTTTTCAGCCTTCTTTCAGGTTTTTCTGCTTTTGTCAACTTTATCCACTTTCAAGTTTTTTTAAACTATTTTGAACATTTGAAGCCTTTTTCAAGTTTTTTTTCAGCTTTTTTCAACTTTTTCATCCTCTTTCAAATTTTTGCAGCTTTTTTCAACTTTTTCCAGTTTGGCAGCGTTTTCAAACTTTCTCAACCTTTTTCTACTATTTTCCACTTTTTGAAGTGTTTTCAAACTTTTCCAACCTTTTCCCACTTTTTGCAGTGTTTTCATATTTTTTTCAAACTTTTTCTACTTTATTTCAGTGTTTTTCAACTTTGCTTATTGAGCTTTTTCTGCATTACAGTTTAACATTTTCAGCTCAGCATTCACACTTGCAGTTTCTTCAGGAACTGCAAATTTTTTCTAGTTGTGTGAATGCTGAAGGCATTCACACCTTTGTTTTCCTGTTTCTTTAATATTATTATTCTGTATTCTTCCGCCGTTTTTTGACGCTTAACTACTCCTCCAAATTTTGTCCAATTTGAACCATTCATATATCAAATTGTGCAGCTTTTTAAGGACATTCCTGCTATGTTCTAACTTTTTAATATCTTTTAAACTTTTTGAAATATTTCAACTTTTGTGCAACTTTTTGCCCCATGTTAACGGATGGAGATTTTTTCAAACTTTGGAACCTTATAACTTCTTCAAATCTTAACCGATTTTAACCATTCAACTTTTAAAATATTCAACTTTTTAAACCCTTTCTTAAACCTTTTTAAACTTTTTAAACCTTTTTAAACTTTTTGAAATATTTCAACTTTTTAAAATTATTTTTAACATTGAAGTGGATGGGAAAACCCTTCAACTGACCTTTCAACTCCTTCAACTTTGAACCCTTACTACTTTGTCATACTTTCACGTAGACAAGTCATTTTACTTTTAAAACATAGGCATTTTTGTCCTTTATTCAGGTATGTAGTATCATCTCAAGATCTTTTACCAAATTCAAACTGTAGGCCTTAAAGTACAGAGAGAATTTCAGCCGTTTTTGGAGTTTACAATGGGTGTGTATTGGAAAAGCTAGAGTGGGAGATTTGAATTTAGAGTGGGGGAGGCTCTGAATTTTAACCAAAAAAAAATTTATTTTCTCGTCCGTACGGCCACATTTCTGGCTCAATCTGCACAATAACCCCTTAAAACGTAGGAATTTCTCTTGTGACCCGTACAATTGAGTCACTTTGTCTCTATCTCAAACGGTTCTCTCTCCAGAGGCATTTGTTTGAGGAGAGTGCAGAATTTTCTCCCATCCGCTCCAATGCATTTCGAGACGCCTGAATCCGAAACTTCACTCGTGTTCGCACAATCGCCGTGGCTGAATGGAAGATCCTACAGACATGATTCCTGCACCATTAAATTCATGAAAGGCTTCTGAATCTGACTGTGTGAAAATCTTTTTCAGTTTCTCCTTTCGGTCCCCGAGAAATGCCATTTCTTCAACCATGCGCACTCCATTAAAAAGTGCTGATTCACTGTCATGGCTGCTGTGCAGCTGGTCTCCTTTGCAGCAGACACACCTGTTGTGCTGCTGCTGCTTGATTAGTCTGGATTTTTCCATTCAGACTGGAGCTCTATTGATCCTCTGTTACTCTGACACTGACTCTGTTGTTTCTTCAACATTCTTAAAGTTTTTCAACTTTTTGCAACGTTTTCAAACTTTTTCAACCTTTTTCAACTTGTTGCAGTGTTTTGAACCTTTTTCAAACTTTTTCAACTTTTTGCAGTGTTTTGAACCTTTTTCAAACTTTTTCAACTTTTTGCAGTGTTTTTAACCTTTTTCAAACTTTTTCAACTTTTTGCAGTGTTTTCAACCTTTTTCAACTGTTTTCGACTCTTTTCAACTTTTTACAGTGTTTTCAACATTTTTCAACCTTCAACTTTTTGCAGTGTTTTCAACCTTTTTCAAAATTTTTCAACATTATTCACCTTTTTTCAACCTTTTTCAACTTTTTGCAGTATTTTCAACCTTTTTCAACTTTTTTCGACCCTTTTCAACTTTTTACAGTGTTTTCAACATTTTTCAACCTTTTTCAACTTTTTGCAGTGTTTTGAACCTTTTTCAAACTTTTTCAACTTTTTTCAACCCTTTTCAACTTTTTGCAGTGTTTTCAACCTTTTTCAACATTTTCAAGTTTTTTTTCAGTGTTTTCAACCTTTTTTAAACTTTTTCAACTTTCTGCAGTGTTTTCGACCTTTTTCAATATTTTTCAACTTTTTGCAGTGTTTTCAAACTTTTTCAACCTTTTTCAACTTTTTCAACCCTTTTCAACTTTTTACAGTGTTTTGAACGTTTTTCAACATTTTTCAACTTTTTGCAGTGTTTTCAACCTTTTTCAAGTTTTTGCAGTGTTTTTCAACCTTTTTCAACTTTATTTCAGGTTTTTTCACCTTTTCTTATTCAGTTTTTCTGCATTACAGTTTAACATTTTCAGCTCAGCATTCACACTTGCAGTTTCTTCAGGAACTGCAAATTTTTTCTAGTTATTCTTCTGTATTCTTCCGCTGATTTTTGACGCTTAACTCCTCCTACAAATTTTGTCCGATTTGAACCATTCATATATCAAATTGTGCGGCTTTTTAAGGACATTCCTGCTATGTTCTAACTTTTAAATATCTTTTAAACTTTTTGAAATATTTCAACTTTTGTGCAACTTTTTGCCCCATGTTAACGGATGGAGATTTTTTCAAACTTTGGAACCTTATAACTTCTTCAAATCTTAACCGATTTTAACCATTCAACTTTTAAAATATTCAACTTTTTAAACTCTTTCTTCAACCTTTTTAAACTTTTTCAACTTTGTTCAACTTTTTGAAATATTTCAACTTTTTAAAATTATTTTTAACATTGAAGTGGATGGGAAAACCCTTCAACTGACCCTTCAACTCCTTCAAATTTCAACCATTATAACTTTGTCATACTTTCACATTGACATGTCATTTTACTTTTAAAACGTAGGCATTTTTATCCTCTATTCAGGTATGTAATATCATTTCAAGATCTTCTACCAAATTTAAACTGTGAGCCTTCGAGTACGGAGAGCATTTCAGCCGTTTTTGGAGTTTACAATGGGTGTGTATTGGAAAAGCTAGAGTGGGAGAATCAAATTTAGAGTGCGGGAGGCTCTGAATTTTAACCAAAAAATAAATTATTTTCTCGTCCGTACGGCCACATTTCTGGCTCAATCTGCACAATAACCCCTCAAAACGTAGGAATTTTTCTTGTGACCCGTACAATTGAGTCACTTTGTCTCTATCTCAAACGGTTCTCTCTCCAGACGCATTTGTTTGAGGAGAGTGCAGAATTTTCTCCGATCCGCTCCAATGCATTTTCGAGACGCCTGAATCCAAAACTTCACTCGTGTTCGCACAATCGCCGTGGCTGAATGGATGATCCTACAGACATGATTCCTGCACCATTAAATTCATGAAAGGCTTCTGAATCTGACTGTGTGAAAATCTTTGTCAAATTCACATCTTGGTCCCCGAGAAAAGCCATTTCTTCAACCATGCGCACTCCATTAAAAAGTGCTGATTCACTGTCATGGCTGCTGTGCAGCTGGTCTCCATAGCAACAGACACACCTGTTGTTCTGACTGCTGCTTGATTAGTCTGGATTTTTCCATTAAGACTGGAGCTCTATTGATCCTCTGTTACTCTGACACTGACTCCACTGCTGTTTACTGCTCACTCCTCCTTTGTCAACTTTTAAGTTTTTGAAATTTTTTTAGTTTCTTCAACTGTCTTTCATTTCTTTCAACTCTTGGCAGTGTTTTCAGCCTTCTTCAACCTTTTTCAACTTTTTTCAACTTTTTTCAACTTTTTGCAGTGTTTTCAAACTTTTTGAACTTTTTGCAGTGTTTTCAAACTTTTTCAACTTATTGCAGCATTTTCAACCTTTTTCAACCTTTTTCAACTTTTTGCAGTGTTTCCATACTTTTTTAACCTTTTTCAAATTTTTGCAGTGTTTTCAACCTTTTTCAACTTTTTGCAGCGTTTTCAACATTTTCAACCTTATTCAACTGTTTTCAACTTTTTACAGTGTTTTCAAACTTTTTCAACATTTTTACAGTGTTTTCAAACTTTTTCAGGTTTTTTCAACTTTTTGCAGTGTTTTCAACCTTTTTAAACTGTTTTCAACTTTTTGCAGCGTTTTTGAACTTTTTCAACGATTTTTAACTTTTTGCTGCGTTTTCAAACTTTTTCAACTTTTGTCGTGTTTTCAACCTTTTTCAACCTTTTTCAACTTTTTGCAGTGTTTTCAACCTTTGTTAAAACTTTTTCAACTTTTTGCAGTGTTTTCAACCTTTTTCAACTTTTTTCAACTTTTTGCAGCGTTTTCAACATTTTCAACCTTATTCAACAGTTTTCAACTTTTTACAGTGTTTTCAAACTTTTTCAACATTTTTACAGTGTTTTCAAACTTTTTCAGGTTTTTCCAACTTTTTGCAGTGTTTTCAACCTTTTTCAACATTTTTCAACTTTTTGCAGTGTTTTCAACCTTTTTCAACTGTTTTCACCTTTTTGCAGTGCTTTCAACCTTTATCAACTGTTTTCAACTTTTTGCAGCGTTTTCAACCTTTCTCAACTTTTTTCAACTTTTTACAGTGTTTTCCAACTTTTTCAAACTTTTTAAACTTTTTGTAGTGTTTTCAACCTTTTTCAACCTTTTTCAACTTTTTGCAGTGTTTTCAACCTTTTTTTTAAACTTTTTCTACTTTTTGCAGTGTTTTCAACCTTTTTCAACTTTTTTCAACCCTTTTCAACTTTTTGCAGTGTTTTCAAACTTTTTCAACTTTTTTTAAAATTTTTTCAACTTTTTGCAGTGTTTTCAACCTTTTTCAACTTTTTGCAGTGTTTTCAACCTTTTTCAAAAATTTTCAACCTTTTTCAACTTTTTTCAATCCTTTTCAACATTTTGCAGTGTTTTCAACAATTTTCACCCTTTTTCAACTTTTTGCAGAGTTTTCAACCTTTTCTTAAACTTTTTCAACTTTTTGCAGTGTTTTCAACCTTTTTCAACTTTTTGCAGTGTTTTCAACCTTTTTTCAACTTTTTGCAGTGTTTTCAACCTTTTTCAACCTATTTCAACTTTTTGCAGTGTTTTCAACCTTTTTCCAACTTTTTGCAGCGCTTTCATACTTCTTCAAACTGTTTCAACTTCATTTCAGGGTTTTTCAACTTTGCTTATTGAGCTTTTTCTGCATTACAGTTTAACATTTTCAGCTCAGCATTCACACTTGCAGTTTCTTCAGGAACTGCAAATTGTGTGAATGCTGAAGGCATTCACACTATTACATTCCGTATCTTTATTATTCCTCTGACTTCTTCCCCCATTTTTTGGCACGCTTCTCCTCCTACAAATTTTGTCCGATTTGAACCATTCATATATCAAATTGTTCAGCTTTTTAAGGACATTCCGGCTATGTTCTAGCTTTTTAATATCTCTTAAACTTTTTGAAATATTTCAACTTTTGTGCAACTTTTTGCCCCATGTTAACGGATGGAGATTTTTTCAAACTTTGAAACCTTATAACTTTTTCAAATCTTAACCGATTTTAACCATTCAACTTTTAAAATATTCAACTTTTTAAACCCTTTCTTCAACCTTTTTAAACTTTTTCAACTTTGTTCAACTTTTTGAAATATTTCAACTTTTTAAAATTATTTTTAACATTGAAGTGGATGGAAAACCTCTTCAACTGACCTTTCAACTCCTTCAACTTTGAACCCTTACTACTTTGTCATACTTTCACATAGACAAGTCATTTAACTTTTAAAATGTAGGCATTTTTGTCCTCTATTCAGGTATGTAACATCATTTCAACATCTTTTACCAAATTTAAACTGTGAGCCTTTAAGTATGGAGAGAATTTCAGCCGTTTTTGAAGTTTATAATGGGTGTGTATTGGAAAAGCTAGAGTGGGAGAATCAAATTTAGAGTGCGGGAGGCTCTGAATTTTAACCAAAAAAATAATACTTTTCTCGTCTGTACGGCCACATTTCTGGCTCAATCTGCACAATAACCCCTCAAAACGTAGGAATTTTTCTTGTGACCCGTACAATTGAGTCACTTTGTCTCTATCTCAAACGGTTCTCTCTCCAGAGGCATTTGTTTGAGGAGAGTGCAGAATTTTCTCCCATCCGCTCCAATGCATTTTCGAGATGCCTGAATCCAAAACTTCACTCGTGTTCACACAATCGCCGTGGCTGAATGGAAGATCCTACAGACATGATTCCTGCACCATTAAATTCATGAAAGGCTTCTGAATCTGACTGTGTGAAAATCTTTTTCAATTTTGCCTTTCGGTCCCTGAGAAATGCCATTTCTTCAACCATGCGCACTCCATTAAAAAGTGCTGATTCACTGTCATGGCTGCTGTGCAGCTGGTCTCCATTGCAACAGACACACCTGTTGTGCTGACTGCTGCTTGATTCGTCTGGATTTTTCCATTAAGACTGGAGCTCTATTGATCCTCTGTTACTCTGACACTGACTGCACTACTCCTTCTACCTTTTTCAACCTTTTTCAACTTTTTGCAGTGTTTTCAACCTTTTTAAAACTTTTTCAACTTTTTGCAGTGTTTTCAAACTTTTTCAAACTTTTTCAACTGTTTGCAGTGTTTTCAACTTTTTTCAACCCTTTTCAACTTTTTTCAACCCTTTTCAACTTTTTGCAGTGTTTTCAAACTTTTTCAAACTTTTTCAACTTTTTTCAACCCTTTTCAACTTTTTGCAGTGTTTTCAAACTTTTTCAACTTTTTTCAACCCTTTTCAACTTTTTGCAGTGTTTTCAACCTTTTTCAAAATTTTTCAACTTTTTGCAGTGTTTTCAAACTTTTTCAAACCTTTTCAACTTTTTTCAACTTTTTGCAGTCTTTCTAACTTTTTCAACCTTTTTGCAGTGTTTTCAAACTTTTTCAATCTTTTTCTACTTTTTGCAGTGTTTTCAACCTTTTTCAACATTTTCAAGTTTTTTTGCAGTGTTTTCAACCTTTTTTAAACTTTTTCAACTTTTTGCAGTGTTTTCAACCTTTTTCAACATTTTTCAACTTTTTGCAGTGTTTTCAACCTTTTTCAACTTTTTGCAGTGTCTTTCTACCTTTTTCAACCTTTTTCAACTTTATTTCAGGGTTTTTCACCTTTTCTCATTCAGTTTTTCTGCATTACAGTTTAACATTTTCAGCTCAGCATTCACACTTGCAGTTTCTTCAGGAACTGCAAATTTTTTCTAGTTTTTTCTAGTTGTGTGAATGCTGAAGGCATTCACACCTTTATTTTCCTGTTTCTCTTTAATATTATTCTGACTTCTTCCCCTGTTTTTTGACGCTTAACTCCTCCTACAGTTTTTGTCCGATTTGAACCATTCAAGTATCAAAATGTTCAGGTTTTTAAGGACATTCCTGCTATGTTCTAGCTTTTTAAAACCTTTTAAACTTTTTGAAATATTTCAACTTTTGTGCAACTTTTTGCCCCATGTTAACGGATGGAGATTTTGTCAAACTTTGGAACCTTATAACTTCTTCAAATCTTAACCGATTTTAACCATTCAACTTTTAAAATATTCAACTTTTTAAACCCTTTCTTAAACCTTTTTAAACTTTTTCAACTTTGTTCAAGTTTTTGAAATATTTCAACTTTTTAAAATTATTTTTAACATTGAAGTGGATGGGAAAACCCTTCAACTGACCTTTCAACTCCTTCAACTTTGAACCCTTACTACTTTGTCATACTTTCACATAGACAAGTCATTTTACTTTTAAAACGTAGGCATTTTTGTCCTTTATTCAGGTATGTAGTATCATCTCAAGATCTTTTACCAAATTCAAACTGTGGGCCTTAAAGTACAGAGAGAATTTCAGCCGTTTTTGGAGTTTACAATGGGTGTGTATTGGAAAAGCTAGAGTGGGAGATTCGAATTTAGAGTGGGGGAAGCTCTGAATTTTAACCAAAAAAAAATTTATTTTCTCGTCCGTACGACCACATTTCTGGCTCAATCTGCACAATAACCCCTTAAAACGTAGGAATTTTTCTTGTGACCCGTACAATTGAGTCACTTTGTCTCTATCTCAAACGGTTCTCTCTCCAGAGGCATTTGTTTGAGGAGAGTGCAGAATTTTCTCCCATCAGCTTCAATGCATTTTCGAGACGCCTGAATCCAAAACTTCACTCGTGTTCGCACAATTGGTATGGCTGAATGGATGATCCCACAGACATGATTCCTGCACCATTAAATTCATGAAAGGCTTCTGAATCTGACTGTGTGAAAATCTTTTTCAATTTCACCTTTCGGTCCCTGAGAAATGCCATTTCTTCAACCATGCGCACTCCATTAAAAAGTGCTGATTCACTCTCATGGCTGCTGTGCAGCTGGTCTCCATTGCAGCAGACACACCTGTTGTGCTGACTGCTGCTTGATTAGTCTGGATTTTTCCATTAAGACTGGAGCTCTATTGATCCTCTGTTACTCTGACACTGACTCCACTGCTTCTTCAAGGTATTTCAACGTTTTTAAATTTTTTGCAGTGTTTTTAACCTTTTTCAACTTTTTTCAACCCTTTTCAACTTTTTGCAGTGTTTTTAACCTTTTTCAAACTTTTTCAACTTTTTGCAGTGTTTTCAACCTTTTTCAACTTTTTTCGACCCTTTTCATCTTTTTACAGTGTTTTCAACATTTTTCAACCTTTTTCAGCTTTTTGCAGTGTTTTCAACCTTTTTCAAAAATTTTCAACATTTTTCACCTTTTTTTCACCTTTTTCAACTTTTTGCAGTGTTTTGAACCTTTTTCAAACTTTTTCAACTTTTTGCAGTGTTTTCAACCTTTTTCAACTTTTTTCGACCCTTTTCAACTTTTTACAGTGTTTTCAACATTTTTCAAGCTTTTTCAACTTTTTGCAGTGTTTTCAACCTTTTTCAAAATTTTTCAACATTTTTCACCTTTTTTCAACCTTTTTCAACTTTTTGCAGTGTTTTCAAACTTTTTCAATATTTTTCAACTTTTTGCAGTGTTTTCAACCTTTTTCAAAATTTTTCAACATTTTTCAACTTTTTTCACCCCTTTTCAACTTTTTGCAGTGTTTTCAACCTTTTTCAACATTTTCAAGTTTTTTTTCAGTGTTTTCAACCTTTTTTAAACTTTTTCAACTTTCTGCAGTGTTTTCGACCTTTTTCAACATTTTTCAACTTTTTGCAGTGTTTTCAACCTTTTTCAAACTTTTTCAACTTTTTGCAGTGTTTTCAAACTTTTTCAACCTTTTTCAACTTTTTTCAACTCTTTTCAACTTTTTGCAGTGTTTTGAACCTTTTTCAACATTTTTCAACTTTTTGCAGTGTTTTCATCCTTTTTTAAGGTTCTGCAGTGTTTTTCAACCTTTTTCAACCATTTTCAACTTTATTTCAGGGTTTTTCACCTTTTCTTATTCAGTTTTTCTGCATTACAGTTTAACATTTTCAGCTCAGCATTCACACTTGCAGTTTCTTCAGGAACTGCAAATTTTTTCTAGTTTCTAGTATTATTCTGACTTCTTCCCCTGTTTTTTGACGCTTAACTCCTCCTACAGTTTTTGTCCGATTTAAACCATTCAAGTATCAAAATGTTCAGCTTTTTAAGGACATTCCTGCTATGTTCTAGCTTTTTAAAACCTTTTAAACTTTTTGAAATATTTCAACTTTTGTGCAACTTTTTGCCCCATGTTAACGGATGGAGATGTTTTCAAACTTTGGAACCTTATAACTTCTTCAAATCTTAACCGATTTTAACCATTCAACTTTTAAAATATTCAACTTTTTAAACCCTTTCTTAAACCTTTTTAAACTTTTTCAACTTTCTTCAACTTTTTGAAATATTTCAACTTTTTAAAATTATTTTTAACATTGAAGTGGATGGGAAAACCCTTCAACTGACCTTTCAACTCCTTCAACTTTGAACCCTTACTACTTTGTCATACTTTCACATAGACAAGTCATTTTACTTTTAAAACGTAGGCATTTTTATCCTTTATTCAGGTATGTAGTATCATCTTAAGATCTTTTACCAAATTCAAACTGTGGGCCTTAAAGTACAGAGAGAATTTCAGCCGTTTTTGGAGTTTACAATGGGTGTGTATTGGAAAAGCTAGAGTGAGAGAGTGGCAGTTAGAGTGCGGGAGGCTCTGAATTTTAACCCCCAAAAAAATACTTTTCTCGTCCGTACGGCCACATTTCTGGCTCAATCTGCACAATAACCCCTCAAAACGTAGGAATTTCTATTGTGACCCGTACAATTGAGTCACTTTTTCTCTATCTCAAACGGTTCTCTCTCCAGGGGCATTTGTTTGAGGAGAGTGCAGAATTTTCTCCCATCCGCTCCAATGCATTTTCGAGACGCCTGAATCCAAAACTTCACTCGTGTTCGCACAATCGCCGTGGCTGAATGGATCATCCCACAGACATGATTCCTGCACCATTAAATTCATGAAAGGCTTCTGAATCTGACTGTGTGAAAATCTTTTTCAATTTCACATCTCGGTCCCCGAGAAATGCCATTTCTTCAACCATGCGCACTCCATTAAAAAGTGCTGATTCACTGTCATGGCTGCTGTGCAGCTGGTCTCCATAGCAACAGACACACCTGTTGTGCTGCTGCTGCTTGATTAGTCTGGATTTTTCCATTAAGACTGGAGCTCTATTGATCCTCTGTTACTCTGACACTGACTCCACTGCTTCTTCAAGGTATTTCAACGTTTTTAAATTTTTTGCAGTGCTTTAACCTTTTTCAAACTTTTTCAACTTTTTGCAGTGTTTTCAACCTTGTTCAACTTTTTTCAACCCTTTTCAACTTTTTGCAGTGTTTTCAAACTTTTTCAACCTTTTCAACGTTTTTTTAATCTTTTTCAACTTTTTGCAGTGTTTTCAAATTTTTTCAACCCTTTTCAACTTTTTGCAGTGTTTTCAAAATTTTTCAACCTTTTTCAACTTTTTTAAAACTTTTTCAACTTTTTGCAGTGTTCTTAACTTTTTTAAACTTTTTCAACTTTTTGCAGAGTTTTCAACCTTTTTCAACATTTTTCAACTTTTGCAGTGTTTTCAAACTTTAGCAACTTTTTTCAAACTTTTTCAACTTTTTTAAAACTTTTTCAACTTTTTTAAAACTTTTTCAACTTTTGCAGTGTTTTCAGCCTTTTTCAACATTTTTCAAATTTTTGGAGCGTTTTCAACCTTTTTCAACATTTTTCAACTTTTTGCAGTGTTTTCAAACTTTAGCAACTTTTTTCAAACTTTTTCAACTTTTTTAAAACTTTTTCAACTTTTTTAGAACTTTTTCAACTTTTTGCAGTGTTTTCAACCTTTTTCAACCTTTTTCAACTTTTTGCAGTGTTTTCAACCTTTTTCAACATTTTCAAGTTTTTTCGCAGTGTTTTCAACTTTTTTAAACTTTTTCAACTTTTTGCAGT
Organism: Salarias fasciatus; assembly: GCF_902148845.1. Taxonomy (NCBI): domain Eukaryota; kingdom Metazoa; phylum Chordata; class Actinopteri; order Blenniiformes; family Blenniidae; genus Salarias; species Salarias fasciatus. The sequence continues at coordinate 434,285 of NW_021941393.1, read as the reverse complement.
GTTTTCAACCTTTTTCAACATTTTTCAACTTTTTGCAGTGTTTTCAACCTTTTTCAACTTTTTTCACCCCTTTTCAACTTTTTGCAGTGTTTTCAGCCTTTTTCAACATTTTTCAAATTTTTGGAGGGTTTTAAACCTTTTTCAACATTTTTTAACTTTTTTGCAGTGTTTTCAACCTTTTTTACACTTTTTCAACTTTGTGCAGTGTTTTCCACCTTTTTCAACCTTTTTCAACTTTTTGCAGTGTTTTCAACCTTTTTCAACATTTTTCAAGTTTTTGCAGTGTTTTCAACCTTTTTCAACTTTTTTCGACCCTTTTCAACTTTATTTCAGGGTTTTTCACCTTTTCTTATTCAGTTTTTATGCATTACAGTTTAACATTTTCAGCTCAGCATTCACACTTGCAGTTTCTTCAGGAACTGCAAATTTTTTCTAGTTGTGTGAATGCTGAAGGCATTCACACTATTACATTCCGTATCTTTAATATTTGTGTGAATGCCTGAGGCATTCACACGTTTATTTTCCTGTTTCTTTATTATTATTATTATTATTATTCTGACTTCTTCCGCCGTTTTTTGACACGCTTCTACTCCTTCAAATCTTGTCCGATTTGAACCATTCATATATCAAATTGTGCAGCTTTTTAAGGACATTCTGGCAATGTTCTAACTTTTTAATATCTTTTCAACTTTTTGAAATATTTCAACTTTTGTGCAACTTTTTGCCCCATGTTAACGGATGGAGATTTTTTCAAACTTTGGAACCTTATAACTTCTTCAAATCTTAACCGATTTTAACCATTCAACTTTTAAACTATTCAACTTTTTAAACCCTTTCTTCAACCTTTTTCAACTTTTTCAACTTTGTTCAACTTTTTGAAATATTTCAACTTTTTAAAATTATTTTTAACATTGAAGTCAATGGGAAAACCCTTCAACGGATCTTTGAACTCCTTCAACTTTGACCCCTTACAACTTTGTCATACTTTGACGTAGACACGTCATTTTACTTGCAAAATGTAGGCATTTTTATCCTCTATTTAGGTATGTTATATCATGTCCACATCTTTTACCAAATTCAAACTGTGAGCCTTCAAGTACGGAGAGCATTTCAGCCGTTTTTGGAGTTTACAATGGGTGTGTATTGGAAAAGCTAGAGTGGGAGAAAGGAATTTAGAGTGCGGGAGGCTCTGGATTTAAACCAAAAAAATAATTCTTTTCTCGTCCCCCTGGCCACATTTCTGGCTCAATCTACACAATTACCTCTCTAAACGTAGCCACTTTTCTTGTGACCCGTACAATTGAGTCATTTTGTCTCTATCTCAAACGGTTCTCTCTCCAGCTGCATTTCTGTGAGGAGAGCGCAGGATTTTCTCCCATCCGCTCCAATGCATTTTGGAGAGAGATTTTCTCACTCAAATCCAAAACTTCTCTCATGTTCGCAACATCGCGGTGGCTGAATGGATGATCCTACAGACATGATTCCTGCACCATTAAATTCATGAAAGACTTCTGAATCTGATTGTGAACAAATCTTTTTCAATGTCACCTCTGGGTCCTCGAGGAATGACATTTTCTCAACCATGCGCACTCCATAAGAACTGCTGGTTCACTGTCATGGCTGCTGTGCAGCTGGTCTCCATAGCAACAGACACACCTGTTGTGCTGGCTGCTGCTTGATGAGTCTGGACTTTTCCATTCAGACTGGAGCTCTGTTGATCCTCTGTTACTCTGACACTGACTCTGCTGTTTCTTCAACTTTCTTAAAGTTTTTCCAACTTTTTGCAACGTTTTCAAACTTTTTCAACCTTTTCCAACTTTTTGCAACGTTTTCAAACTTTTTCAACCTTTTTCAACTTTTTGCAGCATTTTTCAACTTTTTCAACGATTTTCAACTTTTTGCAGCGTTTTCAAACTTTTTCAACTTTTTTCAAGTTTTTGCAGCGTTTTCAACTTTTTCTACGATTTTCAACTTTTTGCAGCGTTTTTCAACTTTTTCAACGATTTTCAACTTTTTGCAGCGTTTTCAAACTTTTTCAACTTTTTTCAAGTTTTTGCAGCGTTTTCAACCTTTCTCAACTTTTCTCAACTTTTTACAGTGTTTTCCAACTTTTTCAACGATTTTCAACTTTTTGCAGCGTTTTCAAGCTTTTTCAACTTTTTTCAAGTTTTTACAGCGTTTTTCAACTTTTTCAACGATTTTCAACTTTTTGCAGCGTTTTCAAACTTTTTCAACTTTTTTCAAGTTTTTGCAGCGTTTTTCAACTTTTTCAACGATTTTCAACTTTTTGCAGTGTTTTCAAACTTTTTCAACTTTTTTCAAGTTTTTGCAGCGTTTTTGAACTTTTTCAACGATTTTCAACTTTTTGCAGCGTTTTCAACCTTTCTCAACTTTTCTCAACTTTTTACAGTGTTTTCCAACTTTTTCAACCTTTTTCAACCTTTTTCAACTTTTTAGAGTGTTTTCAACCTTTTTTTAAAACTTTTTCAACTTTTTGCAGTATTTTAAAACTTTTTCAACCGTTTTCAACTTTTTGCAGTCTTTTCAACCTTTTTCAACTTTTTGCAGCGTTTTCACCTTTTTCAAGGTTTTTCAACTTTTTCCAGTGTTTTCAAAGGTTTTCAACCTTTATCAACCTTTTTCAGCTCTTTGCAGTGTTTTCAAGCTTTGTCAAAATTTGTCAACTTCCTTTTCAACCTTTCTTCTTGAACTTCTTCTGCATTACAGTTTAGCATTTTCAGTTCAGCATTCACACTTGCAGTTTCTTCAGGAACTGCAAATTTTTCTAGTTATTATTCTGACTTCTTCCGCCGTTTTTCGACACGCTTCTCCTCCTTCAAATCTTGTCCGATTTGAACCATTCATATATCAAATTGTGCAGCTTTTTAAGGACATTCTGGCAATGTTATAACTTTTTAATATCTTTTCAACTTTTTGAAATATTTCAACTTTTGTGCAACTTTTTGCCCCATGTTAACGGATGGAGATTTTTTCAAACTTTGGAACCTTATAACTTCTTCAAATCTTAACCGATTTTAACCATTCAACTTTTAAACTATTCAACTTTTTAAACCCTTTCTTCAACCTTTTTCAACTTTTTCAACTTTGTTCAACTTTTTGAAATATTTCAACTTTTTAAAATTATTTTTAACATTGAAGTCAAGGGAAAACCCTTCAACGGATCTTTGAACTCCTTCAACTTTGACCCCTTACAACTTTGTCATACTTTGACGTAGACACGTGATTTTACTTGCAAAATGTAGGCATTTTTATCCTCTATTTAGGTATGTTATATCATGTCCACATCTTTTACCAAATTCAAACTGTGAGCCTTCAAGTACGGAGAGCATTTCAGCCGTTTTTGGAGTTTACAATGGGTGTGTATTGGAAAAGCTAGAGTGGGAGAAAGGAATTTAGAGTGCGGGAGGCTCTGGATTTAAACCAAAAAAATAATTCTTTTCTCGTCCCCCTGGCCACATTTCTGGCTCAATCTACACAATTACCTCTCTAAACGTAGCCACTTTTCTTGTGACCCGTACAATTGAGTCATTTTGTCTCTATCTCAAACGGTTCTCTCTCCAGCTGCATTTCTGTGAGGAGAGCGCAGGATTTTCTCCCATCCGCTCCAATGCATTTTGGAGAGAGATTTTCTCACTCAAATCCAAAACTTCTCTCATGTTCGCAACATCGCGGTGGCTGAATGGATGATCCTACAGACATGATTCCTGCACCATTAAATTCATGAAAGACTTCTGAATCTGATTGTGAACAAATCTTTTTCAATGTCACCTCTGGGTCCTCGAGGAATGACATTTTCTCAACCATGCGCACTCCATAAGAACTGCTGGTTCACTGTCATGGCTGCTGTGCAGCTGGTCTCCATAGCAACAGACACACCTGTTGTGCTGGCTGCTGCTTGATGAGTCTGGACTTTTCCATTCAGACTGGAGCTCTGTTGATCCTCTGTTACTCTGACACTGACTCTGCTGTTTCTTCAACTTTCTTAAAGTTTTTCCAACTTTTTGCAACGTTTTCAAACTTTTTCAACCTTTTCCAACTTTTTGCAACGTTTTCAAACTTTTTCAACCTTTTTCAACTTTTTGCAGCATTTTTCAACTTTTTCAACGATTTTCAACTTTTTGCAGCGTTTTCAAACTTTTTCAACTTTTTTCAACTTTTTGCAGCGTTTTTCAACTTTTTCAACGATTTTCAACTTTTTGCAGCATTTTCAAACTTTTTCAACTTTTTTCAAGTTTTTGCAGCGTTTTCAACCTTTCTCAACTTTTCTCAACTTTTTACAGTGTTTTCCAACTTTTTCAACTTTTTTCAACTTTTTGCAGCGTTTTCAAGCTTTTTCAACTTTTTTCAAGTTTTTACAGCGTTTTTCAACTTTTTCAACGATTTTCAACTTTTTGCAGCGTTTTCAAACTTTTTCAACTTTTTTCAAGTTTTTGCAGCGTTTTTCAACTTTTAACGATTTTCAACTTTTTGCAGTGTTTTCAAACTTTTTCAACTTTTTTCAAGTTTTTGCAGCGTTTTTGAACTTTTTCAACGATTTTCAACTTTTTGCAGCGTTTTCAACCTTTCTCAACTTTTCTCAACTTTTTACAGTGTTTTCCAACTTTTTCAACCTTTTTCAACCTTTTTCAACTTTTTAGAGTGTTTTCAACCTTTTTTAAAACTTTTTCAACTTTTTGCAGTATTTTAAAACTTTTTCAACCTTTTTCAACTTTTTGCAGTCTTTTCAACCTTTTTCAACTTTTTGCAGCGTTTTCACCTTTTTCAAGGTTTTTTTTTTTAACTTTTTGCAGTGTTTTCAACGGTTTTCAACCTTTATCAACCTTTTTCAACTCTTTGCAGTGTTTTCAAGCTTTGTCAAAATTTGTCAACTTCCTTTTCAACCTTTCTTCTTGAACTTCTTCTGCATTACAGTTTAGCATTTTCAGCTCAGCATTCACACTTGCAGTTTCTTCAGGAACGGCAAATTTTTCTAGTATTATTCTGGATTCTTCCGCCGTTTTTTGGCACGCTTCTCCTCCTACAAATTTTGTCCGATTTGAACAATTCATATATCAAATTATGCAGCTTTTTAAGGACATTCCGGCTATGTTCTAACTTTTTCATATCTTTTAAACTTTTTGAAATATTTCAACTTTTGTGCAACTTTTTGCCCCATGTTAACGGATGGAGATTTTTTCAAACTTTGGAACCTTATAACTTCTTCAAATCTTAACCGATTTTAACCATTCAACTTTTAAAATATTCAACTTTTTAAACCCTTTCTTCAACCTTTTTAAACTTTTTAAACTTTGTTCAACTTTTTGAAATATTTCAACTTTTTCAAATTATTTTTAACATTGAAGTGGATGGGAAAACCCTTCAACTGACCTTTCAACTCCTTCAACTTTTAACCCTTAAAACTTTGTCATACTTTGACGTAGACAAGTCATTTTACTTTTAAAATGTAGGCATTTTTGTCCTCTATTCAGGTATGTAATATCATTGCAAGATCTTCTACCAAATTTAAACTGTGAGCCTTCAAGTATGGAGAGAATTTCAGCCATTTTTGAAGTTTATAATGGGTGTGTATTGGAAAAGCTAGAGTGGGAGAATCAAATTTAGAGTGCGGGAGGCTCTGAATTTTAACAAAAAAAAAAATTATTTTCTCGTCCGTACGGCCACATTTTTGGCTCAATCTGCACAATAACCCCTCAAAACGTAGGAATTTTTCTTGTGACCCGTACAATTGAGTCACTTTGTGTCTATCTCAAACGGTTCTCTCTCCAGAGGCATTTGTTTGAGGAGAGTGCAGAATTTTCTCCCATCCGCTCCAATGCATTTTTGAGACTCCTGAATCCAAAACTTCACTCGTGTTCGCACAATCGCCGTGGCTGAATGGAACATCCTACAGACATGATTCCTGCACCATTAAATTCATGAAAGGCTTCTGAATCTGACTGTGTGAAAATCTTTTTCAATTTCACATCATTGTCCCCGAGAAATGCCATTTCTTCAACCATGCGCACTCCATTAAAAAGTGCTGATTCACTGTCATGGCTGCTGTGCAGCTGGTCTCCATTGCAACAGACACACCTGTTGTCCTGCTGCTGCTTGATTAGTCTGGATTTTTCCATTAAGACTGGAGCTCTATTGATCCTCTGTTACTCTGACACGGACTCCACTGCTGTTTACTGCTCTCTCCTCCTTTGTCAACTTTTAAGTTTTTGAAAATGTGTCAGTTTCTTCAACTGTGTTTAAGTTTTTCAACTCTTGGCAGTGTTTTCAGCTTTTTTCGACTTTTTGTAGTGTTTTTTAAAACTTTTTCAACCTTTTCAACTTTTTTTAAACTTTTTCAACTTTTTACAGTGTTTTCAACATTTTTCAAAGTCATTCAACCTTTTTCAACTTTTTGCAGTGTTTTCAACCTTTTTCAACCTTTTTCGACTTTTTGCAGTGTTTTCAACCTTTTTCAACATTTTCAAGTTTTTTTGCAGTGTTTTCAACCTTTTTCAAACTTTTTCAACTTTTTGCAGTGTTTTCAAACTTTTTCAACCTTTTCAACTTTTTTTAACGTTTTTCAACTTTTTTCAGTGTTTTCAACCTTTTTTAAACTTTTTCAACTTTTTGCAGTGTTTTCAACCTTTTTCAACATTTTCAAGTTTTTTTCAGTGTTTTCAACCTTTTTTAAACTTTTTCAACTTTTTGCAGTGTTTTCAACCTTTTTCAAACTTTTTCAACTTTTTGCAGTGTTTTCAAACTTTTTCAACCTTTTTCAACTTTTTTCAACCCTTTTCAACTTTTTGCAGTGTTTTGAACCTTTTTCAACTTGTTGCAGTGTTTTCAACCTTTTTCAATATTTTCAAGTTTTTTTTCAGTGTTTTCAACCTTTTTTAAACTTTTTCAACTTTTTGCAGTGTTTTCAACCTTTTTCAACATTTTTCAACTTTTTGCAGTGTTTTCAAACTTTTTCAACCTTTTTCAACTTTTTTCAACCCTTTTCAACTTTTTGCAGTGTTTTTCTACCTTTTTCAACTTTATTTCAGGGTTTTTCACCTTTTCTTATTCAGTTTTTCTGCATTACAGTTTAACATTTTCAGCTCAGCATTCACACTTGCAGTTTCTTCAGGAACTGCAAATTTTTTTTGCTAGTTGTGTGAATGCTGAAGGCATTCACACTATTACATTCCTTATCTTTATTATTCCTCTGACTTCTTCCCCCATTTTTTGGCACGCTTCTCCTCCTACAAATTTTGTCCGATTTGAACCATTCATATATCAAATTGTTCAGCTTTTTAAGGACATTCCGGCTATGTTCTAGCTTTTTAATATCTCTTAAACTTTTTGAAATATTTCAACTTTTGTGCAACTTTTTGCCCCATGTTAACGGATGGAGATTTTTTCAAACTTTGGAACCTTATAACTTCTTCAAATCTTAACCGATTTTAACCATTCAACTTTTAAAATATTCAACTTTTTAAACCCTTTCTTCAACCTTTTTCAACTTTTTCAACTTTCTTCAACTTTTTGAAATATTTCAACTTTTTAAAATTATTTTTAACATTGAAGTGGATGGGAAAACCCTGCAACTGACCTTTCAACTCCTTCAACTTTGAACCCTTACTACTTTGTCATACTTTCACATAGACAAGTCATTTTACTTTTAAAACGTAGGCATTTTTGTCCTCTATTCAGGTATGTAGTATCATCTCAAGATCTTCTACCAAATTTAAACTGTGGGCCTTCAAGTACGGACAGCATTTCAGCCGTTTTTGGAGTTTACAATGGGTGTGTATTGGAAAAGCTAGAGTGGGAGATTCGAATTTAGAGTGTGGGAGGCTCTGAATTTTAACAAAAAAAAAAATATTTTCTCGTCCGTACGGCCACATTTCTGGCTCAATCTGCACAATAACCCCTCTAAACGTAGGAATTTCTCTTGTGACCCGTACAATTGAGTCACTTTGTCTCTATCTCAAACGGTTCTCTCTCCAGAGGCATTTGTTTGAGGAGAGTGCAAAATTTTCTCCCATCCGCTCCAATGCATTTTCGAGATGCCTGAATCCAAAACTTCACTCGTGTTCGCACAATTGGTATGGCTGAATGGATGATCCTACAGACATGATTCCTGCACCATTAAATTCATGAAAGGCTTCTGAATCTGACTGTGTGAAAATCTTTTTCAATTTCGCCTTTCGGTCCCCGAGAAATGCCATTTCTTCAACCATGCGCACTCCATTAAAAAGTGCTGATTCACTGTCATGGCTGCTGTGCAGCTGGTCTCCATCCGGTTGTTAAGTCCTACGTCATTCGTGACGTTTCACCCATTTCCGGGTCCAAACTCTTTCGCGCGCTACATCGTTTACATCGGAAAACCATGGCGGAACCGGTCAATCTATTTACCATCACTTCTTTTTTCGGCGATGCGTCGATTAGGGTGAAAAAAGGGCTGAATTCTTTTGACTCCAACAGAGTTGTGAGTGTTTCTGTCCTCCCCGGAGGAATGATTAAGGGTAGCGTTCAAGCTTCAATGAAGAAGAGAGAATACAAAGTTGAGGTGAGTTAGGTATTAGCTGTTAGCTAGTAAGCCAGGTTTCTTGAATGAAGCTAAAATCTGTACATTCATAAACAGAAGCTGTCTATAAAAACTTATTTGAAGACAAAAGCAGTCAGTAAGGACTGATACCAAGCCTTCATATTATGAGTTTACTGGCTTAGGTGCAGGCTCGTAGGTTATAGGAACTTTAATGACGGCCACGCGATGTAACTTCTAGGCTTTAGTTAAAGTCAACAAACTTACGGCTAAAGAAGCCAGTGTGTTTCAACACCTTTTGAGTAAATGACATTACCATCTGTTCAGCGTAGTCTAGTCAGCTCTGATCTTTGTAAGTGTCATTTACAAAAGTGTAAGTCACTGCTGTCTGTGGCCTTCTTAATTTAGAAAAATATTGAATCCTATATTCCTGCTTTTTTTCCATCATTCGGAAAAATTTGCAAATTGAAACAAACCATATGCTTATCAGTGAATTTCCAAATTTAATACTTGTTTTTAGAGTTGTATAATTACTTATAAATCCAAACGTTACCTATCCATGGGGTTAACATCTAATTCACTGTTCTGCTGCCCCTTGACTTGTTACAGAAATAGAGATAAGATGATATTAACACAGCACAGAAAATGTCAAATATAAGGTTGTTGGATGAGGGCAAATCTTTTGAGTGCAGGTGCATGTAGAGAATCAGCAGGTGAGGTACAGCAGTTGTGAGTGCCCAATTGGAAGGGACAAGTGCCATCATATGGCTGCTTTGCTGATCTGGGTGGAGAAGAATGTATCCCGGACAGATGTCGAGTGCAAATGGAGAAGAGCAAAGACACCAAAAACGGACAACATCACCGACAAGAGAGTGTCTGAGATGGCTCCATCCACAACACAAGGTTAGTTTTTAATCAAATCTGCTGCCATTTTTTCCCCTTTTTTTGTGTGAATTGCACTTAATCTGTGCTACAAAAATCTTGCATTTTATGATAATTTCAAATATCATTACTTTAATGATTTCACAACTGTTGTTTCAGCTGGAATCAAAAGACCAGTCACACAGGAGGATAAGGAATGGGCCATGGCGTCATTGGCAAAACTTGGCCGTTTTACAGGGATGGGTTGGATCCTCAGCCCTGAAAAGCCTCAGGTACAGCTTAACTGGTTTTCTTTGAACATCACAATCATACAATCCAAAATCATGTAACAATAAACATTGGTAATATTCAGTGTCAGAGTTTTTCAATATACCTATGCGAACATTTCCATCATTTCCCTAACTCTTCATTAGGGAGTCAAACTGGCGATATACTTAAACAGCAATCTGACATTGTATGTGCATCTTTTTTTTACAGACTCTCCCTATCAAAACTTTTGATGGACTGGTTGCCTCCCCAGAGTTTGACCAAGCAGAGGATAAGGTCAGCTATGTGCTTGGCTCACTTGCTGTTTCTGAACAGGAGAAACAGCAGATTGAGAGAGCCACGGTTGGACAGACAAAAAATCCATTATGGTAAGAGAGTGACCAAGGTGATTCATAACAGGTTAATTGGAAAAAAAGGTTTATTTTGACTTGGAAGTGATGGAAAAAAATATAACAGGGTCTTATTTTGACTTCTTTTTACAGGTCAGCCTATCGCAAGAACCGCATCACAGCCAGCAAGTTTGGTGCAGTCGTGGCAGCAGTCAGGCGGAAGTCAGCCCCTCCCTCCCTGTTTAAAACCCTGCTTGGCCAGTATAACTCGAATGAAGGGTCTAAAGTGAGTACTAAGTTGTTTTTAAAAAAATGAATCGAAATTTTCTGTGCATTTTATAAGGTAAATTACAGTAAATTTTGTCTGGTGTCTGCCTGTTGGGGGTTGTATCACCAGCATTTCAGGGGACGGCAGGTGGAACTTAACCTAAGACTACAATTTGGCATTTTTCTATGTTAATATTTATTTCTTTCCTTCCCCCAAAATAAATAATTATTTATTCATATATTTTCAATTATTAATTAAAAAAAATAGGGCTGTCCCTTTAGTGTATTAATTAGATTAATTAATTGCACCGCAAATTAATCCCAACATTAATCATAGCACACAAACATTTTGATATTGTCCAGCTGGAGGACCTGTACATGGTAGTGGCACGTCACTTCACACATGCACCTCTAGTCAAACCAAACAAAGCCCAGGTCACAACAGAAATGGCCTATTTAAGACTGAATATACTTGAATTTATTTATCTATTTTTGTACTACAATCTCTAATAATACATCAGGCCTAATTGGTTTGCTGGATCTCCTCAACCTTTTTCTTATTTTGAATTTGATTTATGAAACACACTTAAAGTGTAATTTGAGTTGCCTGATTGAGCTTAGAATTTTCAGGACAAGTTGCCTTTACTTTGGTTTTATGTAGTCACCAATAAAAATGTGGATTTAAAAATCTTCACTTCTTAGTATATTCATTTGATTAGTCATGTACTACAATTTTATAATATCCTAGGATTCAAATTCTTTATTTGGGTACTTCAAGAAGATATGACATTAAAATATGATTAATTATAAATCCAGTAATTAGATTATTTTTTAATCATCTGACAGCCTTAAAAATAAATCAATAACTAAATACATCAATAAATACTCAAATATAAATTGTACTCAGTCTCTTGATCTCTCTTTCAGGCTTGTGAGTGGGGAATACGTCATGAAGTGAAAGCGAAGCAGGAATTCATGGAGCAAAAAGGCGTCGTCATCGAAGACAGTGGGTTGTTTTTGTCAAACAGTGGCCTGCTTGGTGGATCTCCCGATGGAATGATCTCACCAGACTGTATCGTGGAGGTAAAATGCCCGTGGTCAGCCAGATCTGGGACAATCTTGGAGGCAGCAGAAAAAAAAGACTTCTTCCTACAGAAGGATGAAGGCACTGGCTCCCTCAGTCTGAAGCAGACACATAACTACTGGCATCAAATACAGGGCAACCTCTACCTTACAGGTGCTCAAAGCTGCCACCTGCTGGTCTGGAGCCCCCTTGACCTGGTCATCTTGGCTGTGGAGAAAGACCCAGCATGGGCCAGCAACATTGGGACTCTTGAAACTTTTTATCGAGACAGCTTTCTCAGACACATTTTGAATCTGTAAATAGTTGACTAGCATTTGTTCAGAGGTTCATTTAAATCTGTTCAAGTTTTTAGGTCCATTTCTTCAAATACTGTTATTTTAAACCTCTGAAAATCTTAATCCATGCTGTGCTACTTATTATTGTGAATGTTCAAGTTTTTTCTACCTTGTTCTGTCATATCTGTTAGAGCTGTCGAGCAGTTTACATTTTATTTACATGTTTAATTGCTGCTAAAGAGTACTTAATGTTTAAAGTTCTCCCGTAATATTTATCTATGATTGCAGTTTACATGTGAAATTTAATAAATTATTTGCCCATGAAGACCAATTTGACATGTTTTAATCTGTATAGTTATTGAAATACAACAATTGTCTTGTCCTCTTCACTTTGTACGTAAACTACAAATACATAAAATATATCATAATTATTAAACTGTTGTTTTGTGAACCAATATGTGTTTCTGGGTGTTGTTGATAAATGGCTTTTGCTTTGCATAGTAGAGTTTTAACTTGCACTTCCAGATGTAACAACAGACTGTAGTGACTGACAGTGGTTTTCTGAAGTGTTCCTGAGCCCGTGTGGTGATATCCTTTACACAGTGATGCCGGTTTTTGATGCAGTACCACCTGAGGGATCGAAGATCACGGGCATTCAGTTTTGGTGTTTGGCCTTGCCGCTTACGTGCAGTAATTTCTCCAGATTCTCTGAACCGTTTGATGATATTACGGACCATAGATGATATCCCTAAAGTCCTTGCAATAGCTCATTGAGAAATAATGTTATTAAACTTTTGGACAATTTGCTCATGCATTTATTCACAAAGTGGTGACCCTCACCCCATCCTTGATTGTGAATGACTGAGCATTTCAGGGAAGCTGCTTTTATACCCAATCATGGCACCACCTGTTCACCTGTAGGATGTTCCAAATAAGTGTTTGATGAGCTTTCCTCAACTTTCTCAATCTTTTTTGCTACTTGTGCCAGTTTTTTCGAAACATGTTGAAGGCATCATTTTCCAAATGAGCTAATATTTGCAAAAAAATAAAGTTTACCAGTTCGAACATTAAGTAACTTGTCTTTGCTGTGTATTTAATTGAATATAAGTTGAAAGGGATTTGGAAATCATATTGTGTTTATTTACAATTTGCACAACGTGCCAACTTCACTGGTTTTGGGTTTTGTATATTGCACATTGTGATACAGCCCTTTCAACATAAACAGTATCAAGTCATTAAGTGCTGCCATATTTTGGTGTATTGATGTTTTATTACACCGTGAATAATCAAACTGAACAAAATCTACAATAAAGCACAATCACATGAACAGAATGGTACAACAACAAACTTGATTGGCCAGAGGCATGACACATTTTTTAACCCATTTGCTTTCACTGTCAATGAGAGAAACAGAGGGAGGATAAACAATATTACAAGAAAAAAGCACTTTCAGGACATTTAAATTTTTTCCTTTCACATGACAGAAAAAATGGTCAATCATTTACCAGGTCTTTCAGGACTCATGGGAATACTAAACTTAATCACAAATGAAATATTTACAACTATTTACAAACATTTACAAGAGGCAGATAAAACTTGGAGCAGATACTAAAGGCGAGGTTCCAATTTACAAATATTTCACACAATTTCTCTGAGAATTGGCGTTTGCAGATTTGTAAGGCACACACACACTTTAAGAATTTTGTTTGCATTTTTTCGGTATTGATAGGGGATATGTTGCAGAATTTTATATAATTTAATTCTCTGGATGGAACGCTCAACATGAATTCTGGCACTTGAGATCTGCTTGTTGTGATTAACTTCCTGTTGAGTGAACTGTCCATTGACAAGGAAAGAGGGGATGTTTAATAAAACTCCTTCTGGCAAGATGTCTCTAATTGTGAAGCCCTTGTCTGCCATCACCATGTCACCTGGCTGTAGATGTCGGAGTATTCCCGAGTCAGCTGTAATAGCTTTGTCAGAGGTGCTCCCACCATACAGGTCACTGCTGAAGGTTATAACCCCATTTGGAGCAACACCGATGAGCGCCTTCAGCGTGGTCCGCCCTTTGTATTGGCTGTAGAGGTGGCTCTGGGTGTCCAGTCTCTCGGTGTTGGAGACAGCAACCTCTGTGCAGTCCAGCACTATCCTGCAGTTTGGGAACGGCTTGAAACACTCTGGCAGGGACTCTTGGTTCTTGGCTGTGGATGGGATGTTGTTCTCCAGCATGCCAACATAGAGGATGTCATACAGCGCACAGGTTATGGTGGTGAATATGTTTGTCACTGTGGCTGTGCTACAGTTAAATCGGGTGGCAAGATCTACATGGCCAAAATTTAGTTTTAATTTCATCAATGTCATTAACAACTGATCAACAAGAGGCAAAATTTGGACTGTCCAATCGGAGTGATACTTTAGCTCAAATTTAGAAAGAAGGGATTCCAAAAACAGGACAGTGGCAGCATCAGGCAATCCAGTGTAATACTGAACTTTTTCAGGATTGGAAGAAATTTGGTCAAATGAAAAGGTTTGTTTCTGTTTCTCTAATTGTTTCTTTAGTTTCTCATTTTCATCTCTTAGCATATCATTTTCAATCTGCAGAATTTCAGCTGTTTTTGATATCCTGGAGGTCTCCTCTGTTTGTGGCTGCTCCTCGGGTTTGTCTGCCTCAGCAGCACAGGGATCTGCTGCCTTCTTTTTCTTCGCCTTTTTAGTTCCATCTTCGGGAAACTCAAAAGCCTTTCCCTCATTCCAGGCAAACCTGGATGGTCCTGCAGCTTTGCCATGGGGGAAATGCCAGCTGCATACCCGAGAGTTGCAGGTTGGTGTGAAGTTTTCACGCCTGTAAGCAGGGCAAGTGATTGCCATTATTTACAGATGCACACCATGGAAATCACATCATATGCAGTCGTTGGATAAGATCACCACGTAGAAGAACACAACCTTATATGGGCTTGACGTTTCCAGTATGTTTTTAGATTGTGGCAATGGACTGAAACTCTGATTGTTTTGACACGTTGCTATTTGGTTAGCTAACCGGGGTTAGCACACACAGGTAGCAGCTCTTCGCCTATCCCTTCTAAATAAATGTAAACTGTTACCAGATTTATAAGTATGATCATTAAGTCCACAATCCGGTAACGTCCTTAAGACTTCATGCCAAGAATTTCATAAGTTTATTTTCTCCATAGAATAAATATGATACATCGGTAGCTATGTAGCATATAGACAGGTTAGCTTTAGGCTAACTTTAAATAGGTAACTTTCTTCAGTCATTTAAATATTTTTACTCACCTTATCAATTTCAGCCAGTTCTTAGTTTCCCTCTGGTCGCATGGAAACCTGTAAAAGGACAAATGACTGTCCTTTTTCGTCTCCGTCCTGTTCAAACATCGCGGCACACAGCACTGCGGCATATTGACGATGCGGGATTGAAAGGCGGCTTGGACCCGGAAACAGTTTAGTGACGTCACCACTTAACAAGCGGATTGCAACAGACACACCTGTTGTGCTGACTGCTGCTTGATTAGTCTGGACTTTTCCATTAAGACTGGAGCTCTATTGATCCTCTGTTACTCTGACACTGACTCTACTGCTCCTTCTACCTCTATCAACTTTTTTAAGTTTTAGCAGTGTTTTCAACCTTTTTCAAACTTTTTCAACTTTTTTCAAAGTTTTTCAACTTTTTACAGTGTTTTCAACCTTTTTCAAACTTTTTCAACTTTTTGCAGTGTTTTCAACCTTTTTCAAACTTTTCCAACTTTTTTCAACCTTTTTCAACTTTTTGCAGTGTTTTCAACCTTTTTCAACTTTTTTCAACCCTTTTCAACTTTTTGCAGTGTTTTCAACCTTTTCCAAACTTTATCAACTTTTTTCAAAGTTTTTCAACTTTTTACAGTGTTTTCAACCTTTTTCAAACTTTTTCAACTTTTTGGAGTGTTTTCAACCTTTTTCAAACTTTTCCAGCTTTTTTCAACCTTTTTCAACTTTTTGCAGTGTTTTCAACCTTTTTCAACTTTTTTCAACCCTTTTCAACTTTTTGCAGTGTTTTCAACCTTTTTCAACTTTTTTCGACCCTTTTCAACTTTTTGCAGTATTTTCAAACTTTTTCAAACTTTTTCAACGTTTTTCAACCCTTTTCAACTTTTTGCAGTGTTTTCAAACTTTATCAACCTTTTCAACTTTATTTTAACCTTTTTCAACTTTTTGCAGTGTTTTCAAAGCTTTTCAAACTTTTTCAACTTTTTTTCAACTTTTTTAACTTTTTGCAGTGTTTTCAAATTTTTTCAACCTCATTCAACCTTTTTCAACTTTTTGCAGTGTTTTCAGCCTTTTTCAACTTGTTGCAGCGCTTTCAACCTTTTTCAACATTTTTTAACTTTTTGCAGTGTTTTCTACCTTTTTCAAAATTTTACAACCTTTTTCAACTTTTTG
Organism: Salarias fasciatus; assembly: GCF_902148845.1. NCBI lineage: Eukaryota > Metazoa > Chordata > Actinopteri > Blenniiformes > Blenniidae > Salarias > Salarias fasciatus. The sequence continues at coordinate 418,220 of NW_021941393.1, read as the reverse complement.
CAGTGTTTTCAACATTTTTCAACCGTTTTCAACTTTTTTCAACCCTTTTCAACTTTTTGCAGTGTTTTCAACCTTTTCCAACTTTTTTCAACCCTTTTCAACTTTTTGCAGTGTTTTCAACCTTTTTCAAACTTTTTCAACTTCTTGCAGTTTTTTCAAACTTTTTCAACCTTTCTCAACTTTTTTCAACCCTTTTCAACTCTTTGCAGTGTTTTGAACCTTTTTCAACATTTTTCAACTTTTTGCAGTGTTTTCGACCTTTTTCAAATTTTTAGTGTTTTTCAACGTTTTTCAACCTTTTTCGACTTTTTGCCGTGTTTTCAAAGTTTTTCAACCTTTTTCAACTGTATTTCAGGGTTTTTCACCTTTTCTTATTCAGTTTTTCTGCATTACAGTTTCAAATTTTCAGCTTAGCATTCACACTTGCAGTTTCTTCAGGAACTGCAAATTTTTTCTAGTTATTCCTCTGACTTCTTCCCCCATTTTTTGGCACGCTTCTCCTCCTACAAATTTTGTCCGATTTGAACCATTCATATATCAAATTGTTCAGCTTTTTAAGGACATTCCGGCTATGTTCTAGCTTTTTAATATCTCTTAAACTTTTTGAAATATTTCAACTTTTGTGCAACTTTTTGCCCCATGTTAACGGATGGAGATTTTTTCAAACTTTGGAACCTTATAACTTCTTCAAATCTTAACCGATTTTAACCATTCAACTTTTAAAATATTCAACTTTTTAAACCCTTTCTTCAACCTTTTTAAACTTTTTAAACTTTGTTCAACTTTTTGAAATATTTCAATTTTTTAAAATTATTTTTAACATTGAAGTGGATGGAAAACCCCTTCAACTGACCTTTCAACTCCTTCAACTTTGAACCCTTACTACTTTGTCATACTTTCACATAGACAAGTCATTTAACTTTTAAAATGTAGGCATTTTTGTCCTTTATTCAGGTATGTAACATCATTTCAAGATCTTTTACCAAATTTAAACTGTGAGCCTTTAAGTATGGAGAGAATTTCAGCCGTTTTTGAAGTTTATAATGGGTGTGTATTGGAAAAGCTAGAGTGGGAGAATCAAATTTAGAGTGCGGGAGGCTCTGAATTTTAACCAAAAAAATAATTCTTTTCTCGTCTGTACGGCCACATTTCTGGCTCAATCTGCACAATAATCCCTCAAAATGTAGGAATTTTTCTTGTGACCCGTACAATTGAGTCACTTTGTCTCTATCTCAAACGGTTCTCTCTCCAGATGCATTTGTTTGAGGAGAGTGCAGAATTTTCTCCCATCCGCTCCAATGCATTTTCGAGACGCCTGAATCCAAAACTTCACTTGTGTTCGCACAATCGCCGTGGCTGAATGGATGATCCTACAGACATGATTCCTGCACCATTAAATTCCTGAAAGGCTTCTGAATCTGACTGTGTGAAAATCTTTTTCAATTTCACCTTTCGGTCCCTGAGAAATGCCATTTCTTCAACCATGCGCACTCCATTAAAAAGTGCTGATTCACTGTCATGGCTGCTGTGCAGCTGGTCTCCATTGCAACAGACACACCTGTTGTGCTGCTGCTGCTTGATTAGTCTGGATTTTTCCATTAAGACTGGAGCTCTATTGATCCTCTGTTACTCTGACACTGACTCCACTGCTGTTTACTGCTCTCTTCTGCTTTGTCAACTATTAACCTTTTTTAAAAATTTTCAGATTTTTATGACTTTTTTTAAAGTTTTTCAAACTTTTTCACATTTTTTCACCTTTTTTAACTTAATCAAACTTTCTCAACTTTTTCCGCTTTTTTAACCTTTTTCAAGTGTTTTCAACTTTTTCAAGTTTTTTATGCTTTTCTTTTAACCTTTTCAACCTTGTTCAACCTTTTGCAACTTTTTGCAGTGTTTTCAAACTTTTTTCAACTTTTTGAAGTGTTTTCAAACTTTTTCAACCCTTTTTAACCGCTTTCAACTCTTTGCAGTCTCTTCAAACTTTTTCAACTTTTTTCAATTGTTTTCAAAACTTGTTCAACTTCCTTTTCAACCTTTCTTCTTGAACTTCTTTTGCATTACAGTTTACAATTTTCAGCTCAGCATTCACACTTGCAGTTTCTTCAGGAACTGCAAATTTTTTCTAGTTATTCTTCTGTATTCTTCCGCCGTTTTTTGACGCTTAACTCCTCTTACAGTTTTTGTCCGATTTGAACCATTCATATATCAAAATGTTCAGCTTTTTAAGGACATTCCTGCTATGTTCTAGCGTTTTAAAACCTTTTAAACTTTTTGAAATATTTCAACTTTTGTGCAACTTTTTGCCCCATGTTAACGGATGGAGATTTTTTCAAACTTTGGAACCCTTCAACTCCTTCAAATCTTAACCGATTTTAACCATTCAACTTTTAAAATATTCAACTTTTTAAACCCTTTCTTAAACCTTTTTAAACTTTTTAAACCTTTTTAAACTTTTTGAAATATTTCAACTTTTTAAAATTATTTTTAACATTGAAGTGGATGGAAAACCCCTTCAACTGACCTTTCAACTCCTTCAACTTTGAAACCTTAAAACTTTGTCATACTTTCACATAGAAAAGTCATTTAACTTTTAAAACGTAGGCATTTTTGTCCTCTATTCAGGTATGTAATATCATTGCAAGATGTTGTACCAAATTTAAACTGTGAGCCTTCAAGTACGGAGAGAATTTCAGCCGTTTTTGGAGTTTACAATGGGTGTGTATTGGAAAAGCTAGAGTGGGAGAAAGGAATTTAGAGTGCGGGAGGCTCTGAATTTTAACCAAAAAAAACATTCTTTTCTCATCCGTACGGCCACATTTCTGGCTCAATCTGCACAATAACCCCTCAAAACGTAGGAATTTTTCTTGTGACCTGTAAAATTGAGTCACTTTGTCTCTATCTCAAACCGTTCTCTCTCCAGAGGCATTTGTTTGAGGAGAGTGCAGAATTTTCTCCCATCCGCTCCAATGCATTTTTGAGACTCCTGAATCCAAAACTTCACTCGTGTTCGCACAATCGCCGTGGCTGCCTGGATCATCCTACAGACATGATTCCTGCACCATTAAATTCATGAAAGGCTTCTGAATCTGACTGTGTGAAAATCTTTTTCAATTTTGCCTTTCGGGCCCCGAGAAATGCCATTTCTTCAACCATGCGCACTCCATTAAAAAGTGCTGATTCACTGTCATGGCTGCTGTGCAGCTGGTCTCCATAGCAACAGACACACCTGTTGTGCTGCTGCTGCTTGATGAGTCTGGATTTCTCCATTAAGCCTGGAGCTCTATTGATCCTCTGTTACTCTGACACTGACTCTACTGCTTCTTCAAGGTATTTCAACGTTTTTAAATTTTTTGCAGTGTTTTCAACCTTTTTCAACTTTTTTCAACCATTTTCAACTTTTTTCAGTGTTTTCAACCTTTTTTAAACTTTTTCAACTTTCTGCAGTGTTTTCGACCTTTTTCAACATTTTTCAACTTTTTGCAGTGTTTTCAACCTTTTTCAAACTTTTCAACTTTTTGCAGTGTTTTCAAACTTTTTCAACCTTTTTCAACTTTTTTCAACCCTTTTCAACTTTTCGCAGTGTTTTGAACCCTTTTCAACATTTTTCAACTTTTGGCAGTGTTTTCAATTTTTTCAAGTTTTTGCAGTGTTTTTCTACCTTTTTCAACCATTTTCAACTTTATTTCAGGGTTTTTCACCTTTTCTTATTCAGTTTTTCTGCATTACAGTTTAACATTTTCAGCTCAGCATTCACACTTGCAGTTTCTTCAGGAACTGCAAATTTTTTCTAGTTGTGTGAATGCTGAAGGCATTCACACTATTACATTCCGTATCTTTATTATTCTGCTTCTTCTGACTTCTTCCCCCGTTTTTTGGCACGCTTCTCCTCCTACAAATTTTGTCCGATTTGAACCATTCAGATATCAAATTGTGCAGCTTTTTAAGGACATTCCTGCTATGTTCTAACTTTTTAATATCTTTTAAACTTTTTGAAATATTTCAACTTTTGTGCAACTTTTTGCCCCATGTTAACGGATGGAGATTTTTTCAAACTTTGAAACCTTATAACTTTTTCAAATCTTAACCGATTTTAACCATTCAACTTTCAAAATATTCAACTTTTTAAACCCTTTCTTCAACCTTTTTAAACTTTTTCAACTTTCTTCAACTTTTTGAAATATTTCAACTTTTTGAAATTATTTTTAACATTGAAGTGGATGGGAAAACCCTTCAACTGACCTTTCAACTCCTTCAACTTTGAAACCTTACTACTTTGTCATACTTTCACATAGACAAGTCATTTTACTTTTAAAACGTAGGCATTTTTGTCCTTTATTCAGGTATGTAGTATCATCTCAAGATCTTTCACCAAATTCAAACTGTGGGCCTTGAAGTACAGAGAGAATTTCAGTCGCTTTTGGAGTTTACAATTGGTGTGTATTGGAAAAGCTAGAGTGGGAGAATCAAATTTAGAGTGCGGGAGGCTCTGAATTTTAACCCCCCAAAAAATTCTTTTTTCGTCCGTATGGCAACATTTCTGGCTCAATCTGCATAATAACCCCTCAAAACGTAGGAATTTCTCTTGTGACCCGTACAATTGAGTCACTTTGTCTCTATCTCAAACGGTTCTCTCTCCAGAGGCATTTGTTTGAGGAGAGTGCAAAATTTTCTCCCATCCGCTCCAATGCATTTTCGAGATGCCTGAATCCAAAACTTCACTCGTGTTCGCACAATTGGTATGGCTGAATGGATGATCCTACAGATATGATTCCTGCACCATTAAATTCATGAAAGGCTTCTGAATCTGACTGTGTGAAAATCTTTTTCAATTTCACATCTTGGTCCCCGAGAAATGCCATTTCTTCAACCATGCGCACTCCATTAAAAAGTGCTGATTCACTGTCATGGCTGCTGTGCAGCTGCTCTCCATAGCAACAGACACACCTGTTGTGCTGCTGCTGCTTGATTAGTCTGAATTTTTCCATTAAGACTGGAGCTCTATTGATCCTCTGTTACTCTGACACTGACTCCACTGCTTCTTAAAGGTATTTCAACATTTTTAAATGTTTTGCAGTGTTTTCAACCTTTTTCAACTTTTTTCAACCCTTTTCAACTTTTTGCAGTGTTTTCAAACTTTTTCAAACTTTTTCAACTTTTTTTCAACTTTTTCAACTTTTTGCATTATTTTCAACTTTTTTCAACCCTTTTCAACTTTTTGCAGTGTTTTCAAACTTTTTCAAACTTTTTCAAACTTTTTCAACTTTTCTCAACATTTTTCAACTTTTTGCAGTGTTTTCAAACTTTTTCAAACTTTTTCAACTTTTTTTCAACTTTTTCAACTTTTTGCATTATTTTCAACTTTTTTCAACCCTTTTCAACTTTTTGCAGTGTTTTCAAACTTTTTCAAACTTTTTCAAACTTTTTCAACTTTTCTCAACATTTTTCAACTTTTTGCAGTGTTTTCAATCTTTTTCAAACTTTTTCAACTTTTTACAGTGTTTTCAACATTTTTCAACCTTTTTCAAGTTTTTGCAGTGTTTTCAGCCTTTTTCAACCTTTTTCAACTTTTTGCAGTGTTTTCAGCCTTTTTCAACATTTTTCAACCTTTTTCAACATTTTTCAACTTTTTGCAGTGTTTTCAACCTTTTTAAAAATTTTTCAACCTTTCTCAACTTTTTTCAACACTTTTCAACTTTTTGCAGTGTTTTCAAACTTTTTCAAGTTTTTTCAACATTTTTCAACTTTTTGCAGCGCTTTCAACCTTTTTCAACGCTTTTCAACTTTTTGCAGTGTTTTCAAACTTTTTCAACCTTTTCAACTTTTTTTAACCTTTTTTAACTTTTTGCAGTGTTTTCAACATTTTTCAACCTCATTCAACCTTTTTCAACTTTTTACAGTGTTTTCAGCCTTTTTCAACGTTTTTCAACTTTTTGCAGTTTTTTCAACCTTTTTTTAAACTTTTTCAACTTTTTGCAGTGTTTTCAAACGTTTTCAACATTTTTTAACTTTTTGCAGTGTTTTAAGCCTTTTTCAACTTTTTGCAGTGTTTTTCAACCTTTTTCGACTTTTTGCCGTGTTTTAACATTTTTTCAACCTTTTTCAACTTTATTTCAGGGTTTTTCACCTTTTCTTATTCAGTTTTTCTGCATTACAGTTTAACATTTTCAGCTCAGCATTCACACTTGCAGTTTCTTCAGGAACTGCAAATTTTTTCTACTTATTCTTCTGACTTCTTCCGCCCTTTTTTGACACTTTACTCCTCTTACAGTTTTTGTCCGATTTGAACCATTCAAGTATCAAAATGTTCAGCTTTTAAAGGACATTCCTGCTATGTTCTAGCTTTTTAAAACCTTTTAAACTTTTTGAAATATTTCAACTTTTGTGCAACTTTTTGCCCCATGTTAACGGATGGAGATTTTTTCAAACTTTGAAACCCTTCAACTCCTTCAAATCTTAACCGATTTTAACCATTCAACTTTTAAAATATTCAACTTTTTAAACCCTTTCTTAAACCTTTTTAAACTTTTTAAACTTTTTTAAACTTTTTGAAATATTTCAACTTTTTAAAATTATTTTTAACATTGAAGTGGATGGAAAACCCCTTCAACTGACCTTTCAACTCCTTCAACTTTGAACCCTTACTACTTTGTCATACTTTCACATAGACAAGTCGTTTTACTTTTAAAACGTAGGCATTTTTGTCCTATATTCAGGTATGTAATATCATTGCAAGATCCTTTACCAAATTTAAACTGTGAGCCTTCAAGTACGGAGAGAATTTCAGCCGTTTTTGGAGTTTACAATGGGTGTGTATTGGAAAAGCTAGAGTGGGAGATTCGAATTTAGAGTGCGGGAGGCTCTGAATTTTAACCAAAAAAAACATTCTTTTCTCGTCCGTACGGCCACATTTCTGGCTCAATCTGCACAATAACCCCTCAAAACGTAGGAATTTTTCTTGTGACTTGTAAAATTGAGTCACTTTGTCTCTATCTCAAACGGTTCTCTCTCCAGAGGCATTTGTTTGAGGAGAGTGCAGAATTTTCTCCCATCCGCTCCAATGCATTTTCGAGACGCCTGAATCCGAAACTTCACTCGTGTTCGCACAATCGCCGTGGCTGAATGGATGATCCTACAGACATGATTCCTGCACCATTAAATTCACGAAAGGCTTCTGAATCTGACTGTGTGAAAATCTTTTTCAATTTCACATCTCGGTCCCCGAGAAATGCCATTTCTTCAACCATGCGCAGTCCATTAAAAAGTGCTGATTCACTGTCATGGCTGCTGTGCAGCTGGTCTCCATTGCAACAGACACACCTGTTGTTCTGCTGCTGCTTGATTCGTCTGGATTTTTCCATTAAGACTGGAGCTCTATTGATCCTCTGTTACTCTGACACTGACTCTGTTGTTTCTTCAACAGTCTTAAAGTTTTTCAACTTTTTGCAACGTTTTCAAACTTTTTCAACCTTTTTCAACTTTTTGCAGTGTTTTGAACCTTTTTCAAACTTTTTCAACCTTTTTCAACTTTTTGCAGTGTTTTGAACCTTTTTCAAACTTTTTCAACTTTTTGCAGTGTTTTTAACCTTTTTCAAACTTTTTCAACTTTTTACAGTGTTTTCAACATTTTTCAACCTTCTTCAACTTTTTGCAGTGTTTTCAACCTTTTTCAAAATTTTTCAACATTTTTCACCTTTTTTCAACCTTTTTCAACTTTTTGCAGTATTTTCAACCTTTTTCAACTTTTTTCGACCCTTTTCAACTTTTTACAGTGTTTTCAACATTTTTCAACCTTTTTCAACTTTTTGCAGTGTTTTGAACCTTTTTCAAACTTTTTCAACTTTTTTCAACCCTTTTCAACTTTTTGCAGTGTTTTCAACCTTTTTCAACATTTTCAAGTTTTTTTTCAGTGTTTTCAACCTTTTTTAAACTTTTTCAACTTTCTGCAGTGTTTTCGACCTTTTTCAACATTTTTCAACTTTTTGCAGTGTTTTGAAAGTTTTTCAACATTTTTCAACTTTTTGCAGTGTTTTCAACCTTTTTCAAGTTTTTGCAGTGTTTTTCAACCTTTTTCAACTTTATTTCAGGTTTTTTCACCTTTTCTTATTCAGTTTTTCTGCATTACAGTTTAACATTTTCAGCTCAGCATTCACACTTGCAGTTTCTTCAGGAACTGCAAATTTTTTCTAGTTGTGTGAATGCTGAAGGCATTCACACCTTTACATTCCTAATCTTTATTGTGTGAATGCTGAAGGCATTCACACGATTACATTCCTCTTCTGACTTCTTCCGCCGTTTTTTGGCACGCTTCTCCTCCTACAAATTTTGTCCGATTTGAACCATTCAGATATCAAAATGTGCAGCTTTTTAAGGACATTCCTGCTATGTTCTAGCTTTTTAATATCTTTTAAACTTTTTGAAATATTTCAACTTTTGTGCAACTTTTTCCCCCATGTTAACGGATGGAGATTTTTTCAAACTTTGGAACCTTATAACTTCCTCAAATCTTAACCGATTTTAACCATTCAACTTTTAAAATATTCAACTTTTTAAACTCTTTCTTCAACCTTTTTAAACTTTTTCAACTTTGTTCAACTTTTTGAAATATTTCAACATTTTAAAATTATTTTTAACATTGAAGTCAATGGGAAAACCCTTCAACTGACCTTTCAACTCCTTCAAATTTGAAACCTTACAACTTTGTCATACTTTCACGGAGACAAGTCATTTTAGCTTTAAAACGTAGGCATTTTTGTCCTCTATCTAGCTATGTAATATCATTGCAAAATCTTTCACCAAAATTCAGCTGTGACCCTTCAAGTATGGAGAGAATTTCAGCCATTTTTGGAGTTTATAATGGGTGTGTATTGGAGAAGCTAGAGTGGGAGAGTGGCAGTTAGAGTGTGGGAGGCTCTGAATTTTAACCCAAAAAAAATTTATTTTCTCGTCCATACGGCCACATTTCTGGCTCAATCTGCACAATAACCCCTCAAAACGTAGGAATTTTTCTTGTGACCCGTACAATTGAGTCATTTTGTCTCTATCATAAACGGTTCTCTCTCCAGAGGCATTTGTTTGAGGAGAGTGCAAAATTTTCTCCCATCCGCTCCAATGCATTTTCGAGACGCCTGAATCCAAAACTTCACTCGTGTTCGCACAATTGGTATGGCTGAATGGATGATCCTACAGACATGATTCCTGCACCATTAAATTCATGAAAGGCTTCTGAATCTGACTGTGTGAAAATCGTTTTCAATTTCACATCTCGGTCCCCGAGAAACGCCATTTTTTCAACCATGCGCACTCCATTAAAAAGTGCTGATTCACTGTCATGGCTGCTGAGCAGCTGGTCTCCATAGCAACAGACACACCTGTTGTGCTGCTGCTGCTTGATTAGTCTGGATTTTTTCATTGAGACTGGAGCTCTATTGATCCTCTGTTACTCTGACACTGACTCTCCTACTTCTTCTACCTTTTTCAACCTTTTTCAACCTTTTTCAACTTTTTGCAGTGTTTTCACACTTTTTCAACCTTTTTCAACTTTTTGCAGCATTTTCAACCTTTTTCAACCGTTTTCAATATTTTTCAAACTTTTCCAACTCTTTTCAACGTTTTACAGTGTTTTCAACCTTTTTCAACCTTTTTCAACATTTTTTCAACTTTTTGCAGTGTTTTCAAATGTTTTCAACCTATTTCAACTTTTTACAGTGTTTTCAACCTTTTTCAACGTTTTCCAACTTTTTGCAGTGTTTTCAACCTTTTTCAACTTTTTGCATTGTTTTCAACCTTTAGCAACTTTTTGCAGTCTTTTCAAACTTGTTTTTTAACTTTTTTCAACTTCTTGCAGTCTTTTCAAACTTTTTCAACCTTTTTCAACTTTTTGCAGCGTTTTCAACCTTTTGCAACTTTTGCAGCGTCGTCAAACGTTGTCACCCTTTTTCAACTTTTTGCAGTGTTTTCAAACTTTTTCAACCTTTTTCAACTTTTTGCAGCATTTTTAAACTTTTTCAATCTTTTTCAACTTTTTGCAGGGTTTTTAAACTTTTTCAATCTTTTTCAACTTTTTGCAGTGTTTTGAATCTTTTTCAACACTTCTCAACTTTTTGCAGCATTTTCAAACTTTTTCAACCTTTTTCAAGTTTTTTCAACTTTTTCAAGTTTTTTCAACTTTTTCGTGATTTTTTTTCAGGTATTTCAACCTTTCCAACTTTTTCTGCTTCTTTTGAACATCTCTCAGATCTTTCTATTTTCAGCTTTTTGATACTTTTCAAATTTTTTTTTTTTTTTTTTATACTTTTAAGGTTTTTTCAACCTGATCAAATAATAACTTCTTCAAACTTTTTAACTTCTTGGAATTTTTCTTCAACTTCTTCAGCATTTTCAGCTTTAAACACTTTCATCAGCTTTAAAAAAAATACTAATTGGGAATCTTTTTTCAACTTGATTCAAGTGCCTTCTGCTTTTATCAACTTTTATGTTTTTATAGCTATTTTTTTTAAACCTTCAACTGGTGTTATTTTTTTTAGCTCTTTTTAAATCATTTGAAAACTTTTTCTAATTTTTTTCTGTGTTTTGTCTTTCAACGTCTTTGCTGTGCTTATTGCTCCTTGATTAGTCTTAATTTTTCTGTTACTGCCAGAGCTTAATTGATCCTCTCTTACTCTGACACTTAATGTACCACTTTTTACTGTTCATCGAACATTGTTGTTACTTTTTTAGCCTCACTTGTATTTAAGTAAGGCGTTTCATTCTTCTTTTTCAACTTTTTAAAGCTTTTTCATCTTTTTTTCTTGAAACTTTACATTTTTCAAGCTTTCTTCAACTGTTTTCAGCTTTTTTCAACTTTTTGACATATTCAATCTATTTTCATCTTTTTTTTCACATTTTTAGAAGTTGCTGGAGGCTGCTGGAGGAGGTGACAAAGAAGAGAGGAGTGGGGAGGAGGCTGCTGGAGGAGGTGACGGAGGAGAGAGGAGTGAGGAGGAGGCTGCTGGAGGAGGTGACGGAGGAGAGAGGAGTGGGGAGGAGGCTGCTGGAGGAGGTGATGGAGGAGAGAGGAGTGAGGAGGAGCCCGCTGGAGGAGGTGATGGAGGAGAAAGGGAGTGAGGAGGAGGCTGCTGGAGGAGGTGACGGAGGAGAGAGGAGTGAGGAGGAGGCTGCTGGAGGAGGTGACGGAGGAGAGAGGAGTGGGGAGGAGGCTGCTGGAGGAGGTGACGGAGGAGAGAGGAGTGGGGAGGAGGCTGCTGGAGGAGGTGATGGAGGAGAGAGGAGTGAGGAGGAGCCCGCTGGAGGAGGTGATGGAGGAGAAAGGGAGTGAGGAGGAGGCTGCTGGAGGAGGTGACGGAGGAGAGAGGAGTGGAGTGCAGGCGGCGAAGAGGGAGAGAAGAGTGAAGGAGGAGGTGACGGAGAGGAAAGAGGTGGAGAAGATGAAAGGAGCGGAGGAGGTGAACAGGAACAAAAGCGTGGAGAGAGTACTGAAGAAGAAGGAGGTGGAGGAGTGGAAGATGGAGAGCAGACTGTTGGAGGTGGAGCAGAGGTGGAGCAGCCTCTCTCTCAGGAGGGTCCTGTGGGTGGAGCTGCTGGTCTGGACTCTCAGGAAGGTGGAGTTCTGACTGGAGGCCAGGAGGAGTTGGAGCAACCTGGGACAGGAATGGGGGTGGATGTGGAGATGGAGGAGGAGAACAGCTGGATGGTACTGCGGGATAAAAGGAAACAGGAAGAAGTGGGCGGAGCTAAAGAAAAGAGTCAAGTCTAATAATAAAAGGAAGCTGGTGAGTTCCCAGGAGACTGAGATTGATCAGAGTGGTGGAAGAGGGACCAGAGACTCTCTGAAGGAGGGTGTTTTTTTTTTTTTTTTTTTTTTTTTTTTATGTGGGTTTTATTCGAACTGCCGAGTCCCTGCCTGCAAACAAATTTACCGTGAGGTATAAATAAAGAAACCTTGAACCTTGAACCTTGAGAATATAGCTGGGACTCAGCCGAGGAGGTCCAGGAGGAAGCTTATGGGACAACAGCAATGAAGAGATTCTTGGAAAGAACCAAGAATAGAAAAGGTGTTAAGGTGGAGGACTACTTTCCAGATCTTGAGGATTTTGTTTATTTTGGTAAAGTCAACGTAAAGTACAAAGGAAGGGTGGAGTTGACGGAGCTGACGGATCAGGAGAAATACAGACTAAAAAAAACTGGAGCAGAAAGTGAGAAAAGAGCTGAAAAGACAAAAAGAATACAAGGAGTTCCTGTGACTGCCTCATGTAGGATTCTAGCTGCTGAGATCCCAGAGACTGAAGGACTGATGGAGGCTTTCAACAGTGGGGGGAGTCTTTGACCAAGTCTGATATGTGAACTGATTTAACAACTTGTGAACATGAGAGTGGTTTTGTAGAATATTTGAAATGTGAATAAAGTGTGTTTTAAAATCAAATCCCTTACTCTCTCTCTCTCTCTCTCTCTCTCTCTCTCTCTCTCTCTCTCTCTCTCTCTCTCTCTCTCTCTCCCTCTCTCTCTCTCTCTCTCTCTCTCTCTCTCTCTCTCTTTTGCTCACACACACACACACACACACACACAGACACCTGTTGTCTGTGGTGCTGAATTCCTCTGTTTCATGATTTGAGCACTGCATCCAAAAGTAGGAGGCATTATAGACAGATGATAGATAGTTGGACAGACAGACAGACAGACAGATAGATAGATAGATAGATAGATAGATAGATAGATAGATAGATAGATAGATAGATAAGAGATGGAGATACAGAAGTATAGAGGTGTGTGTGTGTGTGTGTGTGTGTGTGTGTGTGTGTGTGTGTGTGTGTGTGTGTGTGTGTGTGTACATTCCTCATTTGCTTTGTGTGAAAGAAAAAGTAATGCACAGTATACATTCATTTTCTGAGTCAACAATAAAAAGTTCATATCTATGGATTCAAGCTGAACAAGGTTTTCTTTTTTGTATTTTTAATAAAGTTTATCCATCTTCTGTATCTTCATGGTGTTTTATTGGACCATTAAGACTTTATTTGGTTGAAAAAAGCTCAGAAGTTGGACCTCTCGGTTGACGCTCTGTTGTCCGGAGCGTCCCTGAACGCACCGCGCTCCGTGCTGTGTCACTCCGCTGCCCAGCTGAGAGGTAAGTCCGCTGCTCCTCTGAAAAACTGTCAAAACTCGGTTTAAACTTCACAAAACACCGTGTGTTTCAGCTCCACTGACTTCAGAGAGCCTCTCCAGTCTCTGGGGTCTCTCTTGGGTCGATTGAATAAGAGCTACGTTGTCTCTAAAAGTTTGTTTGATGATGTTAATGACGGCTAAAGCTCTAGCTAGCATTAGCTGCTAGCAGAAGCTAAGTGGCTAACATGAAGCCAGTTTGTTGGAGTTAATTCATGTTTCGGGTGTGTTGAAGTGTCCATTGCTGTCTGTTGCTGTCTGTAAAGCTGAGCTTCATTGTGAGCTTTCCCCTTCAGCTGTTGTTGTTGGTATTTGCTGTTAACAGTAAAGTTTAAAGTAGAGTGTCGCATGACTCAGCAGTTTTCTTCATCAGTTTCCTGCTGACCAGAGGTTTAATTCATGTCTCTCTTCACACAGAGAACTGTGTTGGTCTCCTGCTGGATTTGGTGAGTGTCAAACTTCACACACATGACTGTTTCATGGTATTTAAGTTATTTTTATTGAATTAGAAGCATATTTTCAGTCTCTGCTCTGTGTGGCTCAGTGAGTCCAGCCTGCTTCAACACACCTGCTGCAGTAACAGGCTGTTAGTGGCTCTGCTGGGAGCTGCTGAGGACACAGTCATTAGACTCAGGTGTGTTGAAGCAGAGACTGAGCTGGAAGCTGCTGGATAGAGGCTCTGCAGGAACAGGGCCAGGGAACACTGGTGTGGACCAGGAAGACAAACAGTTTCTCTCTGGGATCAAGAAAGAATTGTCTTCTATTAAACCACTGAGCACATTTCATCCTCTTTCTGTGCTGCAACAAAAAATTAAGCCCAAATATAAGATACAAATGCTAAATATTTGAATGCAATTACTTAAAGCTAATCAAAATATTAAATATCAAAATGTTGAATTAAGATTTTCAAATGTAGAATTTGTCAAACAAGTATCCAAAAGAGTTGAAATACATTTTATCAAATACAGCTTATTTTTAGATTTAGTTTAAAAAATAAAAAACACAAAAACTGTATCTCTATTTTTCATTTTAATTAAGCTTTTGATATTTGTGAGCAGTAATGTCTCTATTTTTCATATTACTGAAGCTTCTTCCAAGGTTTTAGTGATGTTTGCTTCATTGGAAAGTTTGTCTTCCAACAGTAAAGGAAGTTTTTTAATGAATGTCTGGTTCATGAAGCTACTCTGTGCTCCTTTAATTAGTGTGAATGTTTTTACAATGTCTCCAGGAACGTTTCTGACATAACACTGTAAATGAAATATATACTTTTTGTGTGGAAAAACAGAAACCAAAAATCAGAAATAGAAAATGAAATCATTCCATAACCTCCTAAATATTTCAATCCTGCTGTCAACAGTGAACATGTGTGATCATATGATGAATTGTATGGAAAGTTGTCTGGTTTCTCTTTTATGTTGTTGGTCATGTTAGAAGTCAGTTGTATTTTGAATGAATTCCTTTTGTATGATTCTTATTTCAAGCAACTTGTCTTGCTACTGAATCTTGAAACACATTTGGTGAAAGTCAGTTAGGTGAAACAAATAAGTTTCTCACCCTGTTTTAAGATCCCAGCCTAACAGAGATGAGAAAGATATGTTCAGTCTTTCTTTACTTATAAAGCAGCTTTCAGATAATAAAAGCAACAGCATTTCAAGAGAAGAATAACATTACAAAATGAATCCATCCCTCCCACCCACAACATATACATATATACAGCATACAAACGTACACACACACACACACACACACACACACACTCTCACAGGTTCCACACAGACACACATGCAACACACTCCCTCCTACACACACTGTCTGTGTGACTGACAGGACTGTTGGTGTGTTAATCAAAACAAACCAATCATTTTTTTGTCCTCCTCTCATGCTGCTGGCCTGAAAGACAGCTTAAAAAATAATCAGAGAGCCACGACACCGGCCAAGCAGCAGGTAGACGGGAAAAAAACAAAACAAACCCCGACATGCAAGCAAGCCAGGCAGGCAAACAAGCAGGCCAAGCACAGACCGGCGCATTAGGGCCTCCACACACTACAGGATAATCGGGCCGAATTTTGCCCCGATCCTCTCCTCCCGATCGAGGCCGACAGGGTCCGATTGTCGGGAGTATGCAAATGAGTTCGGGTCCGATCTTCGTGTAGTGTGCGGTGTGTTCCGAGAGATTTTTTCCGGTCGGAGCCTCTCGGGAGGCGTCGGAAGGGGAGATCGGAGATAATGAACATGTTCAATATTTCCGATCGCAAATCCTGTAGTGTGTGGAGCTCCGAGAGGCGCCGATCAGCTCCAGTAGAGCTGTCCACACCCTCGAAATAAAGCTCTCTGATTGGATGAACAGCTCCGTCTCACCAAGGTGCCGCTGATTAAAAACATCCACTCACAGCTGTCAGAGCTGGATGATGAATATATGTCTGTGAAATATATTCACTATATATGACAGTGAAACAGAAGAGCCAGAGCTTCTAAACTCAGCTGTACAGGAAGTGATGGTTAATCCTGTCGCTCCTGGATGAACTGGATCCTCCATTCAGACCCAAACTCCGATCTAATATCTGCATCTCCGCCAGTCCTGCAATAATCCCAATGTTTTAATTAATCTCCGTTATTAACCATTACGGAAGAATGGGGAAGAAAAAAATAATAATAAAAGAAAAAAAAAAACTTTCCACTGATTCCGTGCCCTCAGAGACAGAGCGGACTATAATGAAACTTTCCTAATCAAAGCTCAACGTATTTTTACTCTGATTTGAACTATCCAATCTGTGGACATAAAGAATGATTTAAGATATTTGATGATTTAAAAAAGTAGCTTTTATTTGACACGGTCTGCTAATAACTTTATTCTACTGCTGCACTCGGGACTCAAAAGTAAAAAAAAACAAAAAAAAAACACACAAACAGATTAGCTAATAAGCTGAATTATTATTAAATGTAAATTAAAATAAAATGATCTGAAACTATGTTTCCCTCTTCTGTACTGGAACATTTAAATTTTCTAACAAGGTGCTGACAGTCCGTGCTCCGTGCGCACGGCGGGTGGGGGTCTGCACTGAAGGAGCGATACCAATGTGAATGAATGAACTGAGGGAACGAATGAGTTCTCCACTTATTATTGAAAGTGGAGATGAATGTAAAAACAGCAATGAAGGGAAACAGCACAAAGTCACGTTGGACGACGTGAGATTTGGAGGATTGAGGAGCCGATTCTCGGCTGAAGAATCTGCTAGTGTGTGTTCTGCTCCGGAGTGACACCGCACACTAGACGATCAGGAGAGGAAGATCGGGTACGATCTGTCCTCTGCTGTCGTGTAGTGTGTGGTGTCTGAATCGGGGAAGATTGAAAAAATCCTGTAGTGTGTGGCCGGCTTAACATGGAGTTGTAAGCTTGTTTTTTCCTTTTTCCCCCCATTATAACGGATGAGGGCTGGAGCAAGGCAGGATTTCAGACTTCCAACTTTGAACGCTAATAAAATCCACACCGTTAGACTTTTGACAAAGTTGTTCACAACTTTTGTAGAGAAATTTGTCCTCTTTCACGTCGCGTGACTCTTATGTCTGTACGACAAACGGTCTCGGAGGACATAATTTTTTCGTGAGGCGTGATTTTGAGCAAAATTTTACTTTGAAAGGGAAATAGCGGACTTCCTGTTGGATTTAGGTCAGAGGTGTCAGTGCGTGAATTGTAGATCTCGATGAGAGGAACGCGTGAACATTGGTTTGATCTCTCTGCGACATTCCTGTGGGCTGTAGCGACTGTTTTAGATGTTTTTTGGGATATAGGTGGCGCTAGAGAGCCGATGGTGTTTGTTTTTGGATTTTATCAAATTTTTCGCCGGTCATGATGTGCGTGCCAAATTTGGTGAGTTTTCATGCATGTTTAGGGGGTCAAATTGGCGTTTATTTGGGCGTTAGTATAATAATAGAGAACGACGATAACGACGACAATAAACGAACGAAGAACAATAGAGACCTTGCCCTCCGGGGGCTCGGTCCCTAATTAGAGCCGCAAGCGGCATTGGTCGGGGCCGAGCCTCCCCGCCGGCCAGCGACTGAGATGTCCACCCACTAACTTGAAGCTGTTAGAATCTGTCTTCCATTAACACAGATTTGTTAGCATGTCCCATCCACTAACATGCAGTTGTTAGCTTCTGTCATCCACTAACATGGAGTTGTTAGCTTCTGTCATCCACTAACATGGAGTAGTTAGCATCTCCCATCCACTAACATGGAGATGTTAGCATCTCCCATCCACTAACATTGAGTAGGTAGCATCTCCCATCCACTAACATGGAGTAGTTAGCGTCTCCCATCCACTAACATGGAGATGTTAGCATCTCCCATCCACTAACAATGAGTAGGTAGCATCTCCCATCCACTAACATGGAGTCTGGAGCCTTTTTTAATAGATGTAATGACCCAGCCCATGTTCTCCTCCTGCTGCCGAAGCCTGGTGGGATGCAGAGTCTGTGTGGAAGAGTGGAGGAGCACATCCCCCCACTGTCTCAAATGCAGAGATGACAATCCAGCATACACAGAAGTGGCTGGACTGTGTGCAGCTCTGGCAAAAATTAAATGTTTGTCATAACTGCCAGTTCCGTCCTGGCAAGATGTTCATTTGTTATTTTGTTTGTTCGTTTTTCAGTGCACAGTTCTGTTGTGTTGAATTGTCCATTGTTTTGTTCAAATAAATTACACTTGAATATGTGTCATGTGTGTTTAGATCTGGCAGAGATGCAGACACTTTTTATGCGCATGCCAAATTAATAGTTCTTTGTTGGATTTCAGCATCACATCAGTGAGGTGTAGATTGAGAGGGGGAATCACATTGTTAAGACTTAGATTAATTGGACATGATTAATGTTATATTTACACAGGATGACCCGAGTTGCCGTAGTTTAAGGTCTAAATCCAATGATACCAGACATTTGATGAAGCTTTTAAAACTGGAGTGCAGTTTTTGCGACCCAGTCCTTTCTTGTGAGAGATAAGTTTTAGACTGTGGTCACATGATCCTGTCGTTTCTTAATAATCCAGATTCCCATGATTGGATGTTCAACAGAACTTTATGGAGTTAATAACCAGATGGACATAGGTAAGAATTAACAGTAAGATTTATTTTCTGATTCCCTCTTTGAGAGAAATAATGACAAAAGAAAACCTCATCTGAGGACAGACCTCATCCAGTTCTCAGCTTGTTGATCTATTGTCCTCTGATGGCTTTACAGATATATTAAAGTGAGGGCATACAGCCTGCGAAACTGCTTCTTTCCAAGAGCTATCAACATCCTAAACTCTACAGTGAACCAACTACTCAACAATATAATGCAGCTCTGTCTCTGCCGCTGTTTACTCAGTCATATCCACTCACCCTGTGCAATACAGTCACGCATAAGGTCCACTTTTTTACATTTTGTTCTTTAAAATTCTTTCACATACAAAATGTTTATCCTTTGTGATATTTATATTGTATATTTGCTATATTGTTATATTTGTTGTGCCTGCAGTGGAAAAGAGAAATTATCCAATTGCATTGTACAGTGTATAATAACAATAAGACCATTCTGACTGTAATGGCTCCAGTTTCAGTGATCGTGTCATATGTGGAAATGAATTATGATGCTTCTCTGTCAGAAGTACCGTTTGAAACGTGTACTGAAGCGAGCTGTTGTCCTGGTTTTATATTTCCAAGGCAACACATGAAAACAATCCTACAAGAATAACTTGCAGAACTCCACTGTGTTCCTCCACTGATCACAGATGATCGACGCTACAGTCAGTCCACTCAGAGCTTGATTAGTAAACAACCGCATGACATTTATTTTTTTCACATTTCGATTGATTGATTAAGACATTGAGCACTGAACACGGAGAGATGAGGAGATCAATACAGGGCGACTCCTGCTGGTCATTTTTTGTAGGTACTTTCATGAAGTCAGGAGTCGAAAAAATGCAGTTCAGAGGCCAACAGTTACAACCAAAGAACAGCAAAGCACTGAGTCATCATACTAGCGTAGTAGCAATATTGCTACGATGATGGACAAGGTACCTTTTGTTAGTTTGATTTCCTGTCAAATTGACATCATCAGATTCCAATAAACGGGTCATTTTCTCGTTTTTTTCGTTTTTGGGCAAAAAAGGAAAAAACGAGAATTCAACTCGTTTTCTCGTTTTCCCGTTCTGACTGACAAAACGGATTTTCCACCCATTATTCCCTTTTTGACAGGTGGGCGGGGCTTAGGCCGCTCTCGTCAAAGTAAAAGTCTTCTCAACACAGCGGTAAATGTCTGTCTGCTGGAGGAGGGCCCAGCCTCCTGTCAGGACTGTAAATATCTCACAGCAGTAATACTACTACTACACACACATGATTACTCTGTGCTTCACTGCTCTTTGGTTCTAATTGTCGAACAAAAAAAACTGCATTTTTTTTCGATTCACGACTTCATGAAAGTAGTTTAAAAAAATGATCAGCAGGGGTCGCCCTGTATTGATCTCCTCATCACACCGAATGTACAAACTTGATATGTTAATAATCAATAGATATGCTGAAAAACAAAAACATCTCCTGTGGTTATTTCTAACTAATCCAGCCTCACTGGACTGCAGCCTTCATTTGTGATCAGTGGAGTCACACAGTTTATTGTCATATTTCATGTTTTTACCATGTAAATATCATAAAACCAGGACAACAGCTCGCTGCCATACATATTTCAAACGGTACTTCTGACAGAGAAGCATCATAATTCATTTCCACAGATGACATGACCCCTGAACTGGAGCCATTACAGTCAGAATGGTCTTTTTGTTGTCACAGTGTACAATGAGATTGGAGAATTTCTCCTTGCAGGAACAGCAAATATTACAAATGTAAAAAATATACAACATAAATGTCACAAAGGATTAATATTTTTTTTTTAATGTGAAAGAATTTTGAATAACAATGTAAAAAGGTGAATTGTACACTTTATTGTGACTGTATTGCAGGAATTGAGTGGATGTGACTCAGTGAGCAGCAGCAGAGACACAGCTGGTTATACTGTTCAGCAGTAGCTTCATGGGAGAGTTTAGGATGGCGATGGCTCTGGGAAAGAAGCAGTTTTGCAGTCTGTTTGTCTTCACTTTAATGCATGTGTAAAGCCTCTCAAAGGGCAACAGGTCAACAAGCTGAGAACTGGATGTGATCTGTCCTTGATGAGGTTCTGAGTTCTGCTGAGGCACCAGGTACAGTCGCTATGAGGGGGGGGAGGGGACAGCCGGCAGGCCAGGTTTACTGATATATGCCATAGAGGTTTTAGAATATACAATCATGTTAACCCAGATTAACAGTATTTTTGCTTAGAAATGAATAAATCAGAGACCCCATGTGGCCAAAGACCAAAACCAACCATGAACCCAGCCTGGAAGAGCAGCTCCTCAAACCCTCACCAGGTCAAACTGTCTCTTTTAACCAAGTTGAAACTAAGAAAAGGCCGGTTGTTTGCAGTGCTGTCAGCAAAGCAAATGGTGCAAACTTTGAGAAAAGGAAAATATAAACCATGCTTTGTCTTATTTCACACTCCATGTGTATTCATTCATAGCTTTGATACCCTCACTGAACTCCTATCATGTAGACAGTCATGAAAATAAAGAAAAGAAAAAACATTGAAGGAGAAAGTGTGTCCAAACTTTAGACTGGTCGTGCTCCTCAGTGTCAAACAACCACTGCAGCTTCCTGTCTTTGTTGTCACTACTGGAAATATCCTGATTAGTTATATATCAAAGTTTCAGACTTTGCACATGGCAATTTCTACATTTAGACAAACTCCATAACTCCTGTTAGAGCTTCAACTCTTTTTGCAGGCAGCTGACACTCCGAAGGAGTGAGAGAAAAGATAGAATTTATTAATTTATTGAATGTTCATGTGATTAGAAATATGCAAAAGATAAATAAACACATGCAAATTGGTAGGGGGAGAGTTTGGGATTGAGTCTTTGACTTTAGAAAGACTCCATCTACATAAATCCAGACCACCACCCTGCACTCCACCAGTATGACAACAATCTGAGAGCATGGGTTCACACTGCTGACATGAGACGACCATCAGAACGGATTCTGACCATTCCCAAGCACATTAAGAGGACTAATACTGACTCATCCCAGGTATTATTATTATGGTCCGGAACAAGGGAAATGTAGTACTGTTATATTTGCTGTGCCTGCACTGGCAAGAAGAAATTCTCCAATCTCATTGTAGACTGTACAACCACAAAAACAAATATTGTGATTCTGATGGCTCCAGTTTGGTGTTCATGTCTGTGGAAATGAAGAATTCTACTAGAAGTTCTGTTTGAAATATGTATTGGAGACAGATTTTGTACTGGTTTAATGATATTTATGTGGTGAAACATGAAAATAAAAATATAACAATAATCTTTTTTTATTTGTAGTGTATCTATCCACATTTCTATTGATTACGATATTGATCACGGAACACGGAGTGATGAGGAGATCCACGCAGGGCGACTCCTGCTGGTCATTTTTTTTAACAACTTTCCTGAAGTCGGGTGTAAAAAAAAAATGCAGTTTAGCGTCTAACAATCAGGACAAAAGAGCAGTACAGCACCGAGTGAGCCTGTGTGTTTAACACTAATGCAACTGCAGTGCTGACAGGAGGCTGGAGCGTCGGTCAGACAGTCATACAGCGTTTTAAGACAGACCTTTACTCTGAAGAGCACGGTGCAAACATGAGCCAATCAGGAGCGAGAAGTGTGAAGCCCCGCCCACCTGTCAAAAATGAAAAAAACAGTGGAAAATCCGTTTTGTCAGTCAGAACGGAAAAACGAAAAAACGAGTTGAATTCTCGTTTTTTCGTTTTTGCCCAAAAACGAAAAAACGAGAAAACGACCCGTTTATTGGAATCTGATGATGTCAATTTGATAGGAAATCAAACTAACAAAAGGTACCTTGTCCGGGTCTGCACTGAAGGAGTGATACAGATGTGAATGAATGAACTGAGGGAATGAATGAGTTTTCCACTTATTATTGAAAGTGGAGATGAATGTAAACACAGGAATGAAGGGAAACAGCTCAAAGTCACGGTGGACGACGCGAGATTTGGACTCAGGAGACACTCGGGAGACACGTGAAGGAAGCATGGACAATTTGCTCAAAGGAACAGCTCTCGGACAGCTGTGAACCGGCTCTCATCGTTCACCTAAAAGAGACGTTCAAACGAACGACTCGTCCTTGAACGTCACAGCACTAATTGGCCGGTCTGCACAGCTTTAAAATCCAACCGGCTGAGTGTTTCAGTGATCGTTCACCATTTCAGGGGAAGACTTTATGAGGCTTTTCAGCGACGATAACAACAACGACAACAACCACCACCACAGGTATGTGTTAGACAGTATGAAGAAGGAGCAGAGGTTTTGTGGTTGTGAAATGTGACTTTTTTTTCCTTTACGTTCGGTTCACCTCGAGGTGATGAAACGTTCACGGTTGAGAGACGAGGCTGTCGCTAAATCGCTGTATGTTATGATGAAATAAATACAGTTTGAGATAATAGCTAAACCCCAGTGGTTGTGTTTTGTCGAAAATGCACGTAACACGAGACGGTGAAAAGTCAAAGCAAACTTTGGAATCAACGCTGGCTGGGGCTGGACAAAATTTCAATATCAATATATACCGCGGTATATTTTTATTCAATAACAGTGATATGAGTTTCAAACACATTTTCAATATAGTGCATTACAGTCTGCGTTTCACAATCATTCGCTGCTGTTCACGGCGCCGCTGATTCAAGCCGCCAGACGAGAGAGTGATCAGAGCTCTGCAGCCACAGCGGGCCGTCCTCGGCTCAGGCTACAAGCTAAGCTCCACCGCCGTAAGTTTGAGCTCCAAACTGAGAACTCGTGATGGAAACGCGACTGAACAAGCTTCCACGAGCTAATTTGTGGCCGCGAAATAATAAATCATGTGCACGAAACATTAATTCGTGGCCTCGAATTGGGTACATCGTTCACTGAACAGCCCTTTAAAGTTAGCAGCATATTGACAGATGCGGACTTTCGGTCTCATTAACTCTTTAACAAAACGTCAGTAACACACACAGGGCGCCTCCAGCCCGTCGCTGTGAGCTGGACGACATGCTACAAGCTCATTTTCATTAAAAGTATCTGTCTATCAAGCACCAGAAGCAATATTGTTTTGGATTAGCAGCCGGTGGTGCTGCGGGGTTCAGGGAGCGTCTGCAATTTACAAGACGCTGCAACAGTGAAGACAAATTCCACAAAAAACAACTAAATAAAAGAACAGTCCAGGGATTCGCTGCAGTGTCACCATAATCACTACAACCTTAAGTAATCTCTACTTAACCTTAGTAATTCTGAGCACTTTTATTTTTTTATGAAAAAAACTGTTGTAGTTTAGACAAGCTATTAATATTGAAAAGGTGAGTGTATGGCAGTTAGTTCACCTCCCTGTCCCAGTAATATTTGTTGTTGTTGCTCACTCTTTTTTCTGTTTATTGCAGTAATTCTGAGCACTTTTATTTTTCTTCCTGGTTGAAGCACCTTTGCTTGAATCCATAACAATTTAAGCGTAAAGTTAAAGCTATTTCTATTGAAAAAGGTGAAACTTACGTTTATTTGACAGTGATTTCATATTTGTTAAATAAAGGGTAAACATTTAATTTATTGTAGTTTTTATTTCTAAAATGTTATACTGGAGGAGCTTCCTGGATAAATAATTTCTAGTTTTACAGGTACATTATGTGCATGATTCTTAACAGTTTTTCTGAGGCTTTTGTATTATTTATATCGATATCGGAATTGTATCGTATCGACCAAAATGAAGACATTTTTGATATTCGTGATAACATTTTTGGCCATATCGTCCAGCCCTAACGCTGGCTTAGTATGAAATTAGCTGTTGGCTGCTTTCACCACTGAGTGGTTGATTATGCTTTTCCATTTATAGTCATTCTAACTTCTAATTAACTTCCCTCTGCAGACTGCATGTTGATAGTGTTTAAACCAGGGGTCTCCAAGTCGTGCCAGAAAGGGCCGCGTGGCTGCAGGTTTTCATTCCAACCAAGCAGGAGCACCAGACTCCACTCATGTCATCAAGCTGCGCTGAAGACCTGATGACATGAGTGGAGTCTGGTGCTCCTGCTTGGTTGGAATGAAACCTGCAGCCACGCGGCCCTTTCTGACACCAGTCGGAAAGGCCTGGTTAAAAGGAATACTCCGAAGATTTTGGACCCACGCACGACAACGGTTTGTGATGCAAATGTATCACTCTTTTGAACACTTATTGGTTTGAGCAATATGGATAGCAGCTCCGGGGACAGCGGCGTGGTCGTTGTGGCCCGGGTCCTGACGGCCGAGGACCAGGACTCCTCCGCAGCCCCGCCGCTCAGACGGACGCCCCCCTCCCCTCCGTCTTGCTCCCACGGTATGACGACCCGCTGCCGTCACAGCAGGAGGCGCTTCGGACGCCCTGGAAAACAGAACTGGCTGTATCTATGTCGACTCTTGTTTCTGCACCTTCCAGGCCTGAAGCGCCCCAGATGGCAGAGAAACGCACGATTCCCCAAGCAAAAAAAGATGGATTCCCGCTGCTGGTCAATGCCGAAACACCCGTGAGTCTCTCCGCCGCCAGCGCAGCCCAGCATGGCGCCGTGTTTTCCCCTCTGGCCCCGTGTGTATCTGCCTGTCTTTAGACCTTCCCTCAGCCGGCAAGCACGGAGGAGGCCATCATCGAGGTGCTGAAGTACAGCCAGAAGGACATGGATGCTGCCATCGCCAGGGTGCAGCAGGAAGTACGTCCAGCGTGGCATTGAACCACATTCACGATGCCCTCAAATTCAAGATCTGTTCCTTCACAGGTAGACTCAGATTCGTAGGATTAGATAAATGAATTTTTCAAACAGGGAAAAGAAAGGGAGGAGCAGTGGAGTGCCGAGCACAACAAGCAGCGATACACGATTCTGGAGATGAAGTGAGGGGGTGTCGGGACCGCGTGGGGCTTCAGTTCACTCCGCAGGTCCTTCTTTAAGGTTTTCACACCTTTGTGTTTTCTTCCATCCTCTCAGGAAAGCGATAGTGGAGTTTGAGCTTGTGATCGACAAAATGATGGGTAGGTTGGTCTCCCTTCTGTAAATGTAACACCAGGATGTGGATGTGTTTTAGTGTCGTGTGAGTGTGTGCTTTAGTTGATCAGGAGAAGGAGCGGGAGGCGGCCCAGGCCAAACTCGACGACGTCCTGCTGGAGAAGGAGGAGGTGTCCAGCGACCTGATCGCCTTGGACCGGTCGGTCTCCGACCTCCTCGAGCGGCTGGAGAAGTGCAGAGAAATCATCGAGGGTTACAAGAAGGTGGCGGAGCGCAGAGAAAGCAGCCGGGCTGTTTCCCAACATGCCCGGGTGCAGAGGAGTCATTCTCCGTCCTCCTTCCCCCACAGAACGAAGCCACGCTGAAGGCCTGCGCTCAGGACTACCTGACCCGGATCAAGGAGGAGGAGAAGCGCTATCAGACCCTCAAGGCTCACGCCGAGGAGAAGATCAGCCAGTAAGCAGCGCCGGCTCGCCGTCGCCCCCCCTTTGGCTCTCTGCAGACTCGCCGCATTCTGATCTCCGTCCTCAGAGCCGACGAGAAGATCGCCGAGGTGCGGGCGTCGTACAAGGCCGAGGTGTCGGCGCTCCAGACTCGGCTGCGCCGCCAGGAGCTGAAGGCTCAGTCCCTGGAGAACAGCCTGGACCAGAAGGCGAGCCAACACGCCGCGCTTCACTCGGCTCCGCCGGTGACGGTGTCTTCCGAGCGCCTCCCTGCTTCCTCACAGGAGAAGGAGGTGGCGGAGCTCACCAAGCTGTGCGACGAGCTCACCTCCAAAGTGCGGAAGCGATGAGCCCCCCTGGAAGCCCTGTAAATGCGCCTGTGTGTTTTCCTGTTGAGAAATGAAAGGATGAATACAAACAAAAAGGATGATTGGAACTTTATCAAGGCCTATTTCTGTAATAATTGTCAGATTGGTTTTAAAGGTGCAGCTCAACACAAGTTTCACTCTGAAACACTATTTCAAAGTTTGGTTGTCGGCTATAATTAAAAAGGCATTGAACTCCAGAACAAATAATTGTGCAGCGTTGTGTAGAAGAGCTTTCAGATTTATTTATCAGTGGAGCGTATTTTCATTTTTAGATATTTTTGTCCTAATATCCTTTAATTTTACAATCCAAGCCTTCTGACTGGAAGAGGCTTTTAGAATTTAAAACCCTTTGAGCTGGAAAAATTAACTAGTTTGCTAGCAAAAATTCACTTAATTGTACCAATTTTCAGAGCCGAGCCCAGTTGAAATGACCTCTGAATACAGATCATGTCTCCACACGTTTTCTGATCATTTCGTTCTTTACACTTGTCACTGTTTAGTCCTGTGAATATTTAACTTTATTCTCTTATAGATTTTGAACCCTTTTATCTGGTGGGATAGTTTTAGAGTCACCACTAGAGGGCAGTGTTTGCCTTATTCGTTCACTTCTTTCTGTCATGGTT
Source organism: Salarias fasciatus (assembly GCF_902148845.1). NCBI lineage: Eukaryota > Metazoa > Chordata > Actinopteri > Blenniiformes > Blenniidae > Salarias > Salarias fasciatus. Next base: position 391,536 of record NW_021941393.1, on the reverse strand, counting down.
CACTTTTTAAAGCCTTTGTGTTGGAATAAGGAGCCGGAATGTTTATTGAGCTGTACTCCCTGCGGCGTTCATCTGGAGCGATTGTCCCCCCCTCCACCCCCGTCTGGAGCCGGAGCTCATCTCCATCCTGCGGCGCTCCCCACCGGCCCAGAGCTCACCAGACACAACGCTCCCCTTCTTCCCCGAGCAATCACAGGCTCCTGTCGCGTCACTCCCCCAGGATTACAGTCAGGTCCGCACCAATCCAAGTCGGCCCTGGCCAACTCGGCACCGGCCCCGGGATTCAGTCAAGTCGGCGTCTAGCCAAGTCGGCCTCGCAGGGGGGGGCTCTCAAGTGGCCGAGTTGGTCGGTGCCGACTTGTCTGTAAGCTGCTTACCAACTCGACCAAAAGCCTCTGGAAGTGGATGTGCTGCTGCTGGTGCACTTTCCCGTCCACGTGGGAGTGAGTGGGCCTGTGAATGTCAGTGTAGATCTTGGGGTATATTTTCAGGGGGGATGGAGACCTCTATTTCAAAGCTAGGGTTGGCCATCTTGGAAAACTAGCATGTATTCGAATGTAGCATCTCCCCATGGCTCCGCCTAGCTCCGCCCAGCTCCCGCTGTTATTGGGGGGAATGCACTGGACGCGGAAGCGCCACGCACGGAGTTTCTGATCGCCTCCCATCTTAACCACCTGACTGCCCGCACACAACACGCAGGGGAGCAGCGCGGCTCGCGCTCTGCAGCGCGCCCGCTCCGCTTCGTTCTATTTTTCACGTGAGTGCCGAGAGCGCGCTTGGCAACGCGCGCACTGAACCAGGGTCAGTGCACGCCATTGACATGTATGCGCAGGGGGTTGGTTGAACGGCGAAGGGATTTCTAATTCAATGAGTGAAATGTTCTTTTTTTAATCTGAAAAACACTGGCGTTTCTCGTTGCCTAGGTAATGCTGTCGGCGTATCTGCATAGGGTGGTGACAGAGAGAGAGCGAAACATCCATTTCCCGGTCCCGGTCATTATATTTTCTGAATTACACACATGATGTTCGTGGAATGAAATGATAATTTGTCTCGTTGAGCGTTGGATGGTTTGTTGCTCCGATTGTTTCCCTCCACTCGCTCAAGAGCACCCAGCTGCATGATGTCACATATGCCACCTGAAATTAGTTTGGCTTTTCCCACAGCCTTTACAAAGCGATCGGCGAAGCAAACTTCGGATTATTTTTTCAAATGAAACTGACATATATAGGTGAAATTTAGTTTTTACCACATATCCTGATGCCCCCTGCTGGTGATAATATCGAGTCAAAGCTGACAGGATAGTGGAGTTGAAGAGCTTTGTATAACAGTTGGTCCCATGATTCTAGCGTTTTTCATTGTCAAAATAGAAGCTTTAAAAGAAGCAGCAAAGTCAAAGTTCAAAGGTCAATATCTTTGAGCAGGAGCAAATTCAAACTTCAGGTCTGGCATAATCTTACTCCCCCGATCAAGCCCTTTACAATGATGTATCATACTTAGTCCGATGACACAGTTTTAATGTTCCCTCCTCTGGACACAGGCCTGTTTGACATGTATGTTTCAGGGAGAAATGTGAGGCTCAACAGGATGAAATGTGATTAAATTGAATTTATCTTAAATATAGTGGCCAAATTATTCATTGAGAACTTTGTGTGAACTTACTGAATCCGTGTATCATTCGTTCAATTGATATTCAATTTAGAATCAAAAAACAAAATATTGAAAAATGAGTCGTTTTTCCTTTTTTCGTTTTTAAAATGAAAACAAATAAATGAAAATTGGTTCGTTTTTCAATATCCCGTTTGTTAAGACAGATCAAATAAAGGAAAGTTGAAATACGGCCACAGAGCAGATTTTAATGTGATTTTTCAATTTCTTCGATCTCCGGGACCCGGAAGTTCTATCGTCTGTGTTTTGGTTTTTGTCGGCGGGAAGGTGGGCGGGTCACGGGACCCTGGGGGTCAGTTTAAGGCCAGCACACACTACTATACACTACTACAGAAGGATCAGGCCGAATTTTGCCCCGATCTTCTCCTCCCGACCGAAGCCGACAAGGTCCGACTGTCGGGAGTATGATAATGATCTCGGGTCTGAACTTCGTGTAGTGTTCGGGGGGTTCAGAGAGATGTTTTCCGGTCGGAGCCTCTCGGGAGGCGTCGGAAGGGGAGATCGTAAATAATGAACATGTTTAATATTTCTGATCGCAAATCCTGTGGTGCGTGGAGCTCCGAGAGGTGCTGATCAGCTCCGAGCAGACCTGTCCACTCCCTCGAAATAAAGCTCCCTGATTGGCTGGTGCTGCTGCGTTAAAAAAATCCCCTCTCAGCTGTCAGAGATGGAGACATATGTGAAATATATTCACTATATGACAGTGAAAGAGAAAAGTCAGAACTCCTAAACTCAGCAGTGAAGAAAGTGAGAGGTTAATCCTCAATACCTGGATCGCTCCTGGATAAACTGGATTTCCTCCATTCAGACCCAAACTCCGATCTGCTCATTCATCTGCATCGCCAGTCCTGCAATAATCCCGATGTTTGAATTCATGTCCACTATTAACCATCATGGAAAAAAAAAAAACAACTTTCCCTGCCTTCAGAGAGACGAGCGACGCATAATGAAATTTACCTAATCGCTTAAGAGCAGTAGCAGACTCTGACAAAGCTACTTTTTTAAATCACCACATATCTTAAATCATTCTTTTTGTCCCCAGATTGGATAGTTTACACCAGAGTAAAATCTCGTTGAGCTTTGATAAGGTAAATTTCATTATGCGTCGCTCGTCTCTCTGAAGGCACGGAGTCAGGATATTAAAGTTGTTGTTTTTTTTTTCATTTATTTTTTTCCTCATTCTTCCGTGATGGTCAATGTAGGACTTGCGATGCAGATCGGAGTTTGGGTCTGAATGGAGGAAATCCAGTTTATCCTGGAGCGATCCAGTTATTGAGGATTAACCTCTCACTTTCTTCACTGCTGAGTTTAGGAGTTCTGACTTTTCTCTTTCTTTCTTTCTTTCTTTCTTTCTCTACTCGGAGCTGATCAGCGCCTCTCAGAGCACCACACTACAGGTTGACGTGACCCGCCCACGTTTCCCGCCGGCAAAAACCAAAACACAGAGGATAGAACTTCCGGGTCACGGAGATCGAAGAAATTGAAAAATCACATTAAAGTCTGCTCTGTGGCCGTATTTCAACTTTCCTTTATTTGATCTGTCTTAACAAACGGGACATTGAAAAACGAACCAATTTTCATTTATTTGTTTTCATTTTAAAAACGAAAAAAGGAAAAACGACTCATTTTTCAATATTTTGTTTTTTGATTCTTAATTGAATATCAATTGAACGAATGATACACGGATTAACCCCATACCAACGCAGAACGCGGACAGAATCGTGAGGAGAGCGCAAAGTGCATTGCTACAGGAAAGGATCCGCTGCACGGCAAACAAGGTAAAAAAAATCAACCTGTCATTAGCACAAAAAACGGCACATTTCAGACAGACATACAATATGGACAAGGACACATACAAGCTGATAGAAACACATCTGAAGCACGCTCACGAATGGCAGTTTGCAGAAGCCAAACATCGCCAAGTTAGGAAATTAGAAACGCTACTCCAAAATAAACAAGACAGGGAACGTAACACGCATGACGCAGCATCCAGGAAGTGGGTGCACAACATCTCCAGTCGCTCTTTAACCACCACGGAGCAAAGCGTTTTAGCCCAGGGTCTCAACTATGCCATCACACCCGCTAAAATTCCGTACGAGGATTATATTTTAGCTACTGAAATAGCGTGCAAAGCAATAGAAGACCAGGGGGAAAAGTCAGAACTACGAAACGAAATAGCAGGCATTTTAAAATCCGCAAAGCGACCACCAGCCAATATGACGAAGGAGGAGGTGAAAGCAGCACAAACACTCGCCAAAGACAAGAGCATCACCATATTACCAGCAGACAAGGGGAGAGCCACAGTAATAATGAACACGGAGCATTATGAAAAGCAAATGGATACGATGTTACAAGATTCCAACACATATGAGATTCTAAAGAAAGACCCAACTGAAGACAAAAAGAAGGCCCTGAAATCACTACTCAAACCCCTTCTCAAAAAAGAAAAAATAAGTAAGGAGACATACAATCATCTCATCCCCACAGCAAGCATCACCCCTAGAATTTATGGAACCCCCAAGATACACAAACCTGGAACACCGCTTAGACCCATCGTGGACAGCATCGGGTCTGTGACATTCAACCTGTCTAAAGCCCTGGTTGACCTCATAAAACCACTCCTTGGACTCACAGATCAACACTGTAAAAATGCCAAGCAACTGGCCCAGGAACTGAAGGATATAACAATTCAAAAAGATGAAATATTTATCTCACATGATGTGGTTTCTTTATTCACAAAAACTCCCATAAACGTCACAATACACATCGTACATAATCGCCTCAAGGAGGACAAATCATTAAAAAGAAGGACTTCTCTCACTGTCGAGGACATCACAAGGCTCCTGGAATTCGTCTCCACCTCCACATACTTCCAGTATCGGGGTACCATCTACAGGCAGAAGGAGGGGTTTGCAATGGGGGATCCGCTGTCTGCCATAGTGAGCGGCTTCTTCATGGAAGACCTTGAAGCCCTCAGAACAGTCCCACCACACTGCGTCCTTTCCCTCTGGAAGAGGTACGTGGATGACATTTTGGAAGTAACAAGGAAAGGACACACACAAGAACTCACGGATCATCTCAACACACTGGATGACACAAACAACATCAAGTTCACCCACGAAGAGGAAACAGACAGCACCATACATTTCCTGGACCTGGACATAAAACACCTGGAAGATGGCAGCATTAAAATTCACATATACCGGAAACCCGCTCACACAGACCAATACCTCCTCTGGACGTCAGAACATCCCATCAACCACAAACTTTCAGTCGTAAGAACTCTTTTCGGACGCACAAAACTAATCACACAGGAAGAAGACAGAAAGGAGGAGGAACAACACATCATAAAAGCACTACGAAAGTGCAACTATCCGATGTGGGCCATAAACAAAGGCCGCCAACAAGCAAAACAAAACAAAGACACAAAAAAGAGAACAACAACTAAACAAACTGAGAAACCAAACAGGGCCATGGTGACACTTCCATACATCAGAGGGATCACAGAGAGAATACAACGGGCCATGAATAAGCACAACATCAGCACCCCAGTAAAACCACACATAAAACTACGGCAGTTACTAGTACATCCCAGGGACAAAATAGAGCCACAACACAAATGCAATATCATTTACGAAATACCTTGTTTGTCGTGCAACAAATCCTACGTCGGGGAGACTGGCAGAGCCTTCAACATCAGGACAAAAGAACATCGCACTGAATGCGAAAAAGAAACATCTAAAGTTTGCACACGCTCCTCCAAACGACAGGCAGAGCAGGAACAGCTAAAGTCTGCCATTTCCGAACACTGCAAGAGGGAAAACCACCTCATGGACTGGGATCATGCCCAGATCATCGGCATGAAAAGCAACAAGTACCACCGCTGGATCAGGGAGGCCATCGAGATCCGGAAACACGCCCCCCAGACTATGAACCGGGCAGAGGGGGCTATCAACTTTCCCATACCTGGGACACAGTACTGAAGAAGTCGGACTGCAGATGGCGCTGTCATCCTACTGCACCCAGTAGGAAGCTGGCGCCAAAACCTGTATAAATCAGCTGACCAGACAACATCACGTGACACTTCTGAGGAAGGCTGCAGCTTGGCAGCCGAAACATGTCAAGGTAGGAAAAATAACCACTGGCCTGTGCATATGAATCCAAACCATGAATGATTACATAACCTCCTGGCGGAGGTAATAATTTAGATGAACCATGGCTGGATGTAGAGCAAGCATTATGTGAGGATCTAGTCATCTCTGATTTACCATTCATCAGTCCCACCATCAAATCCCATCTGTGTTTTAAAAGTATTAACATCAGCTCCTCTTTAATGGCTTGGTGGGACTTTCTAAAGCTAACCAAATCTTCTCTGATCCCGTGTAAACTCACACCCATCTGGAACAACCCGGACATCCTTCAAAACAAAAAGATGATAAACTTCACTCAGTGGAGAAATAAAGGAATCAGACAGCTTGAACATATCATTGAAAATGGCAACTTTCTATCATTCAATACTCTCACCTCACAATATGGAATCAGCAGCACAGCATTTCTAGAATATCATCAACTTAAATCTATCATAGGTAAAAAAATATACCTTCAACTAACTGCACCGGCAGCTACCTCCCAGGGTCGAAGAATTCTTAAACATTAGTTATCCAAAGTTGCTATCGAAGATATATAGAATATTATCAAAGATAGAAGACAAAATCTTTCTTCCGAGCCCATATCAGTGGATATTCGCCATCTTGAAAAATTGAAGAGCGGCGTGTCACTCTGTCAACATAAACAGTGACTGTCAGCTGACCGCATCGGGGGGAAGGCCAAACCTGGCACAGTTATGCATGAGGCTATCCTGTAGCGACATCTAGTGGCCAAAGTCGGAAATTCATTGGATTTTTTAATTAATAGAATCAGTCCGGAAACTTTGGGGTCCCCCCTCGTAGGTGAATAGTATTATAAAAGGTAAATGATTACTTACTTCATCAACAATAAATGAACTACACTTGACTACAGACCTTTACTTCTGACATGAGACTGTAGAGTCCTCCAGGACAGCTGTGTGCCTCCAGAAGGGGTCTCCACTGGGTCCGTCTGGCAGGCAGCATCCCTCCATGCAGGAACGTCTGTGGCTGCAGTTGATGTGCTGGTCTGCATACAGGAAACAGAGGTTACACCTGCATCCTCTCAAATACATAGTTACAACAGCAGCAAATACTGCAAAAATGACATGTGCACAGCTCCATTACTTGCTGCAGTTCTGACAGCACCTTTGTTTACTGTCTTTCATGACAGGATGAACTGATTCATCCAGGTGTGTCTGACCAATTCATCCTGTCACGAAAGACTGGAAATAAAGGTTCTGTCAGAACTTCAGGGAGTAGTGGAGCTGTGCATCTCGACCACTGTATCCCCCCTTTCACTTATTCCCTGTAATTCAACTACTACTACTATCAGGGAACAAAACTATCGTTAGCATCTTGGTGCTAAGTAAAGGCTAATGCCTGATGAGGTGTACGTTATCACCGTCCGCATCGTCCACACATTATCCCTTACGTACATAATGCTGGTTTTACATGAAATATATGTTCATACGGCAGTGTTTACTGCAAGGAAAGAAGTTTGATCGGGGGGGGGGGGGGGGGGGGGGGGGGGGGGGGGGGGGTGTGGTGTCATTGCTAACACTGCTAACGGCTAATGCTGCTAACACTGCCGTGTTCGACTGTCGGAGAGTTTTTTTCTCTCTCTGGTGGAAACCCTCTTCTCTTCAACGTCCCCTGATATTATTTACCGTTGTGTGTTAAAGTAATATGAGGAGAGGACTCCATGTTAGCAACAGTAACTTACGTTAGCTGCCATGCTAAAAGCACTTTCCAACAGGCTAAAACACTCGGGAGGACGATATAGTAAAGCAACATAACATGGTAAAACTTACAGCTTCCACGTTTGTAGCTTGGTCACGGACAGCTGGAACCGATCCAGGCTTTAGCTTCAGCTTCTTGGCGAATCCTGATGTAAGCTGGCCCTCGTTGTGAAAGCAGTCCAGAGTGAATAGTCCATGAGCCAAGGCCCCAAAAAGGGTGTGTCGGTACCATTTTGAGGGATTAATTTTCATAGTGATTTTCATGAAGGTGCACATCTCTAGTGTTGGAAAATGTGTGATAGCCTTCAATCCACGGTAGTTTTAGGAGCTATCATCATTTAAACCAAAGGAAGTCAGCTCGGCCGAGCAAGCTCACGGACCCAGCTTCCACCTGACATTTTTAGCAACATCTCTGGAACAGAAAGTGTTAGAAACTTACTTCTTTCTATTTCAAAAACTAGACAGTTACAGATTTACAACAAGCTATCCTGCAGCTTTCTATGCCTTCTGGAAGCTGTACAAAATCCTGGTAAATATTGTTAAAAAATTTTCAAAATCAAAAAAAGTTGATTTTCTTTTATGATTTTCTATATACGTTAAAAACGAAAAATGATAGACACTTACTGTTTTCTTTGTTGGAATATATAGCTTTCTAGCTTTCAAACAAGCCCACCCATGGGTTTCTACTCCACCTGGAGGCTATGTAACATTGCGTTAAAATTTTGTCAGAAATTGTGAATCTAACCCTCATGTCAAATGCATGTAAAGGGACAAGAACATCTGATTTATTTTCTTTAATATAAATATAGATATAATGTTTATTTATTTATTTATTTATTCATTTATTTATTTCCTTTAATTACATCTAAATTACTTTTAGGGCTATTCCTCTTATTGTCTTTCTGTCTCTGTTTAGTTATATGCTGTCATACCAATGTTCCCCCGCAGCCCCTCCCCTCTCGCTGGCCTGGTCTAATTAAGCACGTGAAGCAGGGGTGTCCGACAGCTGCAGTAAGTACACACATGAAAAAGTAACATAAACTTGGAAGTTTACCAAAAAATGCAAAACAAGACGAAGAGAAAAAAAGAGTTGGAACGCTAAATACATTTTTAAAAGATTGCTTTGTGATTTAATAATCTCTGTTGAAACCAATTATCTTTTGAGGTCTCACAGTAATATTAGGGTGTAACATTTAGTGTGGGATTACATACTGTGCAAGTAATATGTAAGTACTCTTCTGGAGCTGGAGTTGTGATAATGTTTTATTCTGTTTCAGGATTAGTGGTGGTTATGCTACATAAAGTAAAAGAGATGTAGATCGCCAGCTTCCACTTCAATATGGAAAAGTATGACGGATATGGACCAATGTGGACTGGGTGGCAGCCGACAGCAAGGTGCCCGGCAACCCGATCCTCAGACACAGAGACTAGCCCTAGGGACATGGAATGTCACCTCGTTGGGGGGGAAAGAGCCCGAGCTTGTGAGGGAGGTTGAGAGATACCGGCTAGATATAGTCGGGCTCACCTCCACACACAGCCTGGGCTCTGGAACCCATCCTCTGGAGAAGGGCTGGACTCTCCACTTCTCTGGCGTTGCCTGCGGTGAGAGGCGGCGGGCTGGTGTGGTTTTGCTTATAGCACCGCAGCTCAGCTGCCATGTGTTGGAGTTCACCCCAGTGAACGAGAGGGTTGCATCCCTGCGCCTTCGGGTCGGGGACAGGTGCCTCACTGTTGTCTCGGCTTACGGGCCGAACAGCAGTGCAGAGTACCCGGCCTTCTTGGAGTCCCTGGGAGGGGTGCTGGACAGTGCTCTGACTGGGGACTCCATTGTTCTACTGGGGGACTTCAACGCCCACGTGGGCAGTAACAGTGAGACCTGGAGGGGGTTGACTGGATCGCACAGCCTCCCCGATCTGAACCCGAGTGGTGTTCTGTTATTGGACTTCTGTGCTAGTCACAGTTTGTCCATAACGAACACCATGTTCGAGCACAGGGGTGTCCATAAGTGCACTTGGCACCAGGACACCCTAGGTCGGAGGTCGATGATCGACTTTGTTGTCGTGTCATCTGACCTCCGGCCGCGTGTTTTGGACACTCGGGTGAAGAGAGGAGCAGAGCTGTCGACCGATCACCACCTGGTGGTCAGTTGGATTCGCTGGCGGAGGAGGAAACCGGACAGACTTGGCAGACCCAAACGTGTTGTGAGGGTCTGCTGGGAACGTCTGGCGGAACCCTCTGTCAGCAGGGTTTTCAACTCCCACCTCTGGGAGAGCTTCTCCCATGTCCTGAGGGAGGCTGGAGACATTGAGTCCGAGTGGACCATGTTCTCCACCTCCATTGTCGAAGCAGCTGCCCGGAGCTGTGGTCGTAAGGTCTCCTGTCGTGGCGGCAACCCCTGAACCCGGCTGTGGACAGCGGAAGTAAAGGCTGCCGTCAAGCTAAAGGAGGAGTCCTATCGAGCCTTGCTGGCTCATGGGACTCCAGAAGCAGCTGACAGGTACCGGCAGGCCAAGCGAACTGCAGCCCGAGTGGTTGTGAAGGCAAAAACTCGGGTCTGGGAGGAGATTGGGGAGGCCATGGAGGAGGACTATCGGTCGGCCTTGAAGAAATTCTGGCAAACCGTCCAGCGTGTCAGGAGGGGAAAGCAGGTCTCCACTAACGCTGTTCATAGTGGAGGAGGGGAGCTGCTGTCCTCAACTGGGGACATTGTTGGATGGTGGAAGGAATACTTCGAGGACCTCAATCCCGTTGCCACGTCTTCCTGGAGGAAGCAGAGGCTGAGGTCCCAGAGGTGGACTCGTCCATCACCCAGGCTGAAGTTACCGAGGTGGTTGGCAAGCTCCTCAGTGGCAAGGCACCGGGGGTGGACGAGATTCGGCCTGAGTACTTTAAGTCTCTGGATGTGCAGGGACTGTCTTGGTTGACACATCTCTGCAACATCGCGTGGTGGTCGGGGACAGTACCTCTGGATTGGCAGACCGGGGTGGTGGTCCCCCTGTTTAAAAAGGGGTACCGGAGGGTGTGCTCCAACTATAGGGGGATCACACTCCTCAGCCTCCCCGGGAAAGTCTATTCCCGGGTACTGGAGGGGAGGATTTGACTGATAGTCGAACCTCGGATTCAGGAGGAACAATGGTCGTGGAACACTGGACCAGCTCTCTACCTTCCATACGGTGCTCGAGTATTCGTGGGAGTTTGCCCAACCAGTCCACATGTGTTTTGTGGATTTGGAGATGGCATTCGACCATGTCCCTCGTGGTGTCTTGTTGAGGGGTGCTCTGGGAATATGGAGTCCGGGGCCCCTTGTTAAGGGCCGTCCGTTCTCTGTATGACCGGAGTAGGAGTCTGGTCTGCATTGCCGGCAGTAAGTCGGACCTGTTCCCGGTGCATGTTGGACTCCGGCAGGGCTGCCCTTTGTCACCGGTTCTGTTTATAATCTTTATGGACAGAATTTCTCGGTTCAGCCAGGGGCTGGAGGGGGTCTAGTTTGGGAACCACAGGATTTCATCTCTGCCTTTTGCAGATGATGTTGTCCTGTTGGCTTCATCGAACCCGGACCTACAGCATGCACTGGGGCGGTTCCCAGCCGAGTGTGAAGCGACAGGAATGAGGATCAGCACCTCCAAATCCGAAGCCATGGTCCTCGACTGGAAGAAGGTGGCTTGCCCCCTCCAGGTCGGTGGAGAGACTCTGGCCCAAGTGGAGGAGTTTCAGTATCTTGGGGTCTTGTTCACAGTGAGGGATGGATGGAGCGTGAGACTGACAGGCGGATCGGTGCAGCGGCTGCAGTGATGCAGTCGTTGTATCAGTCCCTTGTGGTGAAGCTGGAGCTGAGCCGAAAGGCGAAGCTCTCGATTTACCGGTCAATCTACGTTCCCACCCTCATCTATGGTCATGAACTTTAGGTCATGACTGAAAGGACAAGATCCCGGATACAAGCGACCGAAATGAGCTTCCTCCGTAGGGGGACTGGACTCCCTTAGAGATAGGGGGAGGAGCTCAGTCACCAGGGAGGAGCTCAGAGTAGAGCCGCTACTCCTCCACATCCAGAGGAACCAGCTGAGGTGGCTCGGGCATCTGTTCAGGATGCCTCCTGGACGCCTCCCTCGGGAGGTGTTTCGGGCATGTCCCACCGGAGACCCCCGGGGAAGACCCAGGACATGCTGGAGAGACTGGGAACGCATTGGAATCCTCCCAGAGGAGCTGGAGGAAGTGTCTGGGGACAGGAAGTCTGGGAAGCAACAGGGAAGCAAATAGACTGAAATGCACAGACATGTGCAGGCAGCCAGACTGTGAAAACCAAGCATGTGCTTCAGAAAGTGATGATGCTGATGACGAGAACGGGGATGAAGAAGAAATTGATAGTGATTCCTACTAGATGTGAGAAATGTATTATGTGACCTACCACAAAGCATAGATTACAGTGGTATAAAACTGTGCATGTCCCCCAATTTTTTTGGTATTCCTTGTGTAAAGGGTTGAGTTCGTATAATTTCTAAAAAAAAAAAAAAAAAAAAAAAAAGTCAATTAAATGCTATTGTTCATGTTCCTTTCTCAATAATAGCATTGAAGTAATCAATTTTCTGGAAAACTATTCACATTTCATATTTACTTAGTATTATAATACAGATAATGTTGCTATTTTTGCTCAAGTATTATTAATGACAGAACATTTATTATTTTTTTCCTCCTAATTATGTCAATAATCCACAACAACATTTCAAACAAATATGTTTAATAGAGGAAAAGTAGGCTCATAAGTGTGAAACTTAATTTTGTTTAAGATTCACGATTCATGAAATTTTCAATGCAATGTAACACAGCCTCCCGGAAGAGTAAGAAGCCATGGGTGGGCTTGTTTGAAAGCTAGAAAGCCATAGATTCCAACAAAGAAAACAGTAAGTGTCTATCATCTTTGGTTTTTAATATATACAGAAAATCACAAAAGAAAATCAACTTTTTTGATTTTGAAACATTTTGAACAATACTTACAGGGATTTTGTACAGCTTCCAGAGGGTGTAGAAGGCTGCAGGATAGCTTGTTGTAAAGCTGTAACCCTCTAGTTTCAGAAATAGAAAGAAGTAAGTTTCTAACACTTTCCGTTCCAGAGATACTGCTAAAAATGTCAGGCGGAAGCTGGGTCCGTGAACTTGCTCGGCCGAGCTGACTTTCTTCGGTTTAAGTGATGATAGCTCCTAAAAACTACCGTGGATTGAAGGCTATCACATATTTTCCAACACTAGAGATGTGCACCTTCATGAAAATCACTATGAAAATTAATCCCTCAAAATGGTACCGATTTGCCCTCCGGCTCATGGACTAGAAGTGGCGAGCGCACATATACAACTTTTTAGGCGTTCTTGCGGGTGCGTCTTCCTCGAAAATGAAGTGAATCCACTGGACCCTCAAACCCTCAGACAAAGGCGGCAAAAACGGACCGCGGTGCTGGCTGGTGCAGCCGACAACAGAGCAGCTGCCGGGCTTCGCATGTTCCAGCAGCGTTTTCCGGGGTGCTGAATAAACATGAGTGTGGGCGGTGTTACCGACCCCGAGGAGGAGCGCTTTGGGTTTATGACGCCATAAACCAGGGAATTTCAAAACGGAGCGTTTGAGCACACATTTTCAGAAAGGTGGAGCAAGCAAGAGAAGGAGAGAATAGATTTTTCTCATTTTGGGGGGGTTTGCACAGGCTCAGGATGCATATTACTGTTCCAAAACCATTGTAAAGTGGATTTTGCATAATATGGGACCTTTAAATTGTTTTACTTTCTAAAATCTTGCCATCCATCCATTCATTCCATTGTTTTACTATTTAACATGCAGTCTTTAAACTATATTTAAAATGTCTTCAACTTTTTACATTTCCAACATTTTAGCGTTACTTTAATGTACCAATACTTTTGTTTATTAAACTAAAATCTTTTCATGATTTCAGTTACCAAAACATTCCCTTTTCTGTTCTCTCTCTCTCTCTCTCCTCTCTCCTCTCCTCTCTCTCTCTCTCTCTCTCTCTTCTCTCTTCTTTTCTGGCCCAGTTTACATGTGTGTATTTTCAACTCCAGATGACACACATCATATTCAACTTTGTTGGAACTTTGTCAGCCTTTTTTCAACTTATTTAAACTTGTTTTCAGATTTTTATTGACTTTTTTCCACTTTTTTATCTCATTTTTACTTTTTCAGTTTTTTCAAACCCTCCAGCTTCATTTCAATTTTTTTTTTTAGTTTTTGTAGTGTTTCATCTTTTTTTTTCTTTTTAGCTTCTCTCAACTATTTTTAGATAGTTTTAGATTTTAGATTTTGCCAACTCTTTCCGTTTTTGGAACTTTTTCAGACTGTTTCAATCATTTAAATTGAGTATTTTTTTTTTCACTTTTTTCACCTATATTCTGATTTTCTTCAGCTTTTCGAAAACTTTCACACTCCTTTCAACTTCTTCCACCTTTTCAGCCTTTTAAACAAGCTATTTCCACTTCTTTGCTTTTTTTCTCTACTTTTTCAATTCTTTCACATTTTTCCACCTTTTTTCAGCTCATTTCAACTTATTTTTTTTTACTCGGTTCAGCTTCATTTAAACTTTTTTCTGAACTTTTCAAACTTTCCCACTTCTTTCAACTTCTTCCAGCTTTTCACCTTTTTAAACATAATTCTGTTTTTGTTACTTCTTTTCTTTTCTAAAAAAAAACATTTTCACATTTCTCCACTTCTTTCAGCTTATTGTTTTATTTCTTTCAGTTTTCCTCCTTTGTTTGGTTTTTCAACATTTTTCATCGTTTTTATCTTCTTGTTTATACCTTATCAACTTTGATACTTTTTCAAACTTTCATTATTTCAGAAACATTTATAAAATTACTACAATCTGGTACCCTCAACAAAGTGACATGACAGGGAGATAAATACCTTCATTTTATACAATATTTAGCTGAATTATCATGTCATGTCATTATTAAGACATAAGGTCTAATGACGGACAATATTGAATGTTTATTGTCAAGAACCATGCGGGTCAGAACACTGACAGTTCAATTCTGGCTCTTCTCTCTGCCATATGACAGCTGAGCAGTGGTGTGGTGTTCAATGACCGAGTCGTTGGTCTGAACGGCTCCTTCAAGTGAACAATCAGAGCTGGTTCACAACTGTCTGAGTGACTTCCTATGCTGAAACCGTCCACGCTGCCTTCACGTGTCTCCTGTGATCCTCGTGAGTCCGAGCTGTCGCCACTGCCTTCACGTGAACTGACGACATCTCTGAGTTTCAGTTTTCCACAGCCACAGGATTGTAAGGAACCAGTCTTTACAATGATTTACAATCATTAATGACATCATGTTGATGTAATGGCAAGAGTTTGCTAAATTAACGTAAAGAATTTGTTTGAATGCATAAGCACAGATAAATACACAACTAATGACATCTACCTTACAATTACAGCAGAAGACATTAAATTGTTAGAATGGACATAAACCTTTTTATAACGATCTATATATGTAGTTACAGATAATTATTGTCATTTCACATCAATTTGACTGAAGAGAACAGAAAAGATAACATAAATAACACAGTCATTTCTAAGTTAAAACAAATAATCGTTTGTCATTAGTGGCATCGCATAAAAAAAGACTTTGTGAATTTACAAATAATAATGTCCGCAGTTTTACTGTTTCCGACACTACTTTAACAAAATACAGAAAAACTACTGGAGAGATTTACAGTTATTAACTATAAAAGTAGGAGTTCTACGAGGGTGTACCACTCCTGGACCTGAGTCTTCCCCAGAGCAGCATCCTGTAGGCTTGCTGCAACAAGCTGAGTGTTTCTGCTGCTGTTTTTCCAGCAAAAAGCAGAATTTAATGTTTTCGTGCTGCTCTGGCTTCACAGTCAATGTCGCCATTTTGGAAAAAATCGCAGACCGCCGCTGCACTCTGTTGCTATAAATAGCTCCTGACAGGCGTCAGCGTCACTCTGGGAGCTCAGATTTCTCACAGATGTGCACGAGGCTTACCTGCAGCACATCTGACGGCCAGAAGTCGGAACTCATTATTATTATTGTTTTCTGACCAAATTCCGTTTTTTTTTTTTGGGTACCCCCTCCTATTTTTGCTTTTTACAGATACAGTGTTTGGAGTGAGACTGGTTGAGACACACTGTATGACACCTCTGACACTATGAGATGCTTCAGGTGTGGACAGGAGGGCCACCAGTAGGACCGAACCTGTCCTGAGGAGGAGGAGGAAGAGGTTGAAGGTGAAGGAGCAGAGGCCTTCTGATCATCACCTCTGCTCAGGACTGTGTTTGCTCTCCCTCCTTCTCTCTCAGACGGTACAGACAGCCAGGGCAGCGGTCAGTGCTTCTAATTCTGACTCTGTGGCACTCTGATTTGGACGTTCAGAGGGCCTCGGTTTGAATTGATTGGCTGCTGCTCATCATAAATATTTATGACTGTCTAAACTTTCATCACTTCGGAGCTTCCCCCTCGCCGACTCTCGGCGTTTCCCCCCCCCCCCCCCCCCACCCCCCCCCCCCCCCCCCCCCCCCCCCCCCCCCCCCACCATCCCCCCCCCCCCCCCCCCCCCCCCTCCCCCCCCCCCCCCCCCCCGCTCAAGAACTCTCGGCGCCACTCTCCGCGACACGACCACGGGGCGCTCGTGTCGGGCTTGCCCAGGGCGCCGGCCCTGCCTCCAGGACCAGGAATGCACAGCCCTGGTTTAAAGTGTGAATGTGTTTGAATTAGTCAGCCGTGAGCCACAGGCCGGCCTCTTTTTCCGGCTTTGCGCTGTTTTTTTTCATCTTCCTGCTTCATCCTATCTTCACTAAAGTAACTATTGAAACTGATCGTTTCTGGTTGATCTTTGAAAATTCCTTCCTTCTACATTTATACTTTATTTTAAAATTAAACACAACTGATTTTCATTCAGAAAAAAACATCCCTCTCTTTTTCTCTCCCTCTCCGTGTGTGTGTCATGACCACTGACTTCTCTCTGAGTGTGTCCACTAATATTTCTTCTTTTTTATCACTGCAGCATGTCACTCAGACGGATTTTAAATAATCCTGGCCCCAGCCACAAGCCGCCACCAGTCAACATAATGGTGGTGGCGGCAGAGAGGAGGAAGGTCCTCTCCTGGATCAATCACGACACCGGGATCACTCCTGGAGTACAGAAATCAAATGTAGTTGCTGCCATCACTGATGGCAGCTATTCAACAACGATCACAGTGTTTGAGCAATTCGCTCATAAAGTGAAGGTGGGGGAGACCCTCTTTATGACGGGCTACGCCCTGATGGGAGGGTCTCCCCCGTTTTTTCATCACAGTTAATGAGGGCACCAGGTTCTTCGCCACCTCGCCGCTGGCACCTGAGAGTGCGGTCCTGGAGGCCGCCGAGGCCCTGCTCCACCCCGCCTCCAGGAGGACCGCACTCTCAGAGTGCCACCACCAGACAGGACTCCTGACGGTGGAGGGAGAGGTGGTGGAGGTACGTATTTCTTCAGCTAACGCCTTCAACCTGGCACAAAAAACACAATTCTCACTCTCCTCCTCTTGTTCCGCTGATCCTGGTGCCCACAATGACCAGGGGAGGAGGGAGAGGAGCGGCCCCCCTCCGCAGGATCCGCCTAAAGGAGGCTAGTTACAGTTTAGTTACTACTGACTGCTTCACTGTGGAACACACACACACACACACACACACACAGAGGGACAGACAGAGACAACAGGCACCCTGACACTGTGTGACACTGATGTCTTCTATTTCCATGTGTCATCCACAGGATGGAACAAGCATGGCTGTGGCCCTGTGGAGGGAGGCCGCCCTCTACCCTCTGCAGCTGGGGGCCACCATCGTCATCACTCATCTTAAGATGGTTGTGAATGACTGTGGCCCCCAGCTGCATTCGACAAACCACACCAGCTTCCAGGTACTTCTGTCCTCAGTCTTTCTGACTGTGTCTGCTTCTCCTTTCTGAGTTGAGACTGATTTCTGCTCCTTGTCTCACAGGAAATGGAGGGACAGTGCCTGGCCATCACGGTGGTGGGGGCCGTCCCCAAAGACGACCAGGACACCATCGTGGAGCTCCTCAGCGACGATGGGGAGATCAGAAAAGTCGCTGAGGAGCTCTGGCGGCCCTCCCAGTCCTCCGTGGTGGCTGGGCCTGTCCAGCTTGAGGTCACCGTTGTGGGTGACGTTGTCACAAAAATAAATTCATTTCCTCAATGATTTAGTTGTTGTTTTTTTCTCTTTTTTATCCGAAGGACATTTTTTAGTGTGATCATCTCTCTCTCTGTCTCTGTACACTGCAAAAAAAGGGTAGTTCAAATATAAGATATAACATATATTACGAGGGTGTACCCAAAAAAAAACGGAATTTGATTATAACTTTTTATTTATAACATTTCAAAATAAAACATCACCGTCGCCTTCAAAACAGTCTCCATCCGCATTAATGCAGCGCTCCAGCCGTGTCTCCCACTTCACCAATGCGTCGTCAGACCCGCGCGTAATTGTGCCATTTTTTGCCGGCTGCGATTTGTCTGTCCCCTCCTCCACATCTGCAAACCGCTGTCCCTTCAGCTGCTTCTTCAACCTGGGGAACAAGAAAAAGTCCCTGGAGGCTTCATCTGGAGAATCAGGCGGATGGGAGAGGAGATTCCTCTCATTCTCCTCCAGAAACGGCGTGAGGCGCAGCGCCGTGTCCGCTGGCGCTCTGTGGTGGTGGATCAACCGGCTCCACTCCGCCACGACGCTCTGCTTCCTCCTCACATCCTCACGGAGCGTCTGAGGACTTCCTGTAGTAGTCCTGGTTTACAGTCTGACCTGGAGGGACGGACTCGCTGTGGACGAGACCCTGGACAGCCAGGAAGCAGCTCAGCATTGTTTTCACGCTGAGCGGACCTGACGCCGACATCTGGCCCTTCTCAGACCCCCGGACCACTCCTGGACCTGAGTCTTCCCCAGAGCAGCATCCTGTAGGCTTGCTGCAACAAGCTGAGTGTTTCTGCTGCTGTTTTTCCCCAGGAAAAAGCAGAATTTAATGTTTGCGCTGCTCTGGCTTTCCAGTCAATGTCGCCATTTTGGAAAAAATCGCAGACGCCTCTGCACTCTGTTGCTATAAATAGCGCCTGACAGGCGTCAGTGTCACTCTGGGAGCTCAGCTTTTTCACAGATATGCACGAGGCTTACCTGCAGCACATCTGACGGCCAGAAGTCAAAACTCATTATTATTAGTATTTAATGACCTAATTCCGGTTTCTTTTGGGTACCCCCTCGTATGTCGTACGTGTTCATGAGTTCAGTGATACGACTGTTTCTAATTTTGTGTAATTGTGCGTTGTAAAAGATGACTCAACCTCTAAGATATGCTTTTAGTGCTTCCCATACTGTTGAAGGTGACATATTTGGTGTTTGATTATTTTCCCAAAAAAACAAAAAAATCAATTTGGGATGAAATATAATCTGAAAAAGCTTTGTCTGACAGCAGCCATGAGTTGAGACGCCAGGGTCTGTAAAGAGGTTTTATGGTTGGTAGATTAAGTTTTAGCCTATGAGGAGCATGATTGGAGATTACGTTTGCATCATAATCACTTTCTTGAACTAGTGGAAGAAGACGTTTATCCATCAGAATGTAATCAGTTTGAGTAAAGGTTTTGTGAACCATTGAAAAGAAAGAATATTTACGTGCAGTTGGGTTTATTTAAAGTGCGCCAGACATCTGCTTCACCACAAGTGTTGTATATTTCTGGTCCATTTGTTTTTCTGTTCCATTTGTGTGACTGAGCTGTGATTTTACCATTCTGCTTTTGTGCTACGACTTTACGACTTTAGTTTAACCTTTGAGTAAGCTATAAACGGTGTTAAACCACTTTTTTCATTTTAAATTCAGTCTCAACAGTGTCAAGAAACTGCCTGATTGAGGTGGCTGTCTTTGAACTCGGGGTCATCTTAGAAGAACTTTGGTCCAAGCAGGGGGATAACACACAGTTCAAATCTCCACCTAATAGCAAGTTGTTTTTATTTAGGTCGGGAAGGCGAGAGAATAGATTTGTCAGAAATGCTGTGTCGTCCCAATTCGGGGCATAGACACTCACTTAAAGTGACAGGCTCGCTGTAGAGTTTACCTGTAACAATTATGAATCGGCCCATGGGGTCCGCATCAACGTGAGAGGAAGCAAAAGGCACATGTTTACTGATAATCACAGCAGCCCCCCTTGATTTGGACCGAAACTTTGAGTGAAAAACTTCCCCAACCCAACTAGTGCGCAGGCGGAGATGGTCAGGTAGCCCCAGGTGAATCTCCTGAAGAAAAGCGATATCTGCCTTTAAGTTTTTTAGGTGCATGAGAACTTTTTTTTTTTTTTTTTTTTTTATGGGATGGTTCATCATTCCAGCTCACAAATGAGACTGGACATGAAGCTGTTACTCCTGTGTTCACAGTCCGAAACAATAAGTACACATAAACATAAGTAAAAAGCTGCACATCAGAACTCTTCTGTTACATGTCTCAGGTAAACAGTTTATATGAAACTTTTTATTACTACAACCAGATAAATCCCTAAATCCCCCTCTGGGTCTTGGCCTTGATGTGGTGAGGGGGGCAGTGGTGGGCGCAGTCCGCTAATCAGCTAACCGCTAATTAGCGAAGCTAACATTTTCGTTAGCGGATTAGCTGTTCAGCTAACTTTGAAAAACATTAGCGGACTAATTAGCTTCCGCTAAATTTACACGTTAGCAACTCTGGTTTCCGAGGGTACTTGAACGCCTCTCGTACGTGCTTCCGTTACTGTGCAAAGTAATGAAAAGTCTCTTCTCTGCGGTTAAAAAAACCCCGAAAATTGTTTCGAAAAAACATGGATTTTGTAATGCATATAACTCCCGATCCGTTTGTCCAATTGAAACGATTCAGAAATTGTTAGAAAGCCCCGGAACTCAAGATTCCGGGGGTATTTGAATGACTCACGTACGTGCTTGCGTCATGGCGTGACGTCAACAAATAATCTCCTTTGCGCTCTTGGCGCTCTGCGCTCGCGGAGAAAATAGAGAGGAGCAGAGCGGGCGCGCTGCAGAGCGCGCGCTGCAGAGCGCGCGCTGCAGAGCGCGAGCTGCTCCGCTCGCGGTGCTACCCCGCGCCGATCAACCGTCAGATAGGAGTTCGATGCGGCGCCACCCCGCGCCTATCAACCGTCAGATAGGAGCTCGATGCAGCGCTACCCCGCGCCGATCAACCGTCAGATAGGAGTTCGATGTGGCGCCACCCCGCGCCTATCAACCGTCAGATAGGAGCTCGATCCGAAACGCGGTGTGCGGCGCTGCCGCTTCCGCACGCGGCGAGTCCTGTGTGAACCAGGCGTTAGCGGTTAGTGGTTATTGTTGGCTTCAGCTAAATCTTTTAGCAGTTTATCGGTTTAGCGTTATCGAAGCTAACTTTTCAGTTAGCAGAAGAACGGTTATCGAAGCTAACTTTTTGGTTAGCTGTGCCCACCACTGTGAGGGGGCTTGTGCGTTCCAATGATCCTGGAGAGCGATACCGTCTGGAGCTTGCTCCTGGTAGGGTCACCCTTGGTGGGATGGTCTCCAGGTAGGTTCCAGACATACAAAGACCCTAGTGTGTCGGTACACTGTGAGGTGGCAGCCGAACCAACCGACTCTCCTGCAGAGGGCCAACAACCCACCCAGGAGAAACCCTTTTGTTACGAAACTGACTAGAAAAAGAAGTCAGACTGCCCAACACGCTAACAGACCCCAGCCTGCCCCTGACCAACGAGTACGGATCAACCTTCGTCTCAGGACCCGTATCGCCACCTGGAACGTCCAGACCCTCCTTCGCCCAGGAGCTACCACCCTGCTGTAATGAGAGCTCTGCCACTACAACATCACATTGGCAGGGCTCTGTGAAGTTAGATGGCAGGGAAGTGGTGAAATAACAGCTGGCGACCACTGTTACATCTACAGCGGCCCAGAGAAGTGGACGGGCCTCTATGGCGTGGCCCTTGCCTTCCCAAATGCCCTCCTTAAATCTCTCATCAGCTGGACATCCGTGAGTGACAAATTGTTATCTGCTCGCTTCCTCCACCGACATGGCAAGATGATGGTCATCGTCGCCTCCGCCCCCACAGATGTCGCTGATGAGGATGAGAAGAACGTGTTCTATGACCAAATGTACCAGGCTGCCAGCCAAGCACCGCCCCACGACATCACCATCGTGCTGAAGGATGCCAACGCCACTCTTTCCATCAGCGATCGGTCACCCGGCTCACCTGTTGGCACCATCTTTGTCGACAGAGCAACAAACGACAATGGAAACCACCTTCTCCTGTTCTGCCACCATCTCAACCTCTGTGTTGCTGATACCTGGTTTCCCCGGAAACTGATCCACCAGTGGACATGGTACAGCCCAGACGGCAGAACCAGGAAAGCACTGGACCACATCCTGATCTCTTGACACTGGAAGTCGTTTGTCACCAACTGCCGGGTGTACCGTGGAGCCGAGCTTGGCAATACAGACCACCGTCTCCTGTTGGCTCAGCTTAGGCTGATGCTTTGAGCCAACCAGTACACCAAGACTCAGCCTCACCTCAATTCCTAACTCCTCAGAGACCCCAACATCGCCACAGACTTCAGTAATTCCATCCGCTGTACCTTCAATGCCCTGGCTCTGGACCAGAAGAGTGACTGGAAGACCTTTAGGAAAGTGTTCTCCAGTCAGCTCAGAAAGCACTCAGGTGTTCACGACCACCAACCAAAAAGCCATGGATTTCGGAGAAGACACTCAACATAATTGAACAGCGGCGTGATGCACGACTCCGAGGTGACCTGACGGAGTATCGCCAACTGAACTGTGTGCGAAATGTGGCTCTAGTTGAGGACAGGGAGCGGTTCTGGCAAGCCGAAGCCATACACCTAGAGTCCGCAGCCAACAATAGGGACATGAGCCGCATATACAATTTACTTCGCCAAGCTCGCAATGGCCCCCATATCAAGTCAGCCCTGGTGAAAGACTCTGACGGCAACATCATAACAACAGAGACAAACTGCCTACAATGCTGGAAAGAGCACTTCAGCCTCTTACTGCACCACAACACCACCCTTGCTCCCTCCATCATCCCAGCTGCCGCAGACACAGCCCCCACCACGCCTGGAACATGGACCCCATAACATCCGCGGAGGTCAGAGCCACCCTGAAAAAACTGAACAGGAAAGCCCCCAGCATTTTCTCCATAACTGCTGAGATGTTAAAGTCGGGCGGGGACGGCACTGTCGAGTGGCTGACCCACATCTTTAACGAGGTGTGGGTAATGGAGCGGCTCCCCAGCGACTGGACCAGAGGGGTCATCCTGCCCTTCTGGAAGTGCAAAGGTGACAGGCTTGTCTGTGGGAACCATAGAGGCATCACACTACTCTCCATCCCCGGCAAGCTCTTCACCAAGATCTTGCTGACTCGTGCTCTCCCAGCCCTCAGAAGTACCCTCCATCCCCAGCAGGCTGGCTTTAGGCCCAACCGCTCCACATCAGATCACATCTTCGCCATCCGTCTTCTGACAGAGTAGGTCTATGAATTCCGCACTCATCACTGTGGAGTATCCTACAAACCCTCGGCGCACCTCCGAAGATCACCACCCTCTTCAAGCTGCTCTACAGCAATGCACAGAGCTTTGTCCATGTCAACGGACACAGCGACTCCGACTGGTTTTCCATCTCCAGTGGTGTCCGCCAGGGCTGTGTAGCTGCTCCAGACCTGTTTGACTGTATCATCGACCACCTGATGCGCAGGGTCTGTGAGCGAGTACCTGGAGTGTCCTTTTGCAACTACCAACTGACTGATCTGGAGTATACCAAGGACACCATCCTGCTCAGCACCTCCTACAGTCAGCTGAGGGACTCTCTGAGTGTGTACAGTGAAGAGGCAGAAAAGCTTGGTGTCCATGTGAGCTGGACGAAGACCAAGTTCATGCATGTTGGCGAGGCCCCAGACCCACCTCCTATCCTGCTTGGTAGCGACACTGTTGAGCCTGTGAAGAACTTTGTGTATCTGGGATCCACAGTGACAGATAACGGGGATCTTAAACCAGAGATTCTCCGCAGGAGAGCTCTGGCAGCCTCTGCCCTGCAGTCTCTGGAAACCACTCTGGCGGCACCAAGCCATCTCACGCAAGACGAAGCCCCAAATCTACAACACCGCCGTACTCTCCATTCTGTTCTATGGCTCCGAAACATGGCCCTTAAATAAGACCCTGGCCACAAGATGGCTTTGATAGCAGGGCTCTCAGAACCATCGAGAACATCAGGTGGCCACAGCGAATATCCAACGAAGTGCTCTGAGCCGCACAAACCAGCCCAGAGCCTCCTGCCTGGCAGCACAATGCCGCCAGTTCGGCCATGTTCTGCATCTTCCCCCTGACACCCAACAAGAGCCATTCTGAAGTTTGACTCAAAGGCCACAGGCTGGAAACGACCACGAGGCAAGCCCCGCACTCGATGGCTCGACATCATTGCAGACGACCTCCGACAACATGGAATTACCGTGAAGGACGCAGACCTGCTGGCACAAGATGGCCTGTATTGGAAAAACCTGGTTTCTCTGGTCGACTCTACGCACCGGGACGGGACACCAGCCCCAACACAGGACAGGACTGACTGACCAGATAAATAAACTGGTGCCTCAAAGTAGCACATCATAAACTATGAAAACATGAAATATGAACATACATTGGCAGGCTGATTATGGCACGCTTTGGCAAAGTGTGGCACACTACGCATGTTCTGGATGTGTGTGCTCTAGGCTTATAATAGCACTGGCTATAACTATCACTCTTTAGCAGCATCATGACAGCCTGTGTAGAATGCATCGATTTCACTATGTCCATCATTTTTTAGTCATGTTTTGAGTGATGTACCTCTGGGCTTCTTCCAGCGTATCGCCACATCCATTATCAGTCACGACAGCGATTCCGTGATTTGGCCTGGAAAGTTCCCATTCTGTGATGGCTTCCTTTAGGACTTCTGCTTTATTCACCCCGGTGCGGGACTCGTAAAGTGGGCGAGTCTGCAGTACGGAGCTTTCCATTTTCCACTGAGTATGGACAAAGTGGGCTGTGGTTGTGATATAGCCCTCGGTGCTTCTGGAAGTCCAGGAATCAGTAGTTACTGCAAAGATGGTTGCATCTTTCATCGTCTTTGTTATTTCTGCTTTTATTTTCTTGTACAGGCTTGGGACGACTGTACGGCTGAAATGCTGTCGTGACGGGATATTGTACCTCAGTTCTAGGGTGCGGAGGAGGCGCCAAAATGCAGGACCCTCCACCGTCGAAAAAGGCGTCATATCATATGCAATGTAAACAGCAATATCCTTTGTTATTGCTGTAGCTCTTGCACTTGATGGGGGAGCTGGAAATGCAAAGGAGTTTGTAAATGTTGTCTGCTCTTTCGGAGGAGCTTTTGGAGGTGTGGTGAAGCTCAGGTTTTCGTGGTAGCTCAACAAATGTCTTTGCATGCAGTTTGTGTTCACTCCGGTATATGGTATTACTCTTTTGCAGTGTTAACAAACGGTTCGTGTCTTGGGGATGTGACTACACAACTCAAAAGCAAATAACACATTTAATGTGAAAGGGGAAAAAAAAAAAAAAACAATGACTACGTTTACATGCAGTCAATATTGGGCTTCAGGTCAATATTCCGGTTTCTGAAACATTTGGAATAACCCATTTACATGCTTAAACAGACTGTTTCCATGATCAGCGATCTCCCCACTCAAACCACGGCGCACAGACGACGCCATGACTGCATTTGCACTTCATGCCACTAGGGGTGCTGTTTGCATGTTCAACCTTATTTTACACAGACACCACAGAGGAAGAAGGGCCCCGCAGACTCTCCCTGCATGTTTTTAGAAAAAGAGTGTGAGCCGGCAAGACGGGGTGACATGTTCAATGATGCGATGCAGCGTATTTTCAATAAAAAAGATAGAAATAGATTACCGGGTAACACTCTTTTCTTTTACGGTACTGTAATTACCATGTATTAACATGGTAATTGCAAGGTAAGTACCATGTAATAAGGAGAAGTTACTGTAAAGTTACCATATATTTACAGGGTAACTATGTTGCTAATTACCTAGTACTTTTAGAGTAATTACCAAGCCATTTCCAGGCAAATACCAAGTAACTACCTGGTAGTAAGTATTAATTACTGGGTAATTATAACATATATAGCAACTATGTTGTTGATTGCCAAGTACTTATTAAGTATTTACTAAGCAATTACCATGTAATCACTGGGAAATTAAGACTTTTTACTAGGTATTATTAGGTACTGCTAGGTGTGAACGCTATGTATTTCCCTTGTAGTCAAGTGGTTTTTACTACTTACCCGGTAACTTCTTAGTATTTAAACATTTTAATCAAATGGAGTTCAAATTCTTATAAAACAATTCAATAGAATAGAATAGAATAGAATAGCAAATTTTTAACAGTCAGGCACTTTTTCTTAAGAATCAGAACAGATTTCTTTTGCAAAAAATAAAATACAAATAACAGTGATAAACAATGATGTCACTGTGAGAACTGAAAACATACAAATATACATATTAAAAAACAGAAACTTACACAATAAACAAATGTACACATTGCACAAAACACAAATATCTTTAAACCTTCAAACATACACATGAAACCGACATTACAACCGAAAACATTCACCCAAGCCTGAACATGAGACCACAGCCACACCAGCACCAGCTGCAAAGCCACCATCCTACCACCACTATAATAATCAATAAAACACTGAGCAAAACAGAAATATACACACCTCACTGGCCGCATCACATCGTGAAGGAGGAAAGCTGTTTGGTTTTGCTCTTTTTACAGACTTTTTTGAGCTTATTTTTTTCTCTCTCCACGTTTATCTGTGCACCACTTAATGCAGTCCTGCCCGGAACGTCTGCAGACGGTTAGTTCCGCCACTTGGTGGTATTTACATTTAATTAAATTTCGGTTCCTACCTCGACCTAGAGAAAGCTAACTACAGCGGAACGTTCCAGATAGGACCAGTCCCAGCTCTGGAGGAAATTAGCTTGAGGGGGCCCAGTAAAAACTCATTTTCTTTCATTCTTAAACGCATTTATTTAACCTTTCAAAATACATAGGGAATATGGTCTTTAATACTAAATAAAACAAAATAAATAATCACTCACTGCAGTGACTCAACTTAACTCAAATCATACATTTCATAATTTTTAGGAGGAATAAATCTCCAGCATTAGATTCTAAAAATAGAATCAAACAACAACAAAAAAAATCCCAAGTGCCGAAACTTCAAGCTGACAGTCCACGAATTTCTGCAGAGAAATGAAACTGTTTCTTCAAATATATTCACTGTCTTTTTTGCACAAAACCTTAAATGTAACGGGGAAAAAAAACATGGACAATTCACATAACAAAACACTGAAATCAAGTGTGTGTGTGTGTGGTATTGTGATATTTTATTTCTAATTTCGGACATTTCTGGTACTAATAGCGTGGAAAATGATGCTTTTTGGCAGTATTTGATCCTCATTGTCTCGAGAAGGTTACGTGAAAAGCATAATTAGAAACAGCCGCTGGAGTGGTTGCAACATTGTTTTTAAAAGTAGTCTGTCCTGGGGGGGCCCGACTGCTGGATGGGCGGGCCCATTTATTTATAGTGATTGTTTATCGCTGCTATTTTAATTTTTTTTTTTGAAAAAAAAAAAAAAAAATCTTCTGATTCTTGCAAAAAAAAAAAGTGCCTGACTGTTAAAAAAAATTGCACTGTTTTGTAAATTGAAACACACCTCACTTCCTTTTACAGTACAAATCCACTTTAATAACTATGCATTTTTGAGGTCTGTTTTGTTTTGCATTTCCTGGGTAACGAATAAGCAGTTACCGTGGAAACAGGCCTCACTTCCTTTTGCAGTACAGTTCAACCATAATTACCAGGTAAATGTTGTAGTTACTGGGAAATACTAAGAAGTTACCAGGCACGTAGTAAAAAGTTGACTACTGCCAGTTGAGCATTTGGCAATTAACAGTTACTATATAATTACATGATAATTACCCTGTAATTAATATATACTACCAGGTAGTTACTTGATGTTTACCTGGAATTGGCTTGGTAATTACTGTAAAAGTATTTGGCAATCAGTGATATAGTTGCCCTGTAATTACATGTTAACTTTACAGTAACTTCTCCTTATTACATGGTACTTACCTTGTAATTACCATGTTAATACATGGTAATTACAGTACCATAAAAGGAAGCGTTACCGATCTGGTGACACGAGATCCCGTCCCATCCCAATTAGATAGCCCTACTCTTAATTTAGATCCTCAATCATCAGTTGCTCAACCTCTCACCGCTAATAAGATACAAGCCACAATTAACTCTCTGTAGAGAAGACTGGGCCCGATGGACCCGATGGATTTCCCAAGACATTTGCGTCCAAATTAGTATCTGTTCTGAAAGAAACGTTGCGACGAAACTTTAGAAAATGGCAGTCTACCACCAACTCTCACCCAAGCAACTCTATCTCTGACAATGACAAAAATACAAAAATCCTTCTGACTGCTCATCTTACAGACCCATTAGTCTCCTCTGCTGCGACTACAAAACCCTGACTAAAACACCCGCAAACCGATGACTAAGGGCATTAAAGAGGAGACACAATTCATAAAGTTGCGCTCTACGTGGATGACCTACTTCTTTTTATCACCGATCCGTTGTAGTCCATTCCCCACCTTGTAGTTTTATTACAGACATTTGGGAGTTTTTCAGGCTATAAATTAAATGTAACAAAAAGTTAGCTCATTTGTTGGCCGTGTCAATGCCCTCCAGATGACAGTGTCACCAAGATCCCTGTATCTGTTTGTGGCAATTCCTGTTTGGCTCCCAAAATGTTTCTTTGTTAAATTAAATAAGTGTATTTCAACTTTCATATGGAACTACTCAATACCCCGAATGAAGAAAACCTATCTTGAAAGGCCCAAACCTGAAGGACTGGGTCTTCCAGATTTTCTTTAATATTATTGAGCATCGAATATTTCCAAATTGGCATACTGGATATCAACAATTTCTGATAACGATGGGCCCGCTTAGGCATCAATGGAACTTTCTGTATTCAATTGTCCATCAGCTTCATTTGCTACATCTCTCAAACCTGCTATCTTTGGAGTCGTACCCACGGTAACACAAACGACAAATTCTCAAAGGAGCGCAACAGCATTCAGTGTGTTCCCCATCTATTGAGTAAGTGAAGAAGTTCAATTTTTAATAGATTATGACGTCCAAGCAAGTCTAGCTGACCTGTCTGACTGGTCCACCGACATTGCACTTCTACACTGACAGCTTTAACAATGATGCAATGATTCTATTCACCCTCGCTCTTGTATTATGTCATGCTTTGTCTCTGCCTTATTGGTTATCATTATCACTGTTGTTATGTATTGGGAGGAAGTGGTTGGTTTAAATCAGGTATTGCATGGCAGTGTGTAGTTTCATTCGTGTATTCGGCAATTTTGTTTTTGGCGGCCTGTTTTGATTTAGCTTTAGTCTTACACTTATTAGTTTTAGTCTCATTTTAGTCATTTCTACACTTGATAGTTTTAGTCGATTTTTAGTCGACGAAAACCAAACGGGTTTCAGTCCAGTTTGTCATTAAAAAAAAGACTTAAACAGTACATGAGGGAAAAGACAGACACAGGAAATTTTAAACCAAACAAACATAATAAAATATACTTAAATGGCACAAAACCAACAGAACACACTGATGCCTTCGAACATTAAATGATAAACTGGACTAGTTTGATACTTGACAACCTCAGTAATGCAGTGAGCTGCTCAGAATGAGAGGACTGATGGGAGTTTTTGCTGATACTTTCAAGCTATGTTTATAATGTCCAAAGGCTGAGATCTTTTATTAAAACTGCTCTGCTATGTTTCTATTTTACTGATTTGAAGTGGTAAGAGTAACTGCCTGTTACGGAGCAATACAACCAATATTAAGATGGTTATTAGGAAAATACTACCATTAAAACAACAGAAATCTACTAAATTAATTCCTTGGGTACACTTGATGGTATGAGACACTTGGAAGTCTTCAAAACTGAAATGAAAAACAGAACGTAATTGTGTTTTATTTCCTGCCAAGCCCCTGTGCCGAAGTTTGCATGCAGTGCAGGTCTGCTGAAGGGCGTGGTCAAACGAGAACAGGAAGCAGCTCGTGAATTGATATTTTTTTAGAGTTAAAGCACACTCGGTGTGCGAACGAGCTGGGCGACTTGCATTTGTTTTCATTTATTCTGATTGTGAAAATGCTGACGTCTCATGAAATGTTCGTCTTTAGCTCGCCAAGTTACAATGGAGATGAATTACAACACTGGGATTATTCCAGGAGTGGCGGAGATGCTGATGAATGAGTCAGATCTGGAAATACAGTTCATCCAGGAACGAAAAAAAACTACTGAGGAATAACAACTCACTTTCTGTACTGCTGGGTTTAGGAGCGCTGGCTTTTCTGTTTCACTGTTATGTAGTGAATATATTTTTCAGCCATCAGTGTCTGCAGCACTTTGCTGGCTTCGGTCGGGAGGAGAAGATCGAGGCAAAATTCGCCCGGTCCTCCTGTAGTGTGTACTGGCCGTTAGGTGGTTTCATTCATGTACTGGGAGGCAGTGGGAGTTTTAGATCATGTATTGCGTGGCAGTGTGTGGTTTCATTCGTGTATTAGCTGGTTTAAATCATTTACTAGGTGGTTTACGTCATGTATCAGGTGGTCAAGCTGTGGTTCAAGTCAATTATTGGGTGGTTTAAATGAGGTATTGGGAGGCAGTGGGTGATTTCAATCATGTGTTGGTTTGAAATCATGTACGTATTGTAGGTAGAGTTGTTCCGATTCCGATACCGGTATCGGAAATTGCGCCAATACTGCCAAAAATGCAGGCATCGGTATCGGCGAGTCCTGGAGTCCAGGCACCGATCTTATACCACGAAATGTATTAAATTAGTAATCTATTTACTGGTTAGCTCCGTTAGCTCCGGCACGTCTTCTTCTGTGATGTTTTACGGCAGCTTGCATCCTGTTGGTTGCATTACCGCCATCTGCTGGCCGCTGTGCTGCAGCTCGCTGTTTTTGACCGACGAGGAAGAATGGATCACGTTGCAAATGTACAGCGCCCGTTAAAGAAGCCTATTTCTTTGCTTGTTGTGCAGCTTCTGCTCTTTGTATTTTTAGTTTTTTGAATCTTACTTTATCGGTTGGTTTTGGACCATAACATTTTGGGAAGAAATCTTTAAAGTTGCTGTTCAACTATTTTTTTTTTTTTTTTTACTGTTCTATTTAAACGCCCCGTTTATTATACTATAATATGTTTGCATCCTAATTAAAAAATATATATTTCTAGAGTTGTTTAAGTTACGCTTGCACCACTGTTAATTATACTGTTTAATCTAAATGCCTCCATTTTACAATATTGTGTCTGTACTTGAATTTAAAAATGCAACAACATATAGCCCTAGATTTATTTAGATCAATTGCATTTGCACTACTGTTTGTTGTACTGCTCTATTTAAAAACAAATGGCTTGAAATTACTGTATTGATTCATGTTTTACAAAGGGCTTGTAGCGCCGCATTATGTAATAATGTAATAAATTTTCACATCATTATGTAATAACGCCGCTTTTTATAATAAAATTCTTGAATGCAATATGTAATAAAGTTTGCCGCATTTTGTAATAAGTTGTTCCATATTGCACCGGTTGTTACAAAATGCGGGTGTTAAAAATTTTTTTGAAGAAAACGTAATAACTTGGTGCATTATGTAATAAACCACCAAAATTTATGTCTTAATTTAAAAAAAATAAACTTGATAATGTCAGAACAACATTGATTTTAAGCATTCTAGCATGACTCATAACTGACAATTACTTTTACAAACTAGTAAGATGTTTCATTAGTCAAAACTTATTTACATATAAGTGTTCACTGTAATCATAGAGAATGTGTTTGAAAGTTCAGAGACAAAAACTGCATACTCGGTGTTGGCCGATATCCACAGTAAGAGTATCGGTATCGGGAGGCAAAAAACACACACCCACACACACACACACACATAATATATATATGTATGTATACATATATATACATATATATATATATATATGTGTGTGTGTGTGTGTGTGTGTGTGTGTGTGTGTGTGTGTGTGTGTGTGTTTGTGTGTATATATGCATATATACATATATGTATATTATATATATATATAACTTTATATATATATAAACACCAGCTTAATGATATTATAATCAATATCCCTGAATAATGATCACTGGTGGAATATTAAAGTTTGAACTACTTTTCTGAACTACAACTTTCGAACAGAAAATAAAACAGATACAGCACTTTTGTGCCACCAGGGGTAGCCAAACCTGCCATATCTCCCACAGTCATTGCCTCTGTTTTTGCCAGGTTTACTTTGAAGCTTGATAAATATCCAGTTTTTTTCGACATTCAAGCAGACGCAGGTGGCAATTTTGACTAAATGTAAAAGTGCATCATCTGCATACAGTGAGACTTTGTGTTTTTTGAATTCAACCCTCATCTCTACTGAGGTTCTGACAAGCAATACAGGTCTATAAGAAACAGGATCTTCAGGTTCTTTTATCCTTTTTCCAAATCAAACATATATTGGCGAGTTATAATCATTCTGGTCAAGTTTAACATCGATCCGCAAGCTATCTTCACCAACAGGCTATCAATTTCCTCAACCTCTGCCATTTTTCAAGGGCCAGGGCCTTTTTTTGGTCTTCATTTTACTGGATTTAAGATCAATTCAGTGACGGGAGCTGATAGACAGAGTCAAATTATTTCCAGACAGAGTGGAATCATTTCCAAGAAGTTGCATTTACCCCGTTTTCATGGGGATGGAGTGGGATTATTGACCAAAAAAAATTGTGTTTTCCCCTTTTACCAAACAGACAGAATGGAATTATTTGCAAAAAGTTGCATTTTCACCATTTACATGGAGACAAAGTGGGATTGTGTCCAAAAAGTTGCCTTTTCCCCTGTCTCCACGGAGACTGATTCGTACTATTTTCAGAAAGTTACATTTTCCCATGTTTTCACGGAGACCAATTTCCAAAATGCTGAATTTTCCCCTGTTTCCATGTGGAGATGATTGGATTATTGCCAAAAAGTTGGATGACGATCTGGGTGGCGTCCTCTACAGTGACTGGGTGTTCCCTTGTAAACATTAATTGCAGGTTACCTATCAAGACAGTAAAACTGAAGACAACATGTTTAAATTCCAGCCATGACGAAGAACGCTGGTTCCGCTGTAAACAAGGGAGTGTCTGCTTCAGCTGCCCAAACACCGGTTCTATTGTCACCTTAAAGGTCAGCTGAGTTGATTGTTCTTCGGTCATTGTTCAGAGTCAACAAGTATTTAAAACAACTAATAAAGTTTGTGCAGAATGAGAAGGGAGTGTCTTAACAGTCATCCTGAGAACATGGAGGAACAACCAAAGGCTAATGGAGGTTCTTACTCCATTACAGATCATAAAGGCCAACGACACAGGTGGTCATTTGGAATAATCACAGGAATAAAGTTCGGAAATGTAAACCATACGCTCAATATTACAAGTTTACACAACAGTCATTACAAGGGTGTTGAAGTTATGACTGTACTGGCCGTTTAGTGAAGGGAACCGGCAGCCCGGATTACTGTGGCTGCTGTCTTCAGTCACCAACTTGTTAAATCTCACCAACTGTCTTTTAAGACAAGAATATGTGTGAAATGTGGAAAGTACATTTTAATAAATAACTGTAATTCTGTATTGCCAAAGGTTTAGGAGCATTTCAGTGTTGTGTATGGCCGCTTTTCCTTAGAAACAAACATAGAAGCGCCGACTGTGAGTATTTCCAAATGTTTAACCTCTTTGTTTAAGATCTGAAAAGAGCCAGATTGTGACTTTGGACCCTGAACGCCTCACAGCTCACAGTTCAGTGTCTGAGCGGCGTAGCGGCGGCTTGGAGAGAACGAGGGAAACATTGTTCTGGTAGGTTTCATTTGTGGGTGTAGCGTTGCTGTTTACTGTTGTGCTTTTTTTGTTTTGTCGTCATCTTGTTGTTCAGGAATCATCGTGTTGCTCTCAGGAGTGAAGGAGCTGCGGCTGACGATCGCTCAGCTGTGAGGCGTTCAGGGTCCAACAGTCCGGCTCTTTTCAGATCAGAGGTCTGGTCAAACATTTGGAAATACTCACAGTCGGCTAGAGGTGTCCCCGACTAAGAATCTCCATAGTCGAATCTGATTCGTCCGATCCTGCCAGTAGTCGACTGATAGTCGAATCTAGATTCAGCACGGTGCAGAGCGGTGCTCACACGACACATGGAGCATATGCCTACAGCCGGCCCTGATTGCACTAATAATAATAATAATTGGGGAAAAAACAAAAAAACAAAAAAAACACCACAGGCAGGTTAAAACAACACATTTTTTTTCCTACACACTGAAACACAGACTGGAACAAAGTGTCGGTGACTCTAAACATCAAACAAATGACCAGAACCAAACCCTCTTCTAAGAAACGGGCTACAGCATGTCATTTATTTATATCTATAATCTCTGCAGATAGGCTCACATTTTTTGGCTAAACAGTTTCTCACGTTATCTGCTCAAATTAAATGAAATAGGCTTAATTGCGCTGTGTCGGGTCCGTTTCGCAGCGCAACATCCATGCAAAAACAAACACTAAATTAAATAGAATTAGCCTTTTAGATAAATAATAATAATAATATTAAAGCCGCAAGCGGCATTGGACGGGACCTCGCCCTCTGGCAAGGTGGCCCCACTGAGGTCGTCCTCGTACCTTGATGACCGAAGTCCAAGTCACTGGGAACCTTGCTCCTCCATAGACTTCCAGCACCCTCTCACCCACTAACATGGAGTTGTTAGCATCCCCCATCCACTGACGTGGAGCTTTTAGCATCTCTCATCCGCTAACATGTAGTTGTTAGCATCTCCCTTCCGCTAACATGTAGCTGTTAGCATCTCTCATCCGCTAGCATGTAGCTGTTAGCATCTCCCATCCGCTAGCATGTAGCTGTTAGCATCTTCCGTCCGCTAGCATATAGCTGTTAGCATCTCGTATCTCTCACCCGCGAGCATGTAGCTGTTAGCATCTTCCATCCGCTAACATGTAGCTGTTAGCATCTCCCATCCGCTAACATGTAGCTGTTAGCATCTCCCATCCGCTAGCATGTAGCTGTTAGCATCTTCCATCCGCTAACATGTAGTTGTTAGCATCTCTCATCCGCTAGCATGTAGCTGTTAGCATCTCCCATCCGCTAACATGTAGCTGTTAGCATCTTCCATCCGCTAGCATGTAGCTGTTAGCATCTCCCATCCGCTAACATGTAGCTGTTAGCATCTCCCATCCGCTAGCATGTAGCTGTTAGCATCTTCCATCCGCTAACATGTAGCTGTTAGCATCTCTCATCCGCTAGCATGTAGCTGTTAGCATCTCCCATCCGCTCACATGTAGCTGTTAGCATCTTCAATCCGCTAGCATATAGCTGTTAGCATCTCGTATCTCTCACCCGCTAGCATGTAGCTGTTAGCATCTCTCACCCGCTAGCATGTAGCTGTTAGCATCTCCCATCCGCTCACATGTAGCTGTTAGCATCTCTCACCCGCTAGCATGTAGCTGTTAGCATCTTCCATCCGCTAACATGTAGCTGTTAGCATCTCCCATCCGCTAACATGTAGCTGTTAGCATCTCCCATCCGCTAGCATGTAGCTGTTAGCATCTTCCATCCGCTAACATGTAGCTGTTAGCATCTCTCATCCGCTAGCATGTAGCTGTTAGCATCTCCCATCCGCTAACATGTAGCTGTTAGCATCTTCCATCCGCTAACATGTAGCTGTTAGCATCTCTCATCCGCTAGCATGTAGCTGTTAGCATCTTCCATCCGCTAACATGTAGCTGTTAGCATCTCTCATCCGCTAGCATGTAGCTGTTAGCATCTCCCATCCGCTCACATGTAGCTGTTAGCATCTTCAATCCGCTAGCATATAGCTGTTAGCATCTCGTATCTCTCACCCGCTAGCATGTAGCTGTTAGCATCTCTCACCCGCTAGCATGTAGCTGTTAGCATCTCCCATCCGCTCACATGTAGCTGTTAGCATCTCTCACCCGCTAGCATGTAGCTGTTAGCATCTTCCATCCGCTAACATGTAGCTGTTAGCATCTCCCATCCGCTAACATGTAGCTGTTAGCATCTCCCATCCGCTAGCATGTAGCTGTTAGCATCTTCCATCCGCTAACATGTAGCTGTTAGCATCTCTCATCCGCTAGCATGTAGCTGTTAGCATCTCCCATCCGCTAACATGTAGCTGTTAGCATCTCCCATCCGCTAACATGTAGCTGTTAGCATCTCTCATCCGCTAGCATGTAGATTTTAGCATCTCCCATCCGCTAACATGTAGCTGTTAGCATCTCCCATCCGCTAACATGTAGCTGTCAGCATCTCCCATCCGCTGAAATGGAGTTGTTAGCATGTCCCACCCACTAACATGTAGCTGTTAGCATCTGTCATCTGATTCAGCAGGGGCCACGGCAATGGATTGTAGTGCGGGAAGCTCCATTGCCGTGGCCCCCGCTGAATCGGTTGGATTTAAATAACTTCTGAAGGAATCCAAGCTGCACCATGTTTGTCTGAGTGAGTATATGAGCAGGCACACACCTATAAATAAGGTCCAGGTATCAAAAAAACCGGAGTTGCCCTTTAACACTGTTGAATTTGAAATTATCCCTGTGCTTTGTTAAAAATGTCATATTTTGCAAAAATATGGGGTGTGAGGCTCTTATTTTGATAGTCATGTCTGCTCCACTATGTCAAACACCAATATATCCATGTGAGTGTGATTCCATACATTCATTTGCCGGTTTGAGCAGCAATCCATCACTCGTGTGATTTATGGTCATGGAGCGCCATCTACTGTGGAAAGCAGGGACAACATGCAGAATGTTTTACAGCAGCTCTCAGATCAGCCTGGAGGCTCAATGCCCATATATGGCATAAGTAGGTCACATGATGTTAGAGTGTGACTCGGCAGACACACAGTTTCTCTTTGGTAAAAACAGCTGGTTATAGGCATTCCCGTTGCCCAAAATGAAAAAAACACCCTCAAGTTTGATAGGCATTTTAGTTGTCTTTACATATGTCAAGTTTTCAGAGCATTCAGACTTATAATTTTGACCATGGAAGCCTTAATTGGTGAAGAAGGTGAGATTTTTGAGCAAAATTTGAGCAAAATTTTGAGCAGAAAGTGTGAATGACGGACTTCCTGTTGCATTTAGGTCATAGGCACGAGTGAGTGAGTTGTAGATCTCGATGAGACGAACGCATGCATATGTTTCTTTTCTCTGTACCACACTGTGAAGGGTGAAACAGTCCATATTAGTGGTTTTTGAGTGAAAAGTGTTTTGAGGCACATTTGATTTGACAGGAAATAACGGACTTCCTGTTGGATTTAGGTATAGGTATGTCTCTTGGTAAATTGTAGAGCTCGATGAGACGAACTCATCCATGTTGATTTTATTTCTCTGCGACATTCGTGCGGGTCGCACTGTCCATTGTAGTGTTGCAAGTGCGTTTTCAGACTTCAAACTTTAAGGGTTAATAAAATCCACACCCTGAGACTTTTGAAAAAGTTTTTAACAACTTTGGGAGAGACACTTGTCCTCTTTTATTTGGCACCAACCTGACGTCTCCACGACAAGCGGTCTCGGAGCAGATAATTTTTAAAGGAGGAGTCATTTTTTGCCAAATTTTACACTGAAAGGGAAATAGTGGACTTCCTGTTGGGTTTAGGACATTTTTGTCAATGAGAGACTTTTAGATCTCGAGGAGACGAACGCATCCACATCGATTTGGTCTCTCTGCGACATTCCTAATGGTTGCTGTGGCTATTTTACTGTTTGTAGGTGGCGCTAGAGAGCAGATGAGGTTATAGGGTTAATTTTTTCATTATATCAAGTGCCCACCGGTCCGGATGTCCGTGCCAAATTTGGTGAGTTTTCGTGCATGTTTAGGGGGTCAAATTAGTGCTCGAGTGCGACAGTAAAATAATAAGAAACAAACGGACGAAGAACAATAGAGGCCTTGCCCTCAGGCAAGGTGGCCTCAGTTGAGGCCACCTCGCCCTCGGGCTCGGTCCCTAATAATAATAACCTAAAATATTACAATTAAACTAAATAAAAGTCAGCATTAAAAATGAGAATTGAGTAACAGAACCGTCTTTTATTAGCCCAATCATCTGGCTACTTACCTGTTTAAGGTGGAAAGTCATGCTGTTTTGGAGTGATATGAAAGGACAGAACTTTTTTTGGATCATCTTTGACTTGGTCTGAACTGAAGTTTTGTTTTGTTTTTCCGACATTGTGAGCCTTTTAATCACTGACCGAGATGCTGCTCTGTGACGGAGCTCTGCAAATTCGGATGGTGCCACTCACCACGGTGGTTCATTCACAAACACTAAATAGATAGAATATTGAATAAAAGTACAAGTAAATTTATCCACAGTGTATTTGATAGGCTAACATGTTTATCAAATAGGATTTATATCATGTTTATTTAGAAAAAACAAGCAATTCTATGTAAAATCAGTCATTCAGCACCCCCGTACAGCTGGAATGGAATGGTCCTCGTTTAATAACCACAGTTTTTCGATGCTTCGACTGTATGATTGGCCGTCGAATCAGGCCCCTTTGAACGAATCATCGAATCGGCGAATATTTAAGGACACCCCTACAGTCGGCGCTTCTATATGTTCGTTTCTAAGGAAAAGCGATCATTCACAACATTGAAATGCTCCTAAATTGTTGAAATTACAGAATTATAATTATTTATTACAATGTCCTTTTCACATTTCACACATATTCGTGTCTTAAAAGACAGTTTAACAAGTTGGTGATTGAACACAATAGCCAGGCTGTTGTTGGAAGGTATTTCATATTTCAGATTATCTTTTCTTTTTATGTATTTTTATTTATTTATTTATTTATTTATTTATTTATTTATTTATTTTTACTCCACAGAGTGAAGGAGTAGACAGTGGAGTTAGTAACAGTCTGTTACAAATAAAAGTTTAGTTTTCTAAACCACAAATTTTCTGAAATTATTGTTTCAACGTTCAAGATTGGTTATATACCTGTAGATGATCTGACTGATGGGTTCAGGTCTACATGATCTGACTGGGGGGCTCCAGGTCTAGATAATCCAAGGGCTCCAGGTCTAGTCGATCTGACTGAGGGGTCCAGGTTTAGATGATCTAGCTGAGGGGTTCAGGTCTACATGATCTGACTGATGCATTCAGGTCTAGAAGTTGTGACTGATGGGTCTGGGTCCAGATGATCTCACTAAGGGGTCCTGGTCTGGATGATCTGACTCAAGGGTTCAGGTCTACATGGCCTGACTGAGGGCTCCAGGTCTAGACAACTCGATGTTGGAGGTCCGTTCTTCACCTCGAATCCTTCTGAGTCCTTGTTCTTGGGCCTCCAGTTGGGAGCCAGTGTTTTGGACTCGTTACGTGGACGACGGAACCGTCAGGTCAGATGTTACGTAAATGTTCCGTGGAGAAGCCAGCAGATCAGCCGGCATCATGTTGTCGTCTTCAGCTGAAAAATGTGAGATATTCAAGGTGTGGGTGGAGGAACAGAAGAGATGGAGAGCTGCCACACCCGTCCTCGTGTTGTCCTCCTGATAGACTCCAGTCGGCTCCCAGAAGAACAGGTAAGTTCACAATCCTGCTATTTTTATAAAGATGGTGGCAGCGATCAGAGGGGGAGTGTCCCCCTGAAGGAACAGCCACCCTGTAATTAACACGTTGCCTCAGTGGATATAAAGAGGAGGGAGTCGGACGCAGCAGTCACACAGCCTCCATCCGTCGCCTCCTGGTCAAGATGAAGCTGCTCCTCTCTCTCCTGGTGCTCTGCACGCTCTCCGCCACAGGTAACCAAAGTCTGCTCTGGCTTCAGGCTCTCGGGAGGTTTCGCTGCCGGCGCGTTCTTCATCATGTCTCTTGCCGTTCCAG
This sequence comes from Salarias fasciatus, assembly GCF_902148845.1. Taxonomy (NCBI): domain Eukaryota; kingdom Metazoa; phylum Chordata; class Actinopteri; order Blenniiformes; family Blenniidae; genus Salarias; species Salarias fasciatus. The sequence continues at coordinate 351,916 of NW_021941393.1, read as the reverse complement.
CCGGAGCTCTCACGTGCTTGCAGTGCACCAGCTCCAGTAACCCCAACTGCCTGCTGCCTGCCACTGAAACCTGCACGGCGTCTGAAACGGCGTGCATCAACGCATTCGTCACAGGTATGGCCGTCTTGCCCTCGTCTCGTCAGAGCTGTGGCTTCCTCCAGAGTTGAAAATCTTTGTTTGGACCACAGATCAAGATGGAAATGAGAGGATCTTCAGGAGGTGTGCTGGACCCGGACTGTGCCCAGGCCTTGGCCAGACTTTAGTTGAAGCCAGTGTGGGTGCGGTGGCCGTCGCTGCATTTCGGGAATGCTGTGATTCAGATAACTGCAATGGAGGCAATCTTACCTGTAAGTATATCAGGATCAGAGCGGTTGTGAAGAAAAGACACTGTGAAAAAGTCACTGAGTGCTTTCTTGTCGTTTTCAGTCCCCGATCCTCCGCAACCAAATGGAAAAACGTGTCCTGGTACGACTCCTCCTGATGCCACCTTCACTGATGTGGTGCAGTGTCGAGGAAATCAGGACACCTGCTTTCTGGGACAAGGTCAGTGCTCAAACTCACCAGCATCTCGACTAATGGAGACATGATTTGACCGAAAACCTCCAACTTTTCATCCCCAGCTATACGGAATGGAGCCCTCGTGACTATTGGTGGATGTGGAAGCTCCGACGTGTGCGACAGTGCAAACGAACTCGAACAGGTGCCGTTTATCGAGGGAGCTGTCCGTGTCGATGTGATGTGTACCGCAATAACAACTACAACTACAACTACAACTACAACTACTCCTCCGACTACAACTTCAACTACTCCTCCGACTACAACTACAACTACTCCTCCGACTACAACTTCAACTACTCCTCCAACAACTGAGCCACCCACTTTTGGGATGCCTCCACCCACCGATGTGCCGCCTGCAACCGACTTGCCAAAAGACCCCAAGGCGTTCTTGGCCAAATTCAAATTTCTGGTGGTTAAACTGAAGCTTCTGTCGGCTGCAATCAAGCTGCAGCTGGCCCAGCTGCTCCAGCAACACCAGCTGGTGCTCTTCCAACTGCATCTGCAGCTGCTGGACTACCAGCAGCAACTGCTGATCCAACAGGAAGGGCTGCCCATCGACCACCACCACCAACTGCCTCTGTACTACCAGCAATGCCTGCTGGTCAGCCAGCACCAACTGCTGCTCCATCAGCTCCACCTGTCTCTCAGCGGGCAGCAACACCTCCTGCAGCTCCTCTACTACCAGAAAGTGTATGTCCACCAGCTACAACAGCTGCTGCACTATCACCACGGCCACCTGCTGCCCCACTACTACGGTTACCTGGCGCACTACTACTATTACAATCAAGCCACCACCCCCGAGGAACCCACCACCGAGGAACCCACCACCACCACACCTGTGGTGGGGGAAGGGTAGACATCTTCCAAATGTTAGAGAACCGTCATCACAATGTTTTCAATCATCAGCCTTCTTTCAATGTCTTTGAGTCAAATTTAACTCCAGAGGGAAACTAATCAACTTCACTCAATCCCTTCATCTACCTGCTGCTGTCTTTTATTCCACTGATCAATAAATCTACATCGGCAAATTAAGCTGCTGTTGAAGTTTTTCTGTCTCACTTGCACAAAGGTGTGTTTGGCTGTAAGGCCTCCGCTCCCTTTTGTCGACATGTACATGTGTAACAGAGCGGAAAGCCCCAATAACCCAGTAATGGTCTCGGGGGAGCACTCTATGAACAAAACATGAAAGACAAGATTCAAAGTATGAAATACTTTATATCCAATGTATAAAAAGGAAAAGGCTTGAAATCGAAAAAGACACCTGGAAAGAACACAACTTGTTCTTGGTTGTGGAGCTAGGTGCTGGTCAGAGAGGAAGTTCCAGGTGTTTTGGTCAGGGAGGGGGTTTCACATGTGCCACCTCAGATCTGCTAGGTAGTTGGCCAAGTTCGTCAACACAAGAAACAAGAAATATGCTGCCAATCAATGGTGAAGGCTGGCTGATGGATCTAGAGTCAGTTTTACACTTTTAACTACAACAATGTGGTGGAACTGAGACTGCAGAGAGCTGATTTCTGATCAGCTGAGGTTTTTCCAATGACCATGCAGGTCTGGGATCAGTAGAGCCACGAGATGAAGACCTGCATCTCCGGCGACACAGGACAGACATGACGTTCATTGTAACTAGATAACAATGGATTCAGACAGTTGAGAGGTATGGCAATTCAATGTTTGATTATGTCGGAATTTGCTCTGAATGTGTAGGAAATCTTTATTGAGCAAACTTTATATAAGTATCAGCAGCTAAAAGATGAGATACTGCTAGTGTGTCAGCAGCCTTCAAACCGGGCAGTATTAACGTCACTTTCTTTTTTGTTGTTGTTGTTAATCAGCTAAATTGAATATGAAATGGTTCTAGACTGAAGACCGGGGTTATTTTGAGTCAGTGTCATTGAGTGGAGAAGAGCAAAGTCGCTTCACATCAAGAAGATTGTTAAAGCTTTTGCTACCAACCGTCAAAACAGGAGAATTTCTCTGATGTAAGATGGAAAAACACAGAATCTGTGACGTGTTCTAAAATTGCATTTGCATTTCTTAGTTGTATATAGTCTGTCTGTTTGGTGCAATCTTAATAGTTTAACTTAAATAAAGTTGTTGTTTGCTGAATCAATGCCAATATTTCAATTACTGCCTTCATCAGGGCCATGAACATGAATACATGTCTGGATTGAAAACTAAACTACTTTTTGTGCATGTACATGCTTCACAATTTACTGTACTATGATTTTTTTTGTCTTTGCAGGTACGTTTTTATTTAACCAGAAATGATAAAGTACATTTTAAAAAAAACAATAGTTCATATAAATGATAATACACTAAACATGTAAAGCTTAGTTTTTACCCTTTACAGAACATTTTTAAGAAGGTGTATCTTTAAGTTTTTTGTTCTGTGACCTGCATTGCTGTGTTTTTATTTAACCACAAGGTGGCCCCTGAATTGGCGAGGAAAACTCAGTTAACAATACAGCTGACTGATTGCTCTATAGAATGAGTTACTACCCTTGTCTCTCTTTCGCTCTCTAGATATACATATGCACACTGGCCAGCACCACGGCACTGCTGGAACAGAAAAACACAGTCTGACAGACCAGCAGAAGTTTTCTAACCACCGTACACAAAACACACAATGTAATGAATTAAATTAATATATCTTACCCTCTACTGTGGAGACTCTGGGCAGAAGACTTCATGTCTTCAGCCTGCTCCGCCAACGGGCTGAAGCTAGCTGCTCCTGCTATTAGCTTCAGCTAGCTGCTACTGAAATTAAGACATTATTAGGGTATTTTTGTCTCTGTCCACATCTTCCAAACATGGACTTGTAGCAAAAAGAAATCACAACATTTATTTAATGTGCAGGAGAATAACTGTAGAGTTGTTTTAAGGCATTTAAAAAGTTTTAAAGTAACAGATACAATAAACAGTCTCATCTTTATTCCTGCTCGTAGCGTGTTTTCTTCAGAGTTTTGCAGTCTGCGAACCGTTTCCTGAAAGAATATAAAGTGATGTTCATTCTGCTAAAATTCACTGAAAATATCCTTCAGATGGAATTTACACTGACCGCAGTGCTGGGACAAAGCTAAAGACGACACGTCTTTAGCTTTGTGCTGTTGATGAAGCTGCTAAATTCACTTTCCAGGGTCCCTTTCTCACTCACTCAGCAGGGACTGCGCATGCCGTTTCCTTCTGAAACAGCGTCAGAGAAGAGGTGGTTTGATTTAAGGCACTGGGGGGTTTTCTATGAACTAGTCCACAGATGTTAAGACATGCTGCCTGCGCCATGGCAAGACGAGCAATAAATTAAGCCAACCATCCAATCAATGATCACATGATCTGTTCTGATTCTTTTTTTTGTTTGTTTTTTTTTTACTTCAAAGAAGTCGTTTACCATGTCGTCAAGTGTTTTTTTATTCCGGCCCACTCCATCGAGCTAAAATGTTTACTAGGTCGGAGGTCGATGATCGACTTTGTTGTCATGTCATCTGACCTCTGACCTTGTGTTTTGGACACTCGGGTGAAGAGAGGAGAAGAGCTGTCGACCGATCTCCAACTGGTGGTGAGTTGCATTCGTTGGCGGAGGAGGAAACCAGACAGATAGCCCAAACGTGTTGAGGGTCTGCTGAGAACATCTGGTGGAACCCTCTGTCAGCAGGGTTTTCAACTCCCACCTCCGGGAGAGCTTCTCTCATGTCCCGAGGGAGGCTGGGGACATTGAGTCTGAGTGGACCATGTTCTCCACCTCCATTGTCGAAGCAGCCTTGTTGGCTCATGGAACTCCAGAAGCAGCTGACAGGAACTGGCAGGCCAAGCGAACTGCAGCCTGAGTGGTTGTGGAGGCAAAAACTCGGGTCTGGGAGGAGTTCGGGGAGGCCATGGAGGAGGACTATTGATCGGCCTCGAAGAAATTCTGGCAAACTGTCCGGCGCCTCAGGAGGGGAAAGCAGGTCTCCAACACTGTTTACAATGGAGGAGGAGCTGCTGTCCTCTACTGGGGATATTGTTAGACAGGGGAAGGAATACTTCGAGGACCTCCTCAATCCCGTCGCCACGCCTTCCGTAGAGGAAGCAGAGGCTGAGGTCCCAGAGGTGGACTCGTCCATCACTCAAGCTAAAGTCACCGAGGTGGTTGGTAAGCTCCTGGCAAGGCACCGGGGGTGGACGAGATTCGCCCTGAGTACCTTAAGTCTCTGAATACGCAGAAACTATCTTTGTTGACAAGTCTCTGGAAAATTGAGTGGCGGTCGGGGACGGTGCCTCTGGATTGGCAGACCGGGGTGGTGGTCCCCCTGTTTAAAAAGGGGGACCGGAGGGTGTGCTCCAACTATAGGGGAATCACATTCCTCAGCCTCCCTGGGAAAGTTTACTCCAGGGCACTGGAGAGGAGGATCCGACCGATAGTCGAACCTCGGATCCAGGAGGAACAATGCGGTTTTCATCCTGGTCGTGGAACACTGGACCAGCTCTATACCCTCCTTAGGGAATCTTTCATTTTGGGCATTCGGGACAGGTACATTTGGGTTACAAAGTAGCCAAAGTGACCCCAATGGAATTGGGGCCCCTCATTTTGGGGAACTTTGCGTTTTGGGCTACCCGAGACCCTAAAATGAAGCAAAAGTAGCCTTAAAGGGGCTGTATCATGCAAAATTCACTTTTTGTATGTTTTAACCTTGTTATATAGTTATGTACTCACCAAAAACACCCCAAAGTGTTTTTTTTCCTTCGTGCCTGTGTGTTTGAGCTTTCCTCGTTTTTCTGCTGCTCAGAGAGGCAGCCCCCTCCCATACCCGGCAATCAGCATTGCCACTTTTTGTATCTCCGATTACGGAGATAAACCATCGTCTGAAAGTAACAATCAAGCAAGAGCAAGACTCTGAAGGGTCTGAAAGGTCTGCGCTTGGTGAGTTTCTAACAGGAAAAGACGTTTTCGCGTGTCTTTGCGTGTAAAGAAGCTAAAGCTAAAGAGCTAAAGCTAGCCAGCGTATTTGTTTTGAAGCACTGATTGCTTGAAGTACGCTGTCAGTCAAAGTCCACAGGGGGTAGAGGCGGGATTTTCAGTGAAACGGAGCGTTTTCTCTTCTGGGTTTCAGAATTAGCCCCAGAAAGTCTTTCATTTCACACAAAATGACTTTTCCTTCGCGTGAAAAATAAACTATTACCAAGTTAATGCTATTTCTAGGGTTTGGACTAGATAAAAAAGCATTATACAGCCCTGGGTCGTTTTGGGGCACTTTGTCCCAAAGTGTCCCAAAACGACCCTACTTTTCAAATTTTCAAAAGTAGCCTAAAATGAAGTCAATTTGGGGGACTTTTCAAATTAGAAAAGTAGCCCAAATTGAAGTGATTGCCCAGTTCTTTCCTGCACTGAATTGAAGGCTTCATTTTGGGCTACTTTTAAAATTGGAAAAGTAGCCCAAAATGAAGACTTAATTTTCGGCGACTTTTCCCATTTGAAAAGTAGCCCAAAATGAAGGACTGATAGGACACTGCTTCATGGTAGCCAGTGATACAAAAGTGACATTTAGTGCAGACACAGTCAATGCACCTATCCAATTTAAGAGTTTATATATATTATACCACCTTTAATAACAAAACATTAAAACCTCTGACTTTACTCAAAAGGGGGGGAATTGAAAACCTGCTGCCTTGGAATACATTAAGAGGCAGCGTACATATAAAGTGTTCTTTCAAGCGCTGATAAAATGATAAATCTAAATGTGGGTTACTTTTAAACACAAAAGGTGAATACGGGGCTTGTGTACGGATGTGGAATCAAACCCAAGCCACGTGTTCACTAACCAAATGCAATAACCACTGCGCCACCGCACTATTGGTTTTACCCCTAAAAAAAAAAAAAAATTGTCTTTGCAGTCTCGTGTTTGAATTTCAGCCAAAGCTGGAGGTAAATTTGGGTTACTTTCTCAGTTTAAAAAGTACCCCAAACAGAAGCAGGTAAATATGGGTCACTTTGTCAATTGAAAAAGTAGCCGGAAATGAAGCAACATGTTTGGGGGACTCAAATGTAAAAAATCAACATTCTGAGCTGCAAGATGTGTTGACTGAGAGCTAATAAGACGGTGCATTGTTGTGACTGTCAAAGAAGAAGGTTTTGGGACAAAAGTCCTCAAATCAAAGTAAGCACCCTGTTCTGCAGGCTCATGACACACATGGTTTTCTGTTCGTCTGTGAGTCGAAACGATACAGCTGGAATTCTGAAGTCCTCATGCTCGTGTGTGGACTGTTTTCCACCATAGGTTGTCTTGAGGTCCCACAAGGTCTGCGATGTGTCTGTGCTAAGGTGAAGGTGCTGTTGTCGCTTAAGGCAACAGCTTCATCAGGAACAGGAACATCTTCATCGTTGCCTCATGGAGGGTGGACTACCTCACACAGGAGTTGATCTCAGGGATTATTCTGACTTGTGGCTGGGAGATCAACTTAACAGCAGTGTTGTTTGAAGGGGCCTCCCCTGCATCTTGTCTTCCAATGTTTCCTTCAGCAGCCCTTTACGAGGACCCAATCTCCTGGTTTCAGCTGATGAAGAGGTCCTTCAGCAGGGCGAGGGAGAGCTTCTTTCACGGTCTGTCAGTCATGGAGACTCTGTCTTCTCCCAGGGCACCCAGGGTGGGCCTCCCTATAGCGGGAGAACCAGGGCCTTCAAGACGCCCCTGGAGCTGGATACAACGCCTCGGTCTTAAACAAATAAATCACACCTTGTGTATTGTTGGATGTTTGGATGTTTGATTGTGGTGCATGGATGGCGGTCAAGGATGCTATCTCCGGGTGTGTCCGAAGTCTGTCCCCTGAATGGCTCCAAGACCCGGGAGGACAGCCGCTGCAGGCTGACTGTGACCTGACGCCCCTGCAGCGGTGAGGCTCGTGCCTCAGCCGAGGTTCCTGGCTGATCTTCAGAGGGCCTCTCCTGGCAGCTGAGTGCTACAAAGCACTGGCGCATCTTACGGGCCCTCTGGACCGTCTGATGGAGCGCGTAAAAGCGCTCCTGTGTGGCCACGCTGTGGCATATGAATTTCACTACACTGTCTCTGACTAATGGGTCTTGGTTCTTTTCAAAGTTCTGAAAGCAGAGAAGAGACACGGGTAAACGGCGAGTGTGTGTGTGACGGGAGGCCGGCTGACAGGTTGACTCACGTAGGTGCAAACAGCAGTGCAGAGGTCGAGGAAGCTGGGGCTTCGGCAGAGCCCCATAGATTTCCAGGCCCGCAGCATATGCCTCACGGGGTCCTTTGCTGGTCCTCTGCCGAACCCACTGAAGAAGTACAGATTTCTGTTTTGTTTTTTTTTTCCTTTGTCCTGTTCGGCAGCTGGGGCATGCAATATTGTATGACTGTAGCCTTTTACTATCCGAACAGATTTTAATGTTAGCAGCAGGACGAGACTGAATCTACTCCTGCTGCTGCCTTTATTTAAAGCATGGCTGAGGACAGGACCGGGACGGAAATGCTCAGAGAGCGAGAGACAGAAAGAGAGAAAGATAAAGAGAGGGAGAACAGGGGTGGGGGGTGGGGGGGCTCAACCTATGTACAAATTCACAACAAATGCAAAACAGTGTTATCGACGCACCACACTCAACCAAGAACAATCCCAAACCCCAATCGAGACAACACCGAAACAGAGCTGACAACCAACACAAAAACTGACAGAACCATACATATATAATTTTTTTTTTTCACCCCTGACAAACAATAGCAGTGAACAGACTAGTAAATAGTAGTAAACTCAGGGCGTGCATCAAGAGAGGGCTACTACAGATCACCATTAGTCTAACCAGGAAGACAAAGTAACCGAGTATGTGAAGAGTGATTAAAGATCCGCGTGATCATGCAAATATGATGGTGATAGTGATGGTGATAGTGATCATGCATATATGACCTCTGACCCCTGAGAAGGCCAGAAGCAGGCCAGAGAGGCCCTCAGAGCCCAGACAGCCGGCGGTCATCACAGAGCCCGGATCCAAGCCGCTCCCGCAGGCAGACACCCCCGCTCCGGTTCAGAAATGGGGCAGAGGAAAGCCCCGGCCGGGGACCCCGGCGGTCCCGGGGCCCGGGCCCCGCGGAGCCACAACCGGCAGGAGTCGGTCCACCCCGGGCGCCAGACGGCCGGGGCGGGCAGGGCCGAGAGCTCAAGGCCCAAGACCCCAAAAGCCGACCCCCCACACAGGCGGAGGGCCATGACCCCCCCGGGAGAACCGGCCCACACGGGCGGCTACCCACCCCAGGCCAGTAAGCCCCCCAGCGCTCCGGTCACACACCCCGAGATCCAGGGCATCACCACCCCCCCCCCCGCCCCCCCGTACACCCCCCGACCCACCCCTCCCACCCTGTCCTCTCCCACCTCACTCCCCCCCACCCCAACCCAACACTTACACCCACTCACTCACACTGACACACACACACGCATGCACACACACACACACTCTCACACACACACACAACCACTCATCCCTAAACCAAACACACCCACATTCTGACACACTCACACACACACGCTAGTAAGCACGCACGCACGCATGCACGCACGCACACACACACACACAAAGTCAACCTTACCCCAAACACACTCACATTCCCACGTCATCCAACCGTCATGTCCTGTGGGAGGCCCCCCGGAAGGCAAGGGAACACCGAACCCCACATCCAGGACCCCCCGCCACCCACAACCGCCGCCCCCACCCCCAAACCCCACCGCTGCAGACAGATATGAACCCCCCAGAGCCAGAAGCCCCCCAAACCACAGCCGGTCCAAACCCCAGGCCCGTGGGGAAATAACAGCCCACCCCGCCCCACCCCCCACCAGAAGGAATCCGGAAACGGGGGCGCAGAAGACCCCCCTGCCACCCCACCCCCGCCTCGTGAGTGTTGATGGAGTATATGTTGTTTGTGATTAAAATTGAGGGTCAGTAACCACACCGTGAGGCCAAACGAGCAGTCTCATCCACCTGAACAGCCCCACCCCCCGACACGGCACACCAAGACCCCCCGACGTGTGTGTTTGTATGTATTTGGTCGTGTTAGATGACTAAGTGCAATTAAGACTGAGAGGCGAGCCACTGAAGGGTGCAGTGATTGAGGCCACTTAGATGGCCCCCTCCACCACACCCAACTTGATAAGGCCGCCTCCCAAAGCCCTACGTGTGTGTGCATGAGAGCGGGGGGAGAGGGGGGAGAGGGGATGCCGCAGCACCCCCGTCACCCAGGAGTCCCCAGATGAAGGACAGGGCCAGGAGCACCACCCCCCACCCCAGGACCAGGGCGGACAGCGACCATAGCCAGAGAGCCACCAAGCCAAGAAGCACACACCCATCATGCATCAGGAGGAGTGGAGGTGAGGACAGACAGGGGGCAGCGGAAGGACCCAGACCCAGGGCCCACCACCCCCGGCCCACCGGACGACGAAAATATTTCGTCAACGCCCCTTTTTTCCGTGACTAAACGTGACGTGACGAGCTAAAAATATCTCTTTAAAAGACAGAAATGTGACGAGACGTATCTGCTGTTTTCGTTAACGAGACGAGACGAGACGAAAATGTCGGTATTTTGACTTTCAAAATAAATGAAAACAAATGCGATTCCCCCAGCCAGTTCACGCAGATCGGCTGCTTTACTCTGAAAATATCAGCAATTCTCGAGCTGCTTCCTGCATGCCTGCACTGCATGCGCCGGCGCACTAGAGAGTGGGCAGCAACTTTCGCCCGGGCTCGGCGGGAGGAAAAGATGCAGCGATTTATGGATGTACTTTAATCAGAATCCAGCAGAAAATAAAACAGAACGCCTCGTAGTGGGAGACGGAGGATCTAATCCAACTGTTTGACTGTTTGTTCTTACTGTGAAACTGCAATAGGAGCCCGCCACTAATTAGTGAAGGTTTTTCCCCAAGTACCTAATAAATCTTTACTTTTTCGTGTTCTTTTCTTTTTTAAAAATAATCCAGGTGTTGTCTTATTTTGAAGAAATGTATTTTCACTCTTGTTTAAAATTAGTATAAAGAAAATTCAGGTAAGGAATACTTACAAAGTTTATTAAACTCAAGTTATATTTGTCATTTCAGTTTTGAAGACTTCCAAGTGTTTCATACCATCAAGTTTACCCAAGGAATTAATTTAGTTTATTTCAGTTGTTTTAATGGTAGTATTTTCCTCATAACCATCTTAATATTGGTGTTATCTCTCCTCCAAAAGTAATAACAGGCAGTTACTCTGACCAGTTCAAATCAGTAACATAGAAACATAACAGACCAGTTTTAATAAAAGATCTCAGCCTTTATATCAGTATGGACATTATAAAAATAGCCTGAAAGTATCAGCAAAACTCCTATTAGTCCTCTCATTCTGTCTGCAGAGCTCATATAAGCACTGCATTGAGGTTGTAAAGTATCAAACTAGTCCAGTTATTATTTAATTCACAAGGAATCAATGTGTTATGATGGTTTTGTGCCATTTAAGTATATTTTATTATGTTTGTTTGGTTTAGAATTTCCTTTGTCTGTGTTTTTTCTCATGTACTATTGTTTCAGCCTTTTTTTAATGACTAAAACTTGACTAAAACCCGTTTGGTTTTCGTCGACTAAAACTAGACTAAAACTATGAAGTGTTGAAATGACTAAAACTAGACTAAAACTAATGAGCATTTCATCCAAAAGACTAAGACTAAAACTAAATCAAAGCAGGCTGCCAAAAACAACACTGCCCCCCACCAACAACCGACCCTCAAAGAGGAGAGGCCCTCATCTTCCCCTTACATTAAGTAGTAGTTAAGAAGTACAGATTTCTGAGTGGCGAGTGGTACAAAAGCTCGATCCATCGCCGACACCAGCCGTACTCCTCGGCGTTGAGATATATCTGCGCCACACCGTATGTGGCCACCGTTTTGTGTCTGGAAACCTACGGATGAGAGTCGTCGAGCTAAAATCCACCGAGTGCGTGTGGATGAAGCCAGAGAGAGGGCGGGGGGACTCTCACGTCAACCAAGTAGCCGGCGTCCTCGTCCCCGGCGGCGTTTAAGACCTCTTTCACGGTCATGTTGGTCAGCACCCCGGACCTGTGACCGTAGAGGAATCCGAGGTAGGCTGCCATGTGACATGGGAAATCATACCTCGCTCGGCGGCAGGTCAATGGGGCCCGCTCCACCGCATCTACACAGAGGTGCATGGTCAGGGAGCAACAACGGATGGAGGAGGCTGTGAAGGTGTGTGACATCAAATAATGACCAAGCAGAGATGTCATCCTGGCTCTGGCGAGATCCAGACACCTCATGAGATCCTCCTTGTACACCAGGTGGCGGTACTTCTGAGCTTTTACTTTCTGCTGGTGGACTGAGATGGGGCGTCTCAGGTCACGGTTGGCCTTCTGCAGCTCGTTGATGACAGCTCGCATCAGGTCGTCCGGGGACGCGGCTGTTGGGGGGCGGCGTGCTTTGGAAGTACGTGGTGAAGGAGAGTGTGTTGGACAGATACATGGTGACCGTGGTCACCTTCTTCCCCACAGCCTCGACAACGATGGTGAAGCTGTGGGAACACAACTGTGAACAAGCCTGACTCTAACACGGTGTGTAAAATACCCATGCAAACTCACTGCGTTGGGTGTTTGCTAGAAACGCCCAGTCCCAGTATCGGGACCCGTCCCAGCTGGTCATCATGAAGGCAACGACTATCCTTGCCCTGGTGGCATGGGTGATACAATTTTAACATACTTTGGGAGTGCCAGCCGGCCGGAATATGTAGTCCTGGTACCCGTCCAGGTAGTCCCCCTGCAGTGGGAGAGAGATTTCCAAATGAACGGGTAAAACTATCTCTTATATTCACATTTCCAGCATTAAAAGTCGGATGTCGTGAAGACCCACCGACTCCGGGAGGGAAGGGGAATGATGTGACGGGGCTCCAGCGCTTCCGCTCCTGGAAGAGGCTCTGCAGAGTCGGGTGCACCTCCACCTTCCGCTCATCGGGCTGTCAGAAAGAATGAAAGCCATGTCAGACCCATGCAGAAAGCAGAGGCATTTCCCTCAGAGTGAATATCCACAAACCTCATCATTTGACTGGCTGACGAGCTGATCAATATTCTCTCGGATGGCATTTCGATGGCGGAATGACCACGGCACGGTGCCTGGCATCTCCTCTCAGCTGTGGGGCGGCCTGGGGCGTCGGCTCTCGGAAGAGGTCGTGTCCAGGCTGGCCTGGGGCTCCGGCTCCTGGCCGGCCTGCCTCTCCGGGCTGGCGCGGGGCTCTGGCTCGTTGCTGGCCTGATTGGGGCGGGTCAGATCCAGGCGTGAGACCATCGGTGGACAGGGACCGGTGGCCCTTAGAATGGCTAACCGATCCTCGGCCGCTTTCCGGCTGGACCTGAGCAGCAGCTCTCGTTTGGTTTTGGTGGTCATTTCTCGGTGCGAACGCAGGACGTGTTTCCTCACGTGGAGGGGCGAAGCTGAACACCCCGGCACCGGGCAACTCCCGGCCAGTATCAAAAAATTCCCAGTCGCCATATCGCACAATATCAGTCTCTCTTCCCTGTTGGTGACGCAGTGGATGTTTCTGATGTGCGAGGCGACGCAGTTCAGCCTCTTGGTGCACAGGGGACAGGCCGCCGGGTGCTTCGGCCTGGTCATTTTGTCTGTGGGAAAAAAAATGCATAACTTTGGTAAAACAGTGAGCGAAGTGCTCCAAAGTGTGAGCTAACAAACTCTGAAACCAACCTGTTTTTTTCCCAGTTTTCCACTCCCACTCACGCCGACCGTGTCTCAGCACGAGTCTGCAAAGGAAGCTGCGTCACTGGGAGTCCCCCTTTAAAGACAGTCCGGGTGGGAACCAATTAAGGTTCCGGCCCGTCGGAAACAACCAATCCCTCAGGGACCGGCCCCAGTGGGACTTAAAAACACCCCAGACGGAGCTGGACCGTCACCGACCAACCCCACGCAGACTCAGCCCCTCAAGGGCAGGGCCACAGTGCCTCTTGGGGTTGTGGCTCCTGAAGAGACACGTTCCCTGAACGACAGCGGCGGTCGGAAGACTCCCTCAGGGGCGGGAGGTCAGGGGATGCATCCGTGCCCAGAGCTATGGCAGCTGCATGCCTACCTGTTGAAAGGTCCAATTTACTAGGGGGCTCTACCCCTTAATGTGGTGGTGACGATTCAGAGTGCTCGGGCCTCATCCACCAGGGGCCTTTATGCATATAAATGGCGGGCTTTCAAACAGTGGTGCCAGGGCTGCAGTGTTCTCCCGTTTCAATGCCCTATTGCTGACGTTTTGACGTTTCTGCAGGAGCTTCTGGATAAGGGTCTCTCCTTTTCCACCATTAAAGTCTATTTGGCGGCCATATCTGCCTGTCATATGGGATTTGATTGTGTGTCTCCTCTTGCCGGTTTTTACGAGGAGTCTGCTGCTTGAGGCCGGTGATTCGATCTAGCATTCCTTCATGGGATCTAACACAAGTGTTGGAGGCCTTCTGTGGGCCGCCGTTTGAACCTATTGAGTCTGTGGATATGAAATTTCTTTCATACAAGACTGCATTGCTTCTCGCTTTGTGCTCTGCAAAGAGAGTGGGTGACCTGCATGCTTTATCAGTGAGTCCTTCGTGTACCCAGTTTTCTGGTGATGGGACTAAGGTTACTTTACGCCCGAAAGTGGCATATTTACCTAAGGTCATCCCTGAAGCCTACAGCGCTATGACCTTTGAACTTTCGAGTTTTTGTCCACCTCCTTTTGTGTGACGAACAGAGGAGGTTGCATTTATTGTGTCCGGTGCGGGCTCTACGCACCTACATTGACCGTACGCAGAGTGTGCATTGATGTGACCAATTGTTTGTTTGCTTCGCTAATCCAGCTAGGGGCAAGGCCCTGTCCAAGGAGCGGCCTTCTCACTGGATTGTGCAGGCTATTTCCTCCGCCTACAGCAGCAGAGGCCCCAAGGGGTGAGGGCACATTCTACCTGGGGCATGGCAACATTATGGGCGATGTTTAAGGGAGCGTCTATAAACGATGTTTGTGCTGCAGCTGACTGGTCATCCCCGCGTACTTTTGTGCGATTTTATCGGCTGGACGTGACAGCCCTTTCGGTGGCTCAGTCTGTCTTTTCTGCTTGGTCGGCTTTGCACTAAGGTTGCAGGCTAGGCTCGGGTTCGGTGGCAGCTCTGCGGGGCGTGTATATATGTCCCATACAATATGTGTTGTACCGAGTGAATCGACTGAAAGGGAACGAAATTTTATGTCTATAACTTCTGATCCCTGAAGGAGAGGAATGAGGTACAACACTTGGTTGCCCAGCAGTCAGCTGGGCTTCGTGAAGAGCAGCTATCGAACTGAGGGATGACTGTAATTACTGGTGCTTATAAGTGGACGGCGGGCCATTCATGTCATCACAGATCATCTGCTGCAAAGGCGAGAATAGAGATGTCTTCAGCAGACCGTAAGGTGGCGTGACGTCCCATACAATATGTGTACCTCGTTCCTCTCCTTCAGGGAACAGAAATTGTAGACACAACATTTCATTTTCCTGATGTCTGAATTTTTGCTTGTGTTGTAAGTCGCTTTCGACAAAAGCGTCTGCTAAATGAAAATGTAGAATTGTAGAATTTGTCATTCATTCATTCATTCATTTATTCATTCATTCATTCTTTTTTCCTTTCTCTCATGATTTAATTAATACGTTCATTCTCAATTTCATGTATTGGTTCATTCTGCTCTGAACAAAGGCTTTTTGAAGGTCTGTGTGAAGGAAGATATCTTTGAAAGCATAGAGGGGCAAATAACCAATTTTGGAAATACCCAGCAACATGTAATGATGGTTAACCCTACGACAGACTGGTGACCTGTCCAGGGTGGACCCCACCCTCGCCCACAGCAGCTGGGATTAGCTCCAGCCACCCGTAACCCTGAGAAGGAGAAGAGGTTTAGAAATTGGATGGATGGATTCTGTGCAGCGTTTGAATCCTGGTCGTGGATGTTCATCGGAGCAGCGCACTTCCGTGTTTCCATCTGCACGGTCCAGCTGGTGTCCTGGTAACCGCTGCCTTCGCCCAATCACGCTGCACACCTCGGACCCAACCTCCGTGACGTCACACTCTATCCATCTCAGTCTTCTGAATGCCTGTTCCATCGGGAACAAATCCTTTTCCCTGAACGACCTCATTTCAAGGGAAAATATGGATATAATGTGTATCACGGAGGTTTGGCAGAAAGAAGAGGAGTTTATACATTTAAACGCGCTCTGCCCAGCTGGCTTCGCCGCACATGGGAAGCCACGCCCCCGTCGAGGTGGAGGGGGGTTGACATTCGTCCACAAGGAGGATTATATTTGTAAAGTGATTCCTTCACAGGATTACTCTTCTTTTGAATCCCAGATGGTCAAGGTGGGAACCCTGCACCCTCTCTACGGTGTTGTGGTCTACCGTCCTCCTGGCTCTGCTGCTGCCTTTTTAAAGGATTTTAGTGACTTTTTATCCTCTATTATAAAGCTGGAACCTGTTTTAATCCTTGGAGACTTTAACCTTCATGTTGACAGCACCTCCTCACCCTATGCAATGGAACTTTTATCACTGACTGAAGCTTTTAACCTTGTTCAACACGTTTCATTGCCAACCCACCCATGTGAAAGGGCCACATTTTAGACTTAGTTTTTACACTCGGCCTGGACATTTCAAATGTGTCTGTGATTGATGTCCACATGAGTGAGCATTGTCTTGTGACATGCGATTTGCATTTCAGTCTCGAGCCCAAACCTTTAAAAGTAAGGTCTCAGAGGCTGATCGTCACTGCTAATACTGCAGAAAGGTTCTCTGTTTTGTTTGATCCCCCTCCTTTTACAAATGGCTCTGGTGTAGACGACCTAATCCAGTGCTTTGATGACCACTGTGTAATGGTTTTGGATCAAGTGGCTCCTGTTAAAGTCAATCTGTCTACACAGAAAAAAGCATGTCCTTGGATAAATGAGCATATTTTAAGCTTTAAGAGATTGTGTCGAAAGACTGAACGCCTGTGGAAATCCACTAACCTTGAGGTTCACAGGCTCCATCTCAGGGATCTTATTTCCTCATACAATGAAATGGTTGAGAATGCCAGGTCCAACTATATCCGCCAACTGGTGGCAGCGAATAAGAAAAACCCTAAAGTGCTGTTTGATACAATTAACTCTTTCATTTGCCCTGCTGCTCCTGTCACCCCCGTTTTCACCCAAGCTGACAGCCATGCTTTCTTGAATTTCTTCACTGATAAAATCAAGAAGCTCAAGGACAACATGCCACCCCCTCAGTATGGTGCCTCGGCTGCTGCTGAGCCTATTTCCAGCTTGTGGTTCACCTTCGAGTCTGTAACTCTTGCTGATGTTCTGGCTCTGGTAAAAAAGACAAAACTCTCATCCTGTTCCTCTGATGTCATTCCCTGTAGACTGTTCCCAGAGGTTCTGGAGGCAATTGGTCCCTCGGTCACTGAAATGATAAACCTCTCTCTGTCATCAGGTGTGTTCCCGAATGCCTTCAAGCACGCCATTGTGGAGCCTCTTCTAAAAAAAGGAGGTTTAGACCCGGCAGACCGAAATAGTTATAGGCCCATCTCTAAGCTGCCATTTCTGTCAAAGATTCTTGAGAAGGTGGTCTGCAACCAGCTGTCTTCCTACCTCGACCAATACAACCTCTTCGACAAATTCCAATCTGGCTTCCGTCAGCACCACTCCACAGAAACAGCCCTACTAAAAGTGTCCAGCGACATAATGATGTCTGCCGATTCGGGCAACTGCACCGTGCTGGTTCTCTTGGATCTGTCCTCAGCGTTTGACACTTTTGACCATCAGGTGCTGCTATGTAGACTGAGGGACCATGTGGGACTGTCGGGGCTGGTTCTCCAGTGGTTTACCTCATACCTGTCTGGACGCACCTTTTGTGTGTCTATAAACCAGGTTAACTCAAGAGTCCATGAATCTGGCGTGTGGGGTGCCTCAGGGCTCCGTCCTGGGCCCTATTTTATTTCTATTGTACCTGCTCCCCCTGGGTAACATAATCCAAAGGTTTAAGGATGTCTCTTACCACTTGTACGCTGACGACATCCAGCTCTACTGCTCTTTCAAGCCGGATGGGATACAGAAGCTTGATTCCCTTTTCCACTGCTTGCCAGAAATAAAACAATGGCTTAGCGAAAATTCTCTCCAACGCAGACAAAACTGAAACACTCATCTTCGACCCTGATGTCTCAATTCCAGAGATCAAACAGTACCTTGGTGACCTCGGGCAGTCTGCTAAATCCAGTCTTAGAAACCTGGGTGTTTTCTTTGATAAAGACATGTCTCTGGTGCAGCACTGCAAGCAGCTGACGAGAAACTGTTTCTTTCAACTAAGAAAAATCTCTAAACTTAGGAAAATGGTCTCATTCAATGATTTAGAGCTCATCATTCATGCTTTTGTCTCATCCCGCTTAGACTACTGCAACAGCCTGTTCTCATGCATAAATAAGAAGGAGCTTTCGAGGCTGCAACTTGTGCAAAACTCTGCAGCAAGAATCTTGACCCGCACAAACAGATGGACCCGCATGTCTCCCAGTCTGAAGGAGCTTCACTGGAATTTATAGAGTCAACTTTAAGATTTTGGTTTTAACCTTTCGGGCCTTGCACAACCAAGCTCCTTCTTATATTGGCGACCTGCTCCAGCCCTACTCCCCTGTGAGGGCTTTAAGGTCTGCGGACCAGAATCTCTTAAAGGTGCCGCGTACCCGGTTCAGGACCAGAGGGGTCCGATCATTCCAGGCCGTTGCTCCCAGGCTCTGGAACGATCTCCCGCTCTCTCTCCGTTCAGTTGTGACTGTTGACACTTTTAAGACTCAACTCAAAACCTTTTTATTCTCTCAAGCATTTGCTTAGTTTTTCGGGCCTGTTTTGATCTCATTTTTAGTGTTGCTTATTTATCTATGTGTATTTAATTGTTGTCTTATTTATGTATGCTGTGAAGCACTTTGTGGCTTTTTGTCTGTGAAAGGTGCTGTATAAATAAACTTTACTTGCTTTACTTACTTATGGATGGATGGATGGATGTAATGATGGTCTTACCAAAACTTTCACCCATCCATCCATCCATCCATTTTCTACCTCTTATCTGGGACCGGGGCATGGGGGCAGCAGCCTCAGTAGGGATGCCCAGACTTCCTGTCTCCAGACTTCTCTGTGCCCAGACACTTCCTCCAGCTCTACCAGGAGGATTCCAAGGCGTTCCCAGGCCAGCCAAGAGACACAGTCTGTCTAGCATGTCCTGGGTCTTCCTCGGGTTCTCCTACCTTTGTGCGACATGCCAAAAACAGAGACGAAATCCTGTGGCTACCATCCCGACCCCATTCTGGCTCCTGGCTGCACCTAGAAATTCTGTCCATAAAGATTATGAACAGAACCGGTGTGAAAGGGCAGCCCTGCCAGAGTCCAACATGCACCGGGAACAGGTCTGACTAACTGCCAGCAGTGCAGACCAGACTCCTACTTCGGTCATACAGAGACCGGACGGCCCTTAACAAGGGGCCCCGGACTCCGTACTTACAAAGCCCCCCCACAAGATACCATGAGGGATGAGGTTGAACACCTTCTCCAAATCCACAAAACACATGTGGACTACTCAGCTCCCACGAACCCTCGAACACCCTATGGACAGTTAGGCCTTTTTCTGAGGGAAGGCTGATTTTCAATTTGCGGCACCTTAATTCCCAGGCCATCCACCAGGGGGCAGAGCGCCAGGTAGCCCCTTTCTGTAGCTTCATCTGCCGTAAAGGCGTGAATAGAGGCGTCTTCAGCAGGCCGTAAGGGGGCGTGATGTCCCATACTATATGTGTTGTACCGAGTGAATCGACTGAAAGGGAACCTTTGTGCAACAGGTGCTTCAAGCGCGATTGGTCAAATCTTGGTCAAATACTGGAACTACCTCCAGAAAGGACAGAAGTCAAGATCGCCACATTCTGAAATTCTCAAGACCATTCCTCCAGGAGAACTGGCTCATTTTCAAAGTTTTCCCAGCAGCCAGCCTGGTTACTACTCGGAAGACATGATAGAGCGGTTGTGAATGGAAATGCAATAAATCCAAAAGAGCTTGGTCAAACATACAAACAAACACTGCTTTCACTCTATACATCTTCATGACAGCAGTCAAACTGTAAACACACAGATGATGCTTCTGACTCATACTGAGATGAAATTCTGTCTCCTCAAATTCTGTTAAATTATCTGTCGACTGTGAGGCTCGGTTCTGGTCAGGGAGGGGGTTCCAGACCAGGGAAATGTCTTGATGGTGGTTCTACAGGAAGAACAGCCTTCACAAGAGGTGATGTTGTTGCAGTTTTGGGCCACTGGTGGGCGCTGTTGGCTCGCAGGTGGAGTTGAGAGAAGAAGAGTGGAAGACAATCCTTTTTGTGCTCATATGTCTCAGTGTGATTGATTGTTTTAAGGAACACAGGAATGATTTCATCCAATAGAATTCATTCATTTCTTTTAATTAAAAAGTTTAGACATTTCAAATTGCCTATCAACATTAGTTATTGATAATTCCCTGTTGTGATTTTAAGTCCTTTAAAGGTGCATTGAGGAGTTTTTCAACTTTAAAAATACTTATTTCCCACCATAAATATGTTACACATTTTTAATGATGTGTACAATGTGCCCTGACATATTCATTACAAGTACCTCTTAACAGCGGTAAATTGTCACTTGAAAGTTGCAGTGCCGGTCCGGTACAATTTGAAAGGAATGAAGTAATGCGCGCTCCGGCTGGCCTGATTTAGTTAGGTTTCATTTTGTCCGCCATTACTCCGCCAGATGCTTAGTGAGCAACAACTGAGCAGGATCTTCCAGAAAGTCAGAACAGACTGGCTTCTAGCACTGCAGCTCCACACAGACTCCACCAGGTAACAGAAACTTAGATCTTACTCGAGCGCTACTAAAAGTGCGAGGAAGGAGTTTCTCTCTTCCGTGCACGCGAGCCACAGGCACGAGTTTTTTACTAAGCTGCATTACGCCCAAGGCCTGCAGGGGGCGCTGTTTCACATAAAACGTGCAAACTCCTTAAGGCACCTTTAAAGGAACAACTGCTGTGTTTAAAACTATGAAAAATCCGCTTGTCTGGATCAGTATTGTAATTTATTGGACTTTATGATGAACGTGACGAGGAAAGAGACAGAAAAACATCAGGAGCAGTTTAATTTGCAGATGTAGATTTATTGATGAGTGGAATAAAAGACAGCAGCAGGTAGATGAAGGGATTGAGTGAAGTTGATTAGTTTCCCTCTGGAGTTAAATTTGACTCAAAGACACTGAAAGAAGGCTGATGATTGAAAACATTGTGATTACGGTTCTCTAACATTTGGAAGATGTCTACCCTTCCCCCACCACAGGTGTGGTGGTGGTGGGTTCCTCGGGGGTGGGTTTCCCGGGGGTGGGTGCCTCGGTGGTGGGTTCCTCGGGGGTGGTGGCGGAAACTGGTTGGGGGGCTTGATTGTAATAGTAGTGCATCAGGTAACCGTAGTAGTGGGGCAGTATGTGGCCGTGGTGATAGTGCAGCAGCTGTTGTAGCTGGTGGACATACACTTGCTGGTAGTAGAGGAGCTGCAGGAGGTGTTGCTGCCCGCTGAGAGACAGGTGGAGCTGATGGAGCAGCAGCTGGTGGTGGCTGACCAGCAGGCATTGCTGGTAGTACAGAGGCAGTTGGTGGTAGTGGTCGATGGGCAGCCCTTCCTGTTGGCTCAGCAGTTGCTGCTGGTAGTCCAGCAGCTGCAGATGCAGTTGGAAGAGCACCAGCTGGTGTTGCTGGAGCAGCTGGGCCAGCTGCAGCTTGATTGCAGCCGACAGAAGCTTCAGTTTAACCACCAGAAATTTGAATTTGGCCAAGAACGCCTTGGGGTCTTTTGGCATGTCGGTTGCAGGCGGCACATCGGTGGGTGGAGGCATCCCAAAAGTGGGTGGCTCAGTTGTTGGAGGAGTAGTTGAAGTTGTAGTCGGAGGAGTAGTTGTAGTTGTAGTTGTAGTTGTAGTTGTTATTGCGGTACACACCACATCGACACGGACAGCTCCCTCGATAAACGGCACCTGTTCGAGTTCGTTTGCACTGTCGCACACGTCGGAGCTTCCACATCCACCAATAGTCACGAGGGCTCCATTCCGTATAGCTGGGGATGAAAAGTTGGAGGTTTTCGGTCAAATCATGTCTCCATTAGTCGAGATGCTGGTGAGTTTGAGCACTGACCTTGTCCCAGAAAGCAGGTGTCCTGATTTCCTCGACACTGCACCACATCAGTGAAGGTGGCATCAGGAGGAGTCGTACCAGGACACGTTTTTCCATTTGGTTGCGGAGGATCGGGGACTGAAAACGACAAGAAAGCACTCAGTGACTTTTTCACAGTGTCTTTTCTTCACAACCGCTCTGATCCTGATATACTTACAGGTAAGATTGCCTCCATTGCAGTTATCTGAATCACAGCATTCCCGAAATGCAGCGACGGCCACCGCACCCACACTGGCTTCAACTAAAGTCTGGCCAAGATCTGGGCACAGTCCGGGTCCAGCACACCTCCTGAAGATCCTCTCATTTCCATCTTGATCTGTGGTCCAAACAAAGATTTTCAACTCTGAAGGAAGCCACAGCTCTGACGAGACGAGGGCAAGACGGCCATACCTGTGACGAATGCGTTGATGCACGCCGTTTCAGACCCCGTGCAGGTTTCAGTGGAAGGCAGCAGGCAGGTGGGGTTACTGGAGCTGGTGCACTGCAAGCACGTGAGAGCTCCGGCTGGAACGGCAAGAGACATGATGAAGAACGCGCCGGCAGCGGAACCTCCCGAGAGCCTGAAGCCAGAGCAGACTTTGGTTACCTGTGGCGGAGAGCGTGCAGAGCGCCAGGAGAGAGAGGAGCAGCTTCATCTTGACCAGGAGGCGACGGATGGAGGCTGTGTGACTGCTGCGTCCGACTCCCTCCTCTTTATATCCACACTGAGGCAACGTGTTAATTACAGGGTGGCTGTTCCTTCAGGGGGACACTCCCCCTCTGATCGCTGACACCATCTTTATAAAAATAGCAGGATTGTGAACTTACCTGTTCTTCTGGGAGCCGACTGGAGTCTATCAGGAGGACGACACGAAGACAGGTGTGGCAGCTCTCCATCTCTTCTGTTCCTCCACCCACACCTTGAATATCTCACATTTTTCAGCTGAAGACGACAACGTGATGCTGGCTGATCTGCTGGCTTCTCCACGGAACATTTACGTAACATCTGACCTGACGGTTCCGTCGTCCACGTAACGAGTCCAAAACACCGGCTCCCAACTGGAGGCCCAACTTACTGCACCAGTACCGGACAGGTTGAGAACAGTTCGACCATTGAGTGGAGCAGATAATGGAAAAATTGTGCAACTCATGACACAGCATGACATTTTGCCTGATTGTTCTTTGGGGCTGATCTGTCCTATTGGCCTCCAAAAAAATCCAGGAGGCCGGCCATTTTTCAAGATAGCCGCAATCTGACCTGCCGAAGTCACCTTTGGGCTCCGAAATGCAAGTATTTTAAAAAATTGGAATGGTCTTGGGGTCAGTTTGTCAAAAATCAAACATGCTAGAACAATTTGGCAATAGTTTACAGGGTTATAGGGTTGTGAAATGGCCTATTGAATGGAAAAACAACCAAGAACACCACTGATGAGTGGAACTTATCATCAGATTTCTCATTTTTAAAAAGATCTCAACATTACAGTACTAGAATGGAATCAATGATAAAAAAAAACAATAATAATATAGTTTTAACACTGAGCAGGAAAATATCTATCTTTAAGTCTGGGGATGGCAGGTTCTCCAAGGACTGCTGGTCTTGGTGTAACGGTGCTGTTTGACCTTTGTTTGGAAGTAAGTCTGGTTCCCTTCACTTAACGGCCAGTACAGTCATAACTTCAACAACCTCGTAATGACTGTTGTGTAAACTTGTAAATTGATCATTTCTAAACTTTATTCCTGTGATTATTCCAAATGACCATCTGTGTCGTTGGCCTTTATGATCTGTAATGGATTGTGTAAGAGCCTCCATTAGCCTTTGTTTGTTCCTCCATGTTCTCAGGATGACTGTTCAGACACTCCCTTCCCATTCTGTACAAACTTTATTAGTTGTTTTACATACTTGTTGACTCTGAACAATGACCGAAGAACAATCAACTCAGCTGACCTTTAAGGTGACAATAGAACCGGTGTTTGGACAGCTGAAGCAGACACTCCCTTGTTTACAGTGAAACCAGCGTTCTTCCTCATGGCTGGAATTTAACAGAAAAACGCTCAATTTGTGGGGCTCGGATCTGATCTGCTACGGTAGACTGATCTGCTACGGTAGACTCTCCATACCTTTATGGTTCTACGATCTGATCTGCTACAGTAGACCCTCCAGATCGCTATGGTTTTAGGATCTGTTCCGCTACGGTAGACCCTCCAGGCCTCTATGGTTTTAGGATCTGATCTGCTATGGCAGACTCTCCAAACCTATATGGTTCTACGATCTGATCTGCTGTGGTAGACCCTCCAGACCTCTGTTGTTCTACGATCTGATCTGCTATGGTAGACCCTCCAGACCTATATAATTCTACAATCTGATCCGCTGTGTGAGAGCCCTGTGCAGCAGTGGCAACTGTCCAGACCAGTCTGATTTGACGAGCTCATACTCAGCAGTGTTCAATTAGTTCGAGCCTGCCTCACTTCCGTCCCTCACAGACATTGTAAACGGTATGAGGACCACTAACTGCTCTTTAGACATCTTTCCAACCAAACTGCTGAAGGAGGTTTTTAACATTGTGGGGCCCTCCTTCTTGATCTTAATCAATACTTCTCTCAACTCTGGATGTGTCCCTGATGCTTTTAAGCATGCTGTTGTCCGACCTCTGCTAAAAAAGCCTCAGCTTGATTCTAGTATCTTATCTAATTTTAGACCAGTATCAAATTCGTCTTTTATTTCAAAGGTTCTTGAGAAAGTTGTTTTTACACAGCTCCATGTGTTTCTAGATCGTAATTCTATTCTCGAGAAATTCCAGTCTGGTTTTAGGTCAAGACACAGCACAGAGTCTGCCCTGTTGAAGGTTCACAATGATATCGCCCTCCCTGTTGACGCTAAAAGTCCTGTTGCTTTAGTACTCTCAGATCTAACGGCAGCATTTGACACTATTGATCACAGTATTCTTTTGTCACGCCTTGAGATGGTCGGCATTTGTGGTACTGTGTTGAAATGGTTTAAATCCTACTTATCAGACAGAAGTTTCTCTGTTAGGATCGGCAATTTGTCCTCTTCTGTTGCCCCTTCAACCTGTGGAGTGCCTCAGGGCTCTATTTTGGGTCCTATTTTGTTCTCTGTCTACATGCTGCCTTTGGGATCAATAATTGTGCATCACAAATGATCATTTCACTGTTATGCAGATGACCTGCAAATCTATTTGCCTGTGTCATCACGTACGAGTGATGCTGTCAAACAAGTAATGGGCTGCATATCTGACATTAAACAGTGGTTATGTCAGAATGTCCTTCATCTTAATGAAGCAAAAACAGACTGCATCTTATTTGGCGACTCCTTGCCTGGAGACTTTGGTGTGATGTCTGATCATTTTAAACCCACTGTAAGAAATCTCGGTGTTCTTCTTGACAGTGATTTTAGATTTGACAAACAGATTGACAGTGTGGTCCGAGCGAGTTTTTATCAGTTGCGTCTCCTGGCCAAGGTGAAGCCATTTTTAAACCGCTCTGACCTGGAAAAGACAATCCCTGCTTCTATCAGCTCCAGAATAGACTATTGTAACGCCCTTTACATCGGAGCATCCCAGTCTCGCCTGAATCGCCTCCAGCTGGTGCAAAACGCTGCAGCTCGCTTCCTAACAAACACGCCTCGCCGTGAGCGCTTTACCCCGGTTCTTCTATCACTGCATTGGCTTCCAGTTTCTTTCAGAGTCGATTTTAAACTCTTACTTTTTGTTTTTAAAGCACTTAATGGCCTTGCTCCCCCATACCTTACAGAGCTTCTCAAAGTTGGCAGTTCAAACAGGGCTTTGAGGTCATCAAACCAGCTCTTGCTGGAAGTCCCTAGAGCCCGATATAAACATTGGGGAGATCGGGCGTTTTCTGTTGCTGGGCCCAGACTTTGGAACAAACTGCCCCCCAACATGCCAACCATCACTGACCTGGGCCTTTTGAAATCCAGGCTTAAAACTCATCTATTCAGGCTGGCATTTAACTCTCAGCAGCACAGTGGCACTTTGGTTTAATTGTATTTTATTTGTTTTTATTTTCATAGCTCCTTTTAATTGATCATGGACAAAATTTCAATTTGTAAAGCACTTTTGTCACTGTTTGTGTGTAAATGGCTATACAAATCAAATTTGATTGATTGATTGATTGATAGTGGTAGACCCTCCAGACCTCTATGGTTCTAGGATCTGAGCTGCTACGGTACACCCTCCAGAGCCCTAGGGTTCTAGGATCTGATCTAGTACAGCAGACTCTCCAGACCTCTATTGTTCTAGGATTTGATCTGCTTACAGTAGACTCTCCAGACCTATATGGTCCTAGAATCAGATGTACTTTGGAAGTGTTTTGGTTCCCATGGAAATCAGCTACCATGATAACCGCCATATTTGGACAGCATCCTTCACGTTTTCGGTGTATTCTCTGCAGAACGTGTGTGTGTTTCTGTCACAATAAACGTCTCCAGACTGTTTCTAAAAGTGCGTGTGTTCATTCCAGGTTGCTCGGGGTTCTCCGTCACAGCATGACACAGCACGCATTCCAAACCTCGACAATGGAGCCTCAAACTAATCCGACCTGAACATGTTCTGTCACACCCGCTCTCTGTTCTCCCACACCCAAACATCAACAATGGCTTTCTAAATCAGGTCGCAATAAGCCACAGTCGTTGGTATGCTGACATATAAACACCTGTGCGTCTGGTTCTGCAGGGTTCTCCTCCTCTGAGTCTTGTTCTACCGAAAGCAACACGCTGAACAATCCAAACATTTAAAGATTCCTTTATTCGGTTTATAAAAGCTTCCGTGCAATTGATGCATTCAGTAGAATGAAAGGTGAAGGTTCCATTGTCGTGGCTTCCAACAATCAGAAACAACAGCCGGACCTGTTCTGCCTCATGTTATGCATCAATGTGATGAAGAAGAGTCAGTCGAACTGCTCCTGCTCAGGCCTCAGTTCAGCCGCCGTGTTTTCAAGTGAAAACACAAAACCACACGGAGAACGTTTAGAGAACGCTCCGACTCCGTCTCCATGGAAACGGGTGAAAACGCAACTTTTTCAATCATGGTCCTGGTCCTACTCATACTCCTGCTCCTACTCCTGGTCCTGATCTTACTCCTACTCCTGCTCCCGGGCTTGGTCCTGGTCCTACCCTTACTGCTGGTCGTGGTCTGACTCCAACTCCTGGCCTTGGTCCTGGTCCTACTCCTAGTCCTGCTCCTGGTCTTGGTCCTGCTCCTGGTCCAGAAGCCAGTGTTTGAGGGGACTGACTGAGGGGCAGCCCCCGCCGTCCCTCCGGAGAACGTAGTGACTGAAGTGAGATGAGTCTACGCCGCCGCCACAGGAGCCCGTGATCCAGAATCCTTTCTGCTGGAACCGCTCCAACACCTGCAGGAACATGGAGAGGAGACGTGAGAACCAGCCGGCAGGAAGCCAGCTTGTGGCATGAGGCGGTTACCTGGACCGAGCTCAGCTGGCAGTACGCGCTGAGAGGGAACCGGACCGCGTAGGCCGAGTCCTGGTTCTGAGAATCCAACATGGCGTCCCTCACCCTCACTTCTGGAAACACCTCCTCCATCACCGCCTGCTGGGTGCTCACGCTGATTCTCTCGCCCGGCTCCGGAACCACGTGGACAAGAACACACTGACAGTCGGAGACCGGCGGCTCGGGAACTCGCCGGGTTCTCCAGCGCTCCAGCTCGGCCTGCAGAGGAGCCAGCTGGAAGAACGAGGCCTCTTCGTACAGCAGGGAGTACTCCTGAGGGAACCAGGAAGAGGAGAACATGTTCCCCTCAGGAACCATATACATGAGATCAGGTTCCAATCAGGAACCACGTACGTTTGAAGGAGTTCCCAGACCTGGAAGTCGTCGGGGATGAGCAGCCTGGACGTCCTCAGGAAGTTGAGGATGTATCTGAACATGGGTCCGTCTCTGTTGATGAAGTAGTGCTGCTTCAGAGTGTCCAGCACGATGGGTTCCGTCCCGCAAAACAGTCGGCCGATCCTGTGTCGACAACAACCCAACCCGTCAACTATCCACAGCAACAATCCAACCCATCAACCATCCACAGCAACAATCCAACCCATCAACCACCCAAAGCATCAACCCAACCCATCAACCATCCACAGCAACAATCCAACCCGTCAACCGATTCTATCTACAACAACCAAACCCATCAACCATCCACACCAACAACCCAACCTGTCAACCGATTCTATCTACAACAACCAAACCCGTCAGCCATCCACACCAACAACCCAACCCATCAACCATCCACAGCAACAATCCAACCCATCAACCGATTTCATATACAACAACAATCCAACCCATCAACAACCCAAAGCATCAACCCAACCCATCAACCATCCACAGCAACAATCCAACCCATCAACCAATTCTATCTACAACAACCCAACCCGTCAACCATCCACAGCAACAACCCCACCCATCAACCATCCACAGCAACAACCCAACCCGTCAACCATCCACAGCAACAACCCAACCCGTCAGCCATCCATAGCAACAAACCAACCCGTCAACCGATTCCATCTACAACAACCCAACCCGTCAACCATCCACACCAACAACCCAACCTGTCAACCGATTCTATCTACAACAACCAAACCCGTCAGCCATCCACACCAACAACCCAACCTGTCAACCGATTCTATCTACAACAACCAAACCCGTCAACCATCCACACCAACAACCCAACCTGTCAACCGATTCTATCTACAACAACCAAACCCGTCAGCCATCCACACCAACAACCCAACCTGTCAACCGATTCTATCTACAACAACCAAACCCGTCAGCCATCCACACCAACAACCCAACCTGTCAACCGATTCTATCTACAACAACCAAACCCGTCAACCATCCACACCAACAACCCAACCTGTCAACCGATTCTATCTACAACAACCAAACCCGTCAACCATCCACACCAACAACCCATCAACCATCCACACCAACAACCCAACCCATCAACCATACACAGCAACAACCCAACCCATCAACCATACACAGCAACAACCCAACCTGTCAACCGCTTCATCTACAATGACAACCCAACCTGTCAACCATCTACAACACAACACAACCCATCAACCATCTACAACAACAACCCAACCTGTCAAGCGCTTCCATCAACAACAACCCAACCCTTTAACCATCTACAACAACAACCCAACCCGTCAAGCGCTTCCATCTACAACAACAATGCAACCCGTTGTTGGGACCTCAGAATTGAGCAGAAACATTTTGGTTATTTCGGCCTGCTTCACACCAGCAGTCCACCACCATCAGGACTCAGACCGGCTTCTGATTGGCTGAGCGACCGCCACTCAAAAATTGAGATCCCGGCCTTCATCTTCAGTCTACGGCCGACATCTATCGAGAGGACGCTGACCAACTGCGTCTCCTAACGGATTAAAACAGGCCTCAAAGCATCTTGCCGCTCCACCATACATACATACACACACACACACACACACACACACACACACACACACACACACAGATGTTTGCAATCTTTGAATATGTCCTGTTTTGTCATTAGATGTGTTGATTGGTCATAGACATTGTTAATACAATAAACGCTCATTAACTGAACTGGATGATTCATTCTTGTGTTTTTGGTGGTCTTGTGACTAAGTTCCTGGTTGTAACAGTCTGTGCTCGATCACACCCTTCTCTGATAATTTATCAGTTGTTTATCCAAAGATGAACAATTAACTAAATTTATGGATTAAATTTAAATTAATTCAATAAATCATAGGTTAATTCAATGCTTAATTTACAACTTCTCTCGGCTCATTTTCTGTAATTTACCCATTTCCAGGAATTGGTCATTTGTGGCATTATTGATTATTTAATAACACCTTGTTAATCAATGATTTGATGGTTACATCACTCTGTGGTCTACTCCATTCCCAAATAGCTGATTATTTAACATTATTAATGAATAAATAACCATTTATTCTGATTAATAATAATTGATGTTGGGTTACATTACTTGGTGCTTCACTTTAAACAGTTTATTATGCTGTAATTGATTGTTATTATTGATCCACTGTTAATGACCATCAATTATGAATTGGTAAATCACAATTTACACAAATTAATAAGTAACTAAATTACTTAAAGTAATCAATTACTCCCGGAAATCAATATTTTAGTAATTTATTGATAAACCGCAACGCTGTCAAACATGTATAACAGGGATGGGCAACATAAACAATGGAGAGGGCCACCATTTTTTTATCAGCACTACCAGAGGACCGCATCAGACCACACACTGAATCAGATCTGATAAAATTGCCATTTTACATGTTCGTATAATATATGTTTACTGGCCCAACACACAGTACAATAACTGCACATTTTCACGCTGAAATGCATGTATAAAAGTTGTAATCACCGTGACAAGTCTTTGTTTACCCCCACAGGGATTCGGAAAAACATTTATTGAGGTAAAAAAGTTGCGCGATTCTTCTTCAAGGGCCGTACGGAGTGAGGGTGTGGGCCGTATGCAGCCCACGGGCCGCCAGTTGCCCATCCCTGATCTATAACAACAAGCCAACCCGTCAATTCCACAATTCCACAATTCCACAATTTCATTTAGCGGACGCGTTTTCAACTTGTTGTTTATCCTCGTTGCCATGGAGATGGAGTCACTGTGTTTTCGAAAAGTCGCATTTCCTCCTGCTTCCATGAAGATGTAGTGTTAAAAAAAAAAAAAAGGTGTTTGCCCGTTACCATGGAGACAGAATCAGAGCATTTCCCCATTTCCATGGAGATGGAATGCTTTCAATCACTTGGCTGTGAGCCCCGTTGTCATGGAAACGGGTCCTCTGATTGATAAACCCCTCTTAAAATGTGATCTCAGGACAGTGTGTGTGTGTGTGTGTGTGTGTGTGTGTGTGTGTGTCACCTGGACTCGGGGTACTTGGTGAGCGTTGCCAAGCTGCTGGTGTACACGTGCCCCCCCACGTCGATGTGCACCGGGGCGTTGGCCTTGGTGAGCCTCGCCGGCGCCGGGACGCCGCACGGAGACGGCGAGGGGACCTGCTCACACACACACACACACACACACTTTTTTCACATTCCATTTGAACTCCAAGTCAAAATTCTGACTTTTGCATAAAGTTTAAAATAAACATCCTCCTCTCGTCCTTCCTCCCTCCTTTTCTTCCTTCCTTCCTTCCCACCTGTGCTGGACCTGACACCGGGGACCGGGACCGGGACCGGGACCGGGGGTCCTCCTTCTCCTCCACCTGCCCCCCTCCCGGGACGTCAGTCGCGGAGCCCTCGCGCACGCGGCGCAGGAGGCGTGTCCGCGTCCTGGCGGCGCCTCCCACCACGCCGTTGAGCGTTGCTATGGAGACGGCGCCGATGCAGTGGTTGGTGTAGGTCTTGGAGAGCTTGGCGGCGCGCGACAGCATCTGCATCCGCGTGCCCAGCAGGTTCTTCCCGATGGCTTTGTTCTCGAACCAGGTGGCGTCGCGCGCGCAGCAGTGGTCCCGCGGCCGCTGGAAGAAGGCCGCGCACAGCCGGTTCCGCTTGGACACGTAGCGCACGAAGCTGGCGTACGGACACCGATCCGTGCCCGTCTCGTACATGCGCGGCGGCGCGTCCTCGTCCGCGTCCGGACTCCTCCTGGCCCAGGCGGGGGAGCGCGACTTGTGGCGGTCCGGCCCGAGCGCCTTCAAGTACACGAACCTCCTCCCGCGCGCGTCCGCGGCCAGGCCGAACGAGTCCTCCTCCAACTCGCGC
Source organism: Salarias fasciatus (assembly GCF_902148845.1). Taxonomy (NCBI): domain Eukaryota; kingdom Metazoa; phylum Chordata; class Actinopteri; order Blenniiformes; family Blenniidae; genus Salarias; species Salarias fasciatus. The sequence goes on along the minus strand of NW_021941393.1, from coordinate 320,377 downwards.
TGGTTCTCCCTCCCCCGCGTGCAGAAGTACATGCAGGTCTCGAACCAGACCTTGTTGAGCAGCCCGAACGGCGTGTCGGTGCCGAACACCGGGGACTCGTAGAGCCTGCGCAGGTCCGAGCGCGCGATGGCCTGCTTCTGCACCACGGGACCGGCGCCCTGCTCCTCCAGCCGGCGGATGACCGCGGCCAGGGCCAGGTTGGCGCTGCGCAGCTCCGGGTCCTTGGTGAGGTCCAGGGTGCGGCAGAACGGCGGCTCGTTCAGGTACCGGTTGAGGGAGCTGCGGATGCTGATGAGGGACGACTTGCTGTACAGCTGGCCGCTCTTGGAGCGCGCCTCCGCGTAAAAGGAGCGCAGCAGCGCGCACAGCGCGTCCTTGTCCAGAGTTTCGAAGTCCGGGCTCTGGGCTCTGTCGCTCAGGTACTCCCTGAAGATCCGGACCGCGTAGCGGGTCGCCAGCCGGGTGTTCTCACTCAGCCGGGCCCGCTGCAGGTCCGCCTGGAGCGGCTCCTTCCTCATGATGCTCCGGGACCCCCACTCCCCCCCCTCCCCTTCCTCCTCCCCCCCCTCCCCCTCCCCCTCCCCCTCCTCCACCTGCTCCCACTCTGCGCAGCCAGGCGCCCTCGCCATATTGCGGGTTTTATGAAGCTGCGCATGCGCACGAAAGCCTTTGATTTTTAAGTGACCTTCAGCCGCGCGCGAGGTTATTTTTTTGATTTTTTTATTTTTTTTCCAAAAGGTAAATATGGATGCAACCCCGTCTGTGTTGTGGTAAAGAAGCAACCCGAAGCGTGACTTTGTAAAAAAAAAAAAAGAAATAAAAAAATAATTTAAAAAAATAATTAATAATTATTTTGTTGATAAATGCGGCGGCTGAATTTGATCGTCATGTTACGCCCTGAAATATTCACTTTTCTGAAGCCCCGCCGCTGCTATGAAACCGGGAGGAATCTGTCTACAAGCCTGTCACTTACCTGTCAATCAAAAAAAAAAAAAAAAAAAAAAAAAAAAAAGGAAAGGGGCGGGGCTACAATAGCGCAACAACCAGTGAAAAAGACGCATTGTTATCACGTGAGTCTGCTGGAGAGGAGCGGCTTGGGGCCGATTTGACTGTGTCCCATGAATGAATGCCATTGATGTTTTTTTTGTTTGTTTGTTTATTTATTTAATTTGAAAGTCAATGTTGCAATCAAGCTTAGTTTGTTCCATCTTGTTTGAACTCCTTTGGGTCCAGTTTTTCAATAAATATCACTGTTGGCCCGCAACATTGTCTCAGTTTAAAGTTTTGGCCCACTGTGTATTTGAGTTTGACACCCTGCTGTAGTCTGTCACTACTTCCTGGTTCCTGTAGTCTGTCACTACTTCCTGGTTCTGGTTCCTGTAGTCTGACACTACTCCCTGGTTCTGGTTCCTGTATACTGTCACTACTTCCTGGTTCCTGTAGTCTGTCACTACTTTGTGGTTCCTGTAGTCTGTCACTAGTTCCTGGTTCTGGTTCCTGCAGTCTGTCACTACTTCCTGGTTCTGGTTCCTGTAGACTGTCACTACTTCCTGGTTCCTGTAGTCTGTCACTAGTTCCTGGTTCTGGTTCCTGCAGTCTGTCACTACTTCCTGGTTCTGGTTCCTGTAGACTGTCACTAATTCCTGGTTCCTGTAGTCTGTCACTAGTTCCTGGTTCTGGTTCCTGCAGTCTGTCACTACTTCCTGGTTCTGGTTCCTGTAGACTGTCACTAATTCCTGGTTCCTGCAGTCTGTCACTAGTTCCTGGTTCTGGTTCCTGTAGTCTGTCACTCCTTCCTGGTTCCTGTAGTCCATCACTACTTCCTGGTTCTGGTTCCTGTAGTCTGTCACTCCTTCCTGGTTCCTGTAGTCTGTCACTACTTCCTGATTCTGGTTCCTGTAGTCTGTCACTACTTCCTGGTTCTTGTAGTCTGTCACTACTTCCTGGTTCTGGTTCCTGTAGTCTGTAACTACTCCCTGGTTCTTGTAGTCTGTCACTACTTTGTGGTCCCTGTAGTCTGTCACTAGTTCCTGGTTCTTGTAGTCTGTAACTACTTCCTGGTTCCTGTAGTCCATTACTACTTCCTGGTTCCTGTAGTCCATTACTACTTCCTGGTTTTGTTCCTGTAGTCTGTCACTACTTCCTGGTTTTGTTCCTGTAGTCTGTCACTACTTCCTGGTTCTGGTTACTGTAGACTGTCACTACTTCCTGGTTCCTGTAGTCTGTCACTAGTTCCTGGTTCCTGTAGTCTGTCACTACTTCGTGGTTCTGCTTCCTGTAGTTTTTCACTACTTCCTGGTTCTGGTTCCTGCAGTCTGTCACTACTTTGTGGTTCCTGTAGTCTGTCACGAATTTGTGGTTCTGGTTCCTGTAGTCTGTCACTACTTCCTGGTTCTGGTTCCTGCAGTCTGTCACTACTTTGTGGTTCCTGTAGTCTGTCACTAGTTCCTGGTTCTTGTAGTCTGTAACTACTTCCTGGTTCCTGTAGTCCATCACTACTTCCTGGTTCTGGTTCCTGTAGTCTGTCACTCCTTCCTGGTTCCTGTAGTCTGTCACTACTTCCTGGTTCTGGTTCCTGTAGTCTGTAACTACTCCCTGGTTCTTGTAGTCTGTCACTACTTCCTGGTTCTGGTTCCTGTAGTCTGTAACTACTCCCTGGTTCTTGTAGTCTGTCACTACTTCCTGGTTCTGGTTCCTGTAGTCTGTAACTACTCCCTGGTTCTTGTAGTCTGTCACTACTTTGTGGTCCCTGTAGTCTGTCACTAGTTCCTGGTTCTTGTAGTCTGTAACTACTTCCTGGTTCCTGTAGTCCATTACTACTTCCTGGTTTTGTTCCTGTAGTCTGTCACTACTTCCTGGTTTTGTTCCTGTAGTCTGTCACTACTTCCTGGTTCTGGTTACTGTAGACTGTCACTACTTCCTGGTTCCTGTAGTCTGTCACTACTTCGTGGTTCTGCTTCCTGTACTTTGTCACTACTTCCTGTACTCCGTCACTACTTCCTGGTTCCTGTAGTCTGTCACGAATTTGTGGTTCTGGTTACTGTAGTCTGTCACTACTTCCTGGTTCTGGTTCCTGTAGTCTGTCACTACTTTGTGGTTCCTGTAGTCTGTCACTAGTTCCTGGTTCTTGTAGTCTGTAACTACTTCCTGGTTCCTGTAGTCCATCACTACTTCCTGGTTCTGGTTCCTGTAGTCTGTCACTCCTTCCTGGTTCCTGTAGTCCATCACTACTTCCTGGTTCTGGTTCCTGTATTCTGTCACTCCTTCCTGGTTCCTGTAGTCCATCACTACTTCCTGGTTCTGGTTCCTGTAGTCTGTCACTCCTTCCTGGTTCCTGTAGTCTGTCACTACTTCCTGATTCTGGTTCCTGTAGTCTGTCACTACTTCCTGGTTCTTGTAGTCTGTCACTACTTCCTGGTTCTGGTTCCTGTAGTCTGTCATTACTTTGTGGTCCCTGTAGTCTATCACTAGTTCCTGGCTCTTGTAGTCTGTAACTACTTCCTGGTTCCTGTAGTCCATTACTACTTCCTGGTTTTGTTCCTGTAGTCTGTCACTACTTCCTGGTTTTGTTCCTGTAGTCTGTCACTACTTCCTGGTTCTGGTTCCTGTACACTGTCACCACTTCCTGGTTCCTGTAGTCTGTCACTCCTTCCTGGTTCCTGCAGTCTGTCACTACTTCCTGGTCCTGGTTTCTGTAGTCTGTAACTACTTCCTGGTTCCTGTAGTCCATCACTACTTCCTGGTTTTGTTCCTGTAGTCTGTCACTACTTCCTGGTTCTGGTTCCTGTACACTGTCACCACTTCCTGGTTCTTGTAGTCTGTCACTACTTCCTGGTTCCTGTAGTCTGTCACTACTTCCTGGTTCCTGTAGCCCATCACTTTTTTTTTTTTAACTTTTATTTAACACAACCTCTGGTAGAGGACGGTAAACAAGAACAAAAAACAAACGCTAGGGGGCGTCACAACACAATAGATGAAATAATATACAGCAAGAGAAAAGATGAGAAGGCGGGAGCATACATATTAAATGATTAAATGATTTCTGGAGATCTGACTGCTGATGATCTGAGCATTTTTCCAGTCCTTAGGCGTCTCCAGGGAGCTATAATACAATTTGAAATCATTCAGAAATCATAAGATGGTTGCAAAAGGCACATGGGTCAACATTACTGTAAATTTAAACCTTCTTTCAAGAAACTGTCCAACAGGATAGATACTATTTATGATTTTGAAATGAGTCTCCTTCACTTTTGGAGAGATTGTCCATTTCATAAATTTGGAGTGAGCTTTGATTCGTAATGTCCTATCAATTGAAAAATCCAATCTCCTGAAAGAAGTTCTAGATAATATTCTTCATCCCTTCATTTATGAACTTATTGTTGCATTTATAGCTAATTAAGTCACATCCATTAATCTGTAGTTTGGGTCGGGAAATCGACAGATTGGAATACAAAAGTGTATTTTGAATTAATTGTATCAATGACTGTGGGATCGATCTACACACCTTGTTAAAAACTTTTTCTTCACATTCAAAATGATATTTTTCCACAAAAGATGCCAGATTAAAAAACATTACCATTTATATCCAATAAGTCATTCACAAATACAACTCCACTTTCGAACCAGTTTTGCATAAATATTGACCTTCTTTTTGACAGAATCGTTCTATTGTTCCACAGAGTTGAGTTATGTGGTGTAAAGTTATGGTTAAATATCATTTTCCAGAAATGAAGTATTTGTTTGTGGTAGTTCGATAGATTAAGTGGTATTTTGGCAACCTCAAAATCACAACAGAGCAGAAATTCTATTCCTCATAATATTTTTAAACAATGAATTCGGGATGTGGAACCACGTAGACCATCACCTGTTAAAAGACAGACAGAGACACCTGGTGGGTCTCTCTGGTACTGTTCTTAACTGGTTCAGTTCTTATCTCACAGATCCATGTTTTTATGCAAGGATGGACACATGGTCCTCAGGAACCCTTGAAATTAGGTATGGGATTCCCCAAGGCTCAATCTGAGGCCCCTTTCCTGTTAACCTTTACATCAGGGGTCTCAAAATCAGATCCTGGAGGGCCACAGCCCTCCTTAAATCACTTTATGTTGCTTTTATTACATTAAAAGGGCTTTATAAATGAAGGTTGATTTGATTAATTAAAAGAAAGTTCAATAAATAAATATCACAATGTAATAAAAAAAATTCAGAAAATAAACATAAACAAATAATACAGAAACAGTCTATAAATAATGAAAATCACTAAATATGAAAACAATAAAAATAAATAATGTCATCATCAAAGCTTTCTACGAAAGATAATAATAATGAACATTTCAGAGTAAAAGTGGCAATCAAGAAGCAGCGCTGAATGTGCTGAAGTAATCTTTTCTAAAGAAAGCAGGAAAGATTCCCTCAAAAAAGCGCTGTGTGCCGATTTAACTAAATTTGTCTATGTCTATCAGTCTACTGATGTACGCTTATTGTTCTTTTCTTTCGAATGTATACATGTCAACTGATGTATTCCTTTATTTCTACTTGTATATCAAGAGTTGATGTTATACCTACACACACTTTTTTGTTGTTTGTTTCTTCCGGACTACAATCAGAGACGGACATACTTCCGGATCCTATCTGGCGGAAGCTGAGTGAGATGCTCTTCAAAACAAATAACCTCAAATGTTAAACCAAAACGGTGTGTTCCAAAACAACCCACCAAAATAATGTTTCATCAGCCACAACTTTATTTTCAACATCTGGATCGATCCGAACCGGAAGTTCCGGATCACGGGATTGTTCCCGCCGGTGAAATAAAGGGTGGGATTATACTTTGAAAGGCGGAAGCGGAACTGTGTCGCGGTCTGCAGCTGGATATACTTCTTCGACTCGCGAGCAGCACAGAGAGAACCAGCTGGTTCTGCTGGTTCTGTCGGACCCCCACGGCGGTCCCGCGAGCCCCCCCCCACCCCCCACCCCCCCTTCAGCATGGCGGAGCGGCAGGACCACGAGGTGAGTGTGACTTTAAAACCTGGACGTACTGGACCCTAAAACCGAAACCGACATCCTTCCTTAGTGTTTTTTTCTTTACTGAAATGTGATCCGAGCTGGCTGACCCCGCCCCTAACCCCGCCCCCTCGCAGGTGGAGGAGGCGGACCACGTGTACCTGCTGATGAAGGAGGACTACCGGATCTCCAGGAACGTCCGTCTGGCCTGGTTCCTCAGTCGGCTCAACCAGGTGGTGTGTCCGGCCTCCGGGCCCCAAGTGGTGAGCGTTCAGACCGGGGGTCTCCCAGAACCAGAACCGGGACCGGGTTTCCATGGAAACGGAGTCACCATCACCTGTCCTTCTTCCCCCAGCTGACCTCGGAAAACGAGCTGGACCTGCTGAGCGTCTTACCCAAAGGATGGCAGGCGGAACTGCCCTCCTGCCCGGCCCCGCCCCCAGCCCCGGCCCCGCCCCCGCCCCCCTGCAGACTGACGCCGTCCACCCGAGCCACCTTCCTGGCCCGGCGGTACCGCTTCATCATCGAGCTGGACCTGAGCCCCTCCACAGGGATCGTGGTGGGTCCCCCCAGCGACAAGCTAAAGCTAACATGTAGCTACCAGCTAATGCTAACATGTAGCTACCAGCTAATGCTAACATGTAGCCACCGGCTAATGCCAACATGAAGCCACGGGTTAGTACTAACATGTAGCCTCCAGGCAGTGCTAATGCTGTAGCTTTAACAACTAAAGCTAACATGTAGCTACCAGCTAATGCTAACATGTAGCTACAAGCTAATGCTAACATGTAGCCACCAGCTAATGCTAACATGTAGCCACCGGCTAATGCCAACATAAAGCCACGGGTTAGTACTAACATGTAGCCTCCAGGCAGTGCTAATGCTGTAGCTTCAACAACTAATGCTAACATGTAGCCACCAGCTAATGCTAACATGTAGCTACAAGCTAATGCTAACATGTAGCCACCGACTAATGCCAACATGAAGCCACGGGTTAGTACTAACATGTAGCCTCCAGGCAGTGCTAATGCTGTAGCTTCAACAACTAATGCTAACATGTAGCCACCAGCTAATGCTAAACATCTCTCCTTCACCTCACACTAACATGTAGCCTCCACCTACCAATGACATGAAACCACCAGCTAATGCTAACATATAGCCACCAGCTAATGCTAACAAGTAGCGTTAACAGCTAATGTTAACATTTGGCCTCCAGCTAACAATAACATGTAGCCACCAACTAGCTTCCACCTAAAGCTAACATGTAGCCATCAGTTAATGCTACCGTATAGCTTTAACAGCTCATGCTAACATGTAGCCAGCAGCTGATGCTAGCATGTAGCTTCCAGGCAACTGTGTAGATTTAACAATTAATGCTAACATGTAGCCACCAGCTCGTGCTGAACATCTTGCCTTCACCTCACGCTAACATGTCGCCTCCAGCTAATGCTAACATGTAGCTTCCACCTATCACTAACATGTAGCCACTAGCTAACGTCGACCTGTGTCCACCTACCAGTGATAACTTGTAGCCTCCACCTAACTAACACGTAGACACCAGCTGATGCTAGCTTGTTGCCTCCTCTGAACACTAACATGTAGCTACCAGTTGATGCTAACGGTTACTCCCCCCCCCCCCCCCCTCCCCCACCAGGACGACAGCACTGGGGAGATGATCTTTGACGAGGTGTTCCACGCCCTGTCCCGGTGCCTCTCCGGCCTGGCCCAGCCGTTTCAGGTCCCCGGAACTGATCAGCTGTTCAAGCCCAAGATCTTCATCACCATCCTGGCGTACTCGTCCATCATCGGCCTCGCCTCTCACCAGGTGAGCGGCCGCGCGTTCCCCCGCCGAGTCCGGTCGGGTTCTGCCGTGGTTCACCTTCTGGTTTGTGGCCCAGGTTCTGGTCCAAGGGTGTCAGCTGGACCGGACGGACCTGGACGAGTTCCTGCTGCACATCTACCAGCAGCTCAAGGCTCTGGAGAGCAACATCGCCGACGTCCTCCACCAACAGCGCGAGCACGCCGCCCCCGCCAACGCCGACGACCCGCCGCCGCACAGGAGGCAAGGCGTCGCCATGGTACCCGCCGACATGGGGCTCGTCAGCATGGTCCGACAGGGGATCCTCGCCCTGCAGCTGCTGCCCCCCAACTCCAGCGCAGGTACCCCAAATTAGCTTGTAGCAATATGTTTAGCATTAGCTTGTCACTACAAGTTTATTGTTGACTCATAGCTACATGTTAGCATCAGCTTGTAGCTGCATGTTTAGCATTAGCTTGTGACTACACGTTTATTGTTAGCTCATAGCTACATGTTAGCGTCAGCCTATAGCTATATCTTAACATCAGCTTGTAGCTACATGTTTAACATTAGCTTGATGCTACATATTTATTGTTAGCGCATAGCTACATGTTAGCGCCAGCTTATAGCTATATCTTAACATCAGCTTGTAGCTACATGTTTAGCATTAGCTTGATGCTACATATTTATTGTTAGCACATAGCTACATGTTAGCGTCAGCCTATAGCTTTATCTTAACATCAGCTTGTAGCTACATGTTTAGCATTAGCTTGATGCTACATATTTATTGTTAGCGCATAGCTACATGTTAGCGTCAGCCTATAGCTTTATCTTAACATCATGTAGCCATGTGTTAGCATCAGCTTGTAGCTACCTATTAGCAGTAGTCGGTGGCTACATGTTAGCGTTCCCTAACGCTCCGTGTCCTCCAGGCGTCATCATCATCACCGACGGCGTGACGAGCGTCCCCGACGTGGCCGTTTGCGAGGCCCTGCTCAACCAGCTCCGGAGTGGAACCATCGCCTGCTCGTTCGTGCAGGTGGGCGGAGCCTACTCCTACGACTGCAGCTTCGGCTACATCCCCAACGTGGAGCTGATGAAGTTCATCTCGCTGGCCACCTTCGGCTCGTACCTGGCCAGCTGCCCCGCGGTGGCGCCGGGCAGCCGCGACATGAACGCCTACCACCGGGCCTTCCTCACCTACTCCTTCCTGAAGACCCCCGAGTCGCTCAACGCCGAGTACTTCTGCGGTGAGCGGCCCGCCGCCGCCAGCTCACGCTAACAGGGAGCCGGCAGCTGACGCTAAACATATATATCCCCAACAGTCCCCCAGCACAGGCTGTTCAACGAGCACCTGGTCTCGGCCAGCGGGAACCCGGCGCTGGTCATGAGGCGGAAGAAGCACACGGAGAAGGAGGTCCACGCCCACCTGGTCAGCGTGGTGTCGGTGCGCCTGAGGGAGGGCTACACCATCAGGGAGATCAGCCTGGCCAAAGGTAACCGCTAACATGTAGCTTCCAGCTAAAACTAAAGGGGGGTACCTGTTGTGGAGTGTCGGCGGTGACCACGGAGACGCCTTGCTTCCCGTCCTGGCAGGCGGGACCCAGCTGGAGGTGAAGCTGGTGCTGCTCTGGAAGCACAACATGCACATCGAGTACCTGGCGGCGGCGCCGTGGCCGCTGGACGGCGGCCAGCGCAGCACGCGGGTGGAGGTGACCATGGAGGGCAGCTACGACATCCTGCACGACATCAGCTGCACCCAGCGCAAGCCCATCACCAGCCCCTACCGCACCTCGGTCATCCGCCGCTTCTGGAACACGCTGCAGAGGTGACCCCAACCCGACACCGGATCCTACACCCCCACCATAGATCAGATGCTGACACCCCCCAACCCCCTCCCCCCCCCCCCACCCCCCCCAGTATAAACCAGACGGACCAGATGCTGGTCCACCTCCAGTCCTTCAACTCGGCTCCAGAGAACTACACCCTCCCCGAGAGCACCAAGAATGGCGTCCCGCTCTTCTACATCCCCCCCGGCTCCACCACCCCGGTGGGTATCCCTCCGGCTGCCTCGTGTAGCCCCACCCCCTCCCTGACCTCTCCACCCCCCCCTCAGGTGCCGTCCCTGCAGCACAGCGGCTCCCAGTCCCAGTTCTCGTCCTACTGGAAGCCCATCCTGTCCATGGACGCCACCTTCTGGCAGCGCTGGCTGCACATGCACCGGCTGGCCCTCATCCTGGAGCACGACACGTGAGGGGAACCCCCGCCCGAGCAGCACCGCCCCACACCTCCCCCCCCACCCCCCCCTCCTCACCGTGTGCCTCTCTGCCCCGGCAGGCCCGTCCCCAAGCACCTCCACACGCCGGGGAACAACGGGCGCTACGGCACCATCCAGTGCCGCATCGCCCACTCCGCCCTGACGTCGCTGCTGAGGGACTGCAGCAGCTTCGTGCTGGTGGAGGGCTACGCCTACGTCACGCTCATCTGCAGGTGCAGCGCCGCTCAGAGCGCTCAGGACGAACACTGAGAACCCAGACATGCTACATGTTAGCATGAGCTTTTAAACCTATGTGTTAGCATTAGAGGTTAAAGTTACACGTTAGCATTCATTTTTAAACCTATGTGTTAGCATTAGAGGTTAAAACTACATGTTAGCATTAGCTTTTAAACCTATGTGTTAGCATTAGCTGTCGAACCTATGTTAGCTTTAGTGGTTAAAGCTACATGTTGGCATTAGCTGTTAAACCTATGTGTTAGGACTAGCGTTTGAAGCTATATGTTAGTATTAGCTTTTAAATCTATGGGTTAGTATTAGTAGTTAAAGCTACGTGTTAGCATTATTAGTTCAAGCTACATGTTAGCATTAGTAGTTAAAGTTACATGTTAGCATTTTTAGTTCAAGCTACATGTTAGCATCAGTTTTTAGACCTTTATTATAGCACTAGCACATGAAGCTACATGTTGGCATTAGCTGTTAAACCTATATGTTAGCACTAGCGGTTGAAGCGACATGTTAGTATTAACTTTTCAACCTATGTGTTAGCATTAGTAGTTAAAGTTACATGTTAGCATTATTAGTTAAAGCTGCATGTTAGCATTAGTAGTTAAAGCTACATGTTAGCATTAGTTGTTAAAACCGCTTGCAGTAGTGGATAAAGTTAAACGTTAGCATTAGCTCTTGAAACTATATGTTAGCACTAGCGGTTAAAGCTACATGTTAGCATTAGCTGATCATCTGTCCTTGCCTCCGCCCCCAGCTCCCCAGATCAGCCCCCCAGCTCCTTCTACCTGGTCCGCCTCATCTCCAAGACCCCCTGCATGGTTCTCCGCCTTGGGTTCCCCATCGGAACGCCGGCCCACATCAGGAACAAGGCAGGTTCTCCACCCTGCTTCGTCCGCAGCGGCTCCCAGCTAACTCTACAGCTAACTCCTGCCCCCTCCCCCTCCCCCCAGATCGTGGACGGGCTCCGGGAGCAGATCCTCCAGCTGCGCTTCCCCCACCGCGTCCAGAGCAAAGAGGCCACGCCCAAAACCAAGAGGAGGGCGGGGCCCCAGCCCTCCCCCTCCAGGTCCCCCTCCGCCCCCCCCCTCAAGCCGCCGCTGTCCGACCGGCCCTGTGTGGTGGTCCTCAACAAGCCCCTGGAGAAGCTGCTCATCAGGTCAGCCCCCTGTTAGCGTTAGCTGGGGGCTATGCTCGCATTCCCCTGGAGTTACGTATTAGCATCTAGCTAGATCTATGCTAGCACTAGTCATAGCGCCATGTTATCATTAGCCGTAGCTCCATGTTAGCATTAGCCATAGCTCCATGTTAGCATTCACCGCTAACTCCATGTTAGCATTCACCGCTAACTCCATGTTAGCATTAGCCTTATGGCGATGTTGGCGTTAGCATGCTGCTGTCTCCAGGTACGAGAAGCTCCCGGCGGACTTCCGGACGCCGTCCCTCTTCAGCGCGGACAGCTGCCCCGCCCCCTCCGGCCGCGCCGCCTCCTCCACCCTGGCGTCGCTGTCGCGCTACTTCCTCCACCGGCGGTGGGTGTGGGCGGCGCCCAGCGGGCCCGGCCCGGCCGCCGCCCACGTGCACGCCGCCGCCCACGTGCTCGCCATGCTGTCCGAGTGAGTGGCGGGACCGACGCCGGTAGCGCCGTATCGGTACAGGTATCGGTACCACCGTGACCTCTGTTGCAGGATCCGCCTGTCGGAGGGATTCCACTTCGCCTCCAGCGCCGAGGGAATCATCAACATGGTGATGGAGCTGCCCATGGAGGCCGACGCCTCCACCCGGCCCGCTCCCGCACCCCTCCCGGACCGGGAGCAGCACCTGTGCACCGTGCAGTACGTCCTGTTCCCGCCGCACGCCGCCTCCACCAAGGACAGCTTCTCCACCGACGAGGACGACGGCGGCGAGGCGGACGCCGCCGACGAGCTCAGCCTGGTGACGGAGTGCTGGGTGGAGCCGCAGAGCGGGACGGCCACCGACCGCCACCGCCACCTGGAGGGCCTGGAGTACCACCAGATCCCCGATGCGGTTTGTTGTTTTCGGGGGGGGGGATTCTTTCTCTAGGGGGGGTTCTGTGGGACTGACGGGGGCTGTCCGGTTCCAGATCTTTCCCAGAGACCTGGTCTGCATGTCGACCCTGATGACTTTCGAGTACCTGAGCCAGATGTGTCACTTTAAGGATCACAGCTGTGCTCCGCCCACAAGGGTCAAGATGACTTCAGGTCAGTCCCCCAGCATCCAGGGCTCCGTCTCCACGGCAACCCAGAGGGAAGACGCATCTACGATGTACTGGCCTTTAGCTATGAACATACCGATACCAAGTACCAATACCCTTACAGCTACCTACTGATACTGAGCACCGACACCAGTACTAACCTTTAGCTACCTGCTGATACTGAGCACCGACACCAGTACTAACCTTTAGCTACCTGCTGATACTGAGCACCGACACCAGTACTAACCTTTAGCTACCTGCTGATACTGAGCACCGATACCAGTACTAACCTTTAGCTACCTAATGATACTAAGCACCGATACCAGTACTAACCTTTAGCTACCTAATGATACTAAGCACCGATACCAGTACTAACCAGTAGCTACCTACTGATGCTGAACACCGATACCAGTACTAACCTTTAACTACCTGATACTGTGCACCGATACCAGTACTAACCTTTAGGTACCTACTGATACTAAGCACCGATACCAGTACTAACCTTTTGCTACCTAATGATACCGAATACCGATACCAGTACTTACCTGTGGCTACCTACTGATACTGAGCACCGATACCAGTACTAACCTTTAGCTACCTACTGATACTGAGCACCGATACCAGTACTAACCTTTAGCTACCTACTGATGCTGAACACCGACACCGGTACTAACCTTTAACTACCTGATACTGAGCACCAATACCGGTACTAACTTTTAACTACCTGATACTGAGCACCGATACCAGTACTAACCTTTAGCTACCTACTGATGCTGAACACCGACACCGGTACTAACCTTTAACTACCTGATACTGAGCACCAATACCGGTACTAACTTTTAACTACCTGATACTGAGCACCGATACCAGTACTAACCTTTAGCTACCTACTGATACTGAGCACTGATACCAGTACTAACCTTTAGCTACCTACTGATACCGAATACTGATACCAGTACTGGCCTTTCCATGGAGACAGAGTTGGAGGGTTTTCCATGAGTCGTCTTGGCAACCCCATTCTCCCCCTCCCAGACTCCGCCCACCCAGACGACAGCATCCACACGGTGCCGTTCCAGTTCAACCTGATGCAGCTGCTGCCCAGATGTCAGCAGGCGGAGCTCCTCTTCGCCACCTTTGGCCCGCCGTCGGATGGCGGCGAGCCCCCGCCCGCCGAGCCCAACGAGCTCCTGCTGGCGCTGTTCCACGGCAGCGTGGAGCGCGAGCTGAGCGACCGCCGCGTGCCGCTGGCGGACGGCGATCACGCCGCCCTGGTGCGCCACATCGTGGAGCGGGAGCGGGACGGCCACGCGCCGCCGTTCGGAGGTCAGTCCCCCCCCCCCCCCCCCCCCCCCCCCCCCCCAAAAAAAAAAAAGAACGCGCCCCCCCCAACCCCCCACCAGGTCAGACGGTCCTCATCTCTGATTGGTCTGTTGGCAGACGACGCCGTGATGTCATTCCACACCGCAGGAAGCTGTAAAGAGGTCATGGGGTCAACCAGCACGCTGCAGGTAAAGCAAGCTGTCAGCTAGCGGCTAATGCTAACAGGCGCTCTTTAGCAAATTCGAATATGTAGTCTTTGGCTTACGTTAACACGTAGCCCCCAGTTAATACTAACATGTAGCCTCTTGGCTACTGCTGACAAATAGCTTTTAGCTAATGCTAACATGCGTCCAATAGCTAATGCTGACATCTAGCCTTTAGCTAATGGTAATATGTTACCTGTAGCTAATGGTAACATGTAACTTTTAGCACATTCAAATATGGACCCTTTGATTGTTGTTAACATGTAGCCTTTAACTCATGCTAGCATTTATCCACTAGCTAATGCTGACATGTAGCCTTAAGCTAATGCTATTATGCAACATTGAGGTAATTCTAACATCTGTCCACCAGCTTTTAGAAAATTTTATTATGTAACCTTTAGCTAATGTTAACATGTAGCCTCTTAGCTAATGCTAACGAAAAACCTTCAGCTAATGCTAACGTCTGTCCACCAGCTAACGCTAACATGTAGCTTTTAGCAAATTCTAATATGGACCCTGACTATTGTTGACATGTAGCCTTTAGCTATGGCTAATATGTAACCTTTAGCTAATGCTAATATGTAGCTTTTAGCAAATTCTAATATGGACCCTGACTATCGTTGACATGTAGCCTTTAGCTATGGCTAATATGTAACCTTTAGCTAACGCTAACATGTAGCTTTTAGCAAATTCTAATATGGACCCTGACTATCGTTGACATGTAGCCTTTAGCTATGGCTAATATGTAACCTTTAGCTAACGCTAACATGTAGCTTTTAGCAAATTCTAATATGGACCCTGACTATTGTTGACATGTAGCCTTTAGCTATGGCTAATATGTAACCTTTAGCTAATGCTAATATGTAGCTTTTAGCAAATTCTAATATGGACCCTGACTATCGTTGACATGTAGCCTTTAGCTATGGCTAATATGTAACCTTTAGCTAACGCTAACATGTAGCTTTTAGCAAATTCTAATATGGACCCTGACTATTGTTGACATGTAGCCTTTAGCTATGGCTAATATGTAACCTTTAGCTAATGCTAATATGTAGCTTTTAGCAAATTCTAATATGGACCCTGACTATCGTTGACATGTAGCCTTTAGCTATGGCTAATATGTAACCTTTAGCTAACGCTAACATGTAGCTTTTAGCAAATTCTAATATGGACCCTGACTATCGTTGACATGTAGCCTTTAGCTATGGCTAATATGTAACCTTTAGCTAACGCTAACATGTAGCTTTTAGCAAAATCTAATATGGACCCTGACTATCGTTGACATGTAGCATTTAGCTAATGCCGACTTGTATCCACCAGCTAATGCTAACATGTAGCCTTTCGCTAATGCTAACACGTAGCTTTTCCTTCAGAGTTGCAGCGATGGCGTCCGGCTGGAGGAGGAGACCGGCTGCCCCGCCCCTCAGTGGCGGTGCTACGTCAGGGCGGTGGGCCCCCAGCAGCTCCTGCTCACCTTCCTGCCCTCCACCTTTGCGGACGTGGTGGCGCTGGCGGAGTCCCGGCCGGAAGCGGAGGCGGAGCCCCGCCCGATTGGGCGGGGCCTGCTCACCTGCCCGGTCTACGTCTACAGCTGCCTGCTGGAGCAGCTGAAGGAGCAGTTGGTGCAGCCCGCCTCCGCCCGCCGGCCTCGGGACGTCTTCTTCAGGTCTCCGCCCCTGGAGCGCGGCGGGCCGCCGCCCTGGAGCGACGCCCACAAGCAGAAGGAGCCGGCCAACCACTGCAGTCTGCTGACGGAGCACTTCCACCACAGCTATGTCAAAGGTCGGCGCTCCACCCGCCCTCCGCCCTCTCTCCGGCCGCGGGCCACATTCCGCACCTCTCATCGGGGAGGCGCTTCAGGCTCCGCCCCCTGACTCAGGCTCCGCCCCCCCTCCCTCTGTCCTCAGGGTTGTACCGGAGCCTCCAGCAGGGCCTGGCCGTGGCTCCCCAGGACGTCCTGGTGGCCGTAGACTACTGCGAGGAGTCTCTGCAGGAAGTGGACGTCGGCGCCTTCCTGCGGGCGCTCTGCGGACACGCCCGCCACGGTAGCGGCGGCGGGGGCGAGTGGCGGCGAGCTGCAAGGTTCCTCACAACTCTTTCATGTTAAACGAACGTGCCAATGGAAAAAAATGTGTAAATTATGAAACGTAAACAGTTTAAATAACAATTTTTTACGAAATGTTAAAAACTATTACCAAAACTATTACCAAAACTACCATCACTATTACCAAAACTATTACCAAACCTAACATGACTATTACCAAAACTATTAGCAAAACTACCTAAACAATTACTAAAACTACCATAAGTATTACCATAAGTATTACCAAAACTATTTCCAAAACTACAATAACTATTACTAAAACTACCTTAACTATTACCAAAACTACCATCGCTGTGACCAAAACTATTACCAAAACTACTGTAACAATTACCAAAACTACCTAAACAATTACTAAAACTACCATAAGTATTACCATAACTATTACCAAAGCTATTACCAAAACTACAATAACTATTACTAAAACTACCTTAACTATTACCAAAACTACCACCGCTGTTACCAAAACTATTACCAAAACTACTGTAACAATTACCAAAACTACCTAAACAATCACTAAAACTACCATATTACCATAACTATTACCAAAACTATTACCAAAACTACAATAACTATTACTAAAACTACCATAACTATTACCAAAACTATTACCAAAACTACCGTAACTATTGACAAAACTACCATTGCTATTACCAAAACTACTGTAACAATTACCAAAACTATTACCGAAACTATTACCAAAACTATTACTAAACTACCAAAGCTATTACCAAAACTGCCAAAACTATTACCAAAACTATTACCAAAACTACCATAACTATTGACACAACTACCATTGCTATTACCAAAACTACTGTAACAATTACCAAAACTATTACCGAAACTATTACCAAAACTATTACTAAACTACCAAAGCTATTACCAAAACTGCCAAAACTATTACCAAAACTACCAAAACTATTACTCAGCTACCGAAACTATTACCAAAACTACCATAACTATTGACACAACTACCATTGCTATTACCAAAACTACTGTAACAATTACCAAAACTATTACCGAAACTATTACCAAAACTATTACTAAACTACCAAAGCTATTACCAAAACTGCCAAAACTATTACCAAAACTACCAAAGCTATTATCAAAACTGCCAAAACTATTACTAAACTACCAAAACTATTACCAACATACCAAACTATTACTGAACTACCATGACTATTACCAAAACTATTACCAAAACTACCAAAACTATTATCAAAACTGCCAAAACTATTACTAAACTACCATAACTATTACCAAAACTATTACTGAACTACCAAAACTATTACCAAAACTACCAAATCTATTACCAAAACTGCCAAAACTATTATCAAAACTGCCAAAACTATTACCAAAACTATTACTAAACTACCAAAACTATTACCATAACTACCAAAATTATTACCAAAACTACCATAACTATTAACAGAAGTATCATAATTTTGACCAAAACTATCATCAAAACTACTGTAAGTATTACCAAAAGTACTATAACTGTTACCACAACTATTACCAAAAGTGCCATAACTGTTACCAAAACTACCAAAACTTTTACCAAAACTATTAACAAAAGTACCAAAACTTTTACCGAAACTATTATCAAAACTACTATAACTGTTACCAAAACTACCAAAACTTTTACCAAACTACTATCAAAACTCCAACTATTAACAAAGCTATTACCAAAACTACCATTACTATTACCAACATTATAACTTTTACCAAAACTATTGTCAAACTATCATAACTACGATTACCAAAACTACTATCAAAACTAGCATAACTATTACCAAATTATAACTACGACCAAAACTATAAAAAAAAAAAAAAAAAAAAAAAAAAAAAAAAAAAAACTGTTGCCAAAACTACCATAGCTATGACTTAAAGTGTTACCGTAACTTTTACCAAAACTATTATCATTTGATCTTCACTCTGAGACACTTGGACTTTGGAATCCATGTAGATGTAGTATAGATGTAGATGTTGCCATGCTTCTGTGTAGATATAGATGTATTATGGATGTGTACATGTAGATGTATTATAGATGTGTACATGTAGATGTGAGCTGATCAGGCCTTCCTTGTATGTACTTTCTATTAAATCAATTTATAAAGTAAAAAAAAAAAAAAAAGTTAATAAAAATCCCGGTTCCTCTCAGTGAGCCGGACGTTCCCGAGGTTC
The DNA here is from genome assembly GCF_902148845.1 of Salarias fasciatus. Classification (NCBI taxonomy): domain Eukaryota; kingdom Metazoa; phylum Chordata; class Actinopteri; order Blenniiformes; family Blenniidae; genus Salarias; species Salarias fasciatus. The sequence goes on along the minus strand of NW_021941393.1, from coordinate 302,056 downwards.
CGCTGCCCCGATGCGAAGCCTACCCCAACCTGCACGCCGTCATCCAGGTAACCGGCGCGCCGTTTCCGCGGCGACGCCCGATTGACGTCTCCAAAGCAAGGGAGCGAGACGCCGCCGGAGGCCATTACTGTAACACCCCCCCCCCCCACGTCCACAGGACAAGTTCTCGTCCATCCTGTCCCGGTTCTTCCGGAGCGTTCCGTCCAGTCCTCACTTCTTCTTCTACTGTCCCCCGTCCTCCAAGAAGGTTGGCAGCCCTCCGCTGTTGCGCGCGGTCGTTTCCGGTTCTCCGAGGTTCTTCCTGGTCCTATGTGGTTCTCTCTCCTCGCCAGGACTCGGAGGACGGAGAACCTTGCTGGCGGCCCGGCGAGGAGCCGCTGTCCGAGGCGGAGCCGGCGACCGAGGACGGTGAGAGCCCCCCGCCCACTGCTCCACCCGCACCGCGCGGCGCTGCCATGTTGTTGTTGTTGTTGTTGTTGTTTTGGCGACAGAAAGCCCGTCCGGCGGCGGCGTGCTGACGGAGAGCGACACCGAGCTGGTGGTGGAGTACGAGGACCTGTCCCGGTCCCCGTCGGAGTCCGACACCGTCCACCGGGACCAGGACTCCTTCAGCAGCCCGGACGGGGAGGCGGAGTCTCTGCTGGAGGCGGAGCCTCCGCCCGACCTGCCGCCCATGTTCCTCCACCTCACCTGCTCCGTCAGCAACAAGAGCCGCCACGGCTCCGCCCCCGTCCGGACGCTGCCCACCTGCCTGGGTGAGTCTGGCCCCTGCTGGCCCCGCCCCTGCTGGCCCCGCCCCCTCCGGCTGACTCCCTCCGCCCCCTCCAGGCGAGCTGATCTCCGGCCTGGAGAACGCGGCGGCGTTCGGCTCGGCGGACCCGGCCGAGCTGTCCGTCACGCTGGACGTCTACGTGCTGACGCTGCCGCCGGAGATCGAGGCGACGTCCGACTTCCACCACGACAGGCGAGTCCCCGCCCCCGCCTCCACCCCGCCCCCCGTCGCCACGGCAACCCCCTTCACCGCGATTCTCACCGCAGATACCCGTCAGAGAGCAGCGTGTCCCTGAACCGCTCGCCGGGGCTGGAGGAGGGCGGAGCCGACAGCGTCTCGGCCGACCCCTTCTCCAGGCTGCCCCTCCCCCACAAGCTGGCGGTCCTCGCCACCACGGACGAGGTGAGGCGGCGCGTCGCCACGGTAACGGCCCTGCTCTGTCCCCCTCTCTCTCTCTCACACCCCTCCCTCCCACCCGTCCCTCCAGATCCGCTGGCTCCTGGAGGACGAGATGGTGTCGGCGCTGCGGCGCCCGCCGGCCGCCGTGGACGCGGCGGCGCTCCGCACGGTGGCGGAGCACATCCTGCGCTCGGCCGGCCGCCCCCACTGCCGCTGCGAGGACGTCCCGCTGCAGTTCGTCTTCGGTTCCGAGCAGTCCCTGGAGAAGTTCAAAGAGGAGTTCCGCCGGCTGGCGTTCCCCGGCTACGCGCTGAACGGCGTGGAGGAAGGGTTCTACTACATGTCCCGCCACCGGATCCACAAACACGCCGCCGTCGCTGCCCCCCCGGGGTTCCCCGAGGCGCCAGATGCCGTCGTCGTCCCCGCCGAGCCCACTTCGCCTCCCGAGACGCCGTCCGGCGCCGGCCTGGCCGAGGTGGTGCCGTCCGCCTGTCATGGTGAGGCTCAAGAAAAATTTTCAGTTTGTTTCCAGACTGAATAATGTTATCAGTCTGCTTCCTTATATGGTCATGAGCGTCACATGACCCGGCAGAAAGAAAACTACATCTTTAATCGGTATTGAAACTGTCTCTAGAGGGTTAAAACTGTCTTTAGGGGGGATTGAAACTGTCTCTAGAGGGTTAAAACTGTCTTTAGGGGGGATTGAAACTGTCTCTAGAGGGTTAAAACTGTCTTTAGGGGGGATTGAAACTGTCTCTGGACGGTTAAAACTGTGTTAGGGGGGATTGAAACTGTCTCTAGAGGGTTAAAACTGTCTTTAGGGGGGATTGAAACTGTCTCTAGAGGGTTAAAACTGTCTTTGGGGGGTTAAAACTGTCTTGGGGGGGATTGAAACTGTCTCTAGAGGGTTGAAACTGTCTGTAGGGGGGATTGAAACTGTCTCTAGAGGGTTAAAACTGTCTTTGGGGGTTAAAACTGTCTTTAGGGGGGATTGAAACTGTCTCTGGAGGGTGAAAAATGTCTTTCGGGGGGATTGAAACTGTCTCTAGAGGGTTAAAACTGTCTTTCGGGGGGATTGAAACTGTCTCTAGAGGGTTAAAACTGTCTTTGGGGGGTTAAAACTGTCTTTAGGGGGGATTGAAACTGTCTCTGGAGGGATAAAACTGTTTTAGGGGGGATTGAAACTGTCTCTAGAGGGTTAAAACTGTCTTTCGGGGGGATTGAAACTGTCTTTAGGGGGGGATTGAAACTGTCTCCAGAGGGTTAAAACTGTCTTTCGGGGGGATTGAAACTGTCTCTAGAGGGTTAAAACTGTCTTTCGGGGGGATTGAAACTGTCTCTAGAGGGTTAAAACTGTCTTTGGGGGGTTAAAACTGTCTTGGGGGGGATTGAAACTGTCTCTAGAGGGTTGAAACTGTCTGTAGGGGGGATTGAAACTGTCTCTTGAGGGTTAAAACTGTCTTTAGGGGGGATTGAAACTGTCTCTAGAGGGTTAAAACTGTCTTTCGGGGGGATTGAAACTGTCTTTGGGGGGGATTGAAACTGTCTCCAGAGGGTTAAAACTGTCTTAAGGGGGGATTGAAACTGTCTCTAGAGGGTTAAAATTGACCTTAACCATCTGGTTAAGACTAGTAAACACTCTGGTTCAGGCCCCAGCAGGCTCCAGAGCGTGGTCTCCAGCCAGGGCAGCGTGGACTCCGACATGCAGGGTGAGTTCCCCCGTCCCGCTGCCGCCGCGTACACGCCGGCGCCCCGCTCATCCCGTCCCGCTCCCTCAAGGCTACGACGGCGGCAGCAGCGACTCGGACGGCGGCAGCCCGGCGCCCGACGAGCCCGACTGGCGCTCGCCGCCCATGCCCGACTTCTGGCTGATGGTGGAGATCCTCCAGGACCGGGTCAAGGTCTACTCCCACTCCAGGAGCTCCGCCCCCCAGGAGGCGGAGCCTCCGGCCGAGCACCTGCAGCTGCACCACGCCGTGGTGCGCCGGGTCGGGGACATCTGTCGAACCGTCAATCAGGTCGGACGCCACGCGCGTGTGTGTGCGTGTGTGTGCGCGTGTGTGTGTGTGTGTGTGTGTGTGTGACTGTGTGTGTGTGTGTGTGTGTGTGCAGATCCTGCTCCTGCAGGACCTCCATGACAGCCACATCTGTAACACCCTGCTGGTGGCCGAGAGCGAGGACGACATCTGGAAGCCCGAGTCTGTGTACCGGCAGAGGCTCAACGTGTCTGACGGTGAGAGACCCGAGCCGGGACCGGGACCGGGTCTAGACCCTAACCCTGCCCCCCCCCCTCTGGTGTAGACTACAGCGCAGAGGAGAGCTACCCGGCCCGGGACTACCTGGCGGCCACCATGCAGTTCATGCCGGGACACTTCTCCTGCGACGTGGTGTGGAGGACGGTCATCCCCGTCCACCCCCGCCTCAAGATGTCGCCCAACATGGCCGTGCCCAGAGGTGAGGCCCCGCCCACCCGCCGCCTGTCATCAGGACCCAGCAGACCCGCTGATCTCCGCCCCCCCCCCCCCCTCCAGCCATGCAGGCGCTGCGCTCCGTCCTCAACTCGTTCTGCGTGGTCAACAGGAAGAACATGTTCGTCTACCAGGAGCGCTCCACCAAGTCCGTCTTCTACCTGCGGCTGTGCGAGACGTCGCTGCCGGAGGCGTCCCCCGACGCCGACGCCGCCCCCCCGCCGGGGCCCCGGTCCGGCCTGGCTCGGAGCCAGGAGCCGTGGAGTCCCGAGGAGCCGGACGGGTCCCGCTCAGTCGGACAGGTGGACAAGCACATCCTGCTGCTGGTGCACGGCGTGGGCAGCGCAGGTCAGTGGGCGGGGCGGCGCCGCGGGCGGGGGGGCCGACGCAGGGACGGCGTGGTGACCCGTGCGGTTCCAGGTCCGGAGATCACCGACGAGCTGCTGAAGGTCCTGCGGAAGCGTCTGGACGAGACCACGCTGGACATCATCACCGTCATGCTGGTCCGCAACTGCAAGCTGACCCCGGCCGACGTGGAGTTCATCCAGCCGGCGGGCTCGCCGTCCACAGAGGTCATGACCTTCCGCCTGCCGCCGTGGCTCCGCCCCCGCCTGCCGGCCGCGGCTCACTACCTCCGTCAGAACCTGCTCATCTTCCTCCACCTGCCCAAGTACACCGACAACAACACGGCGCACCACTTCAAGGTATCCGGGGGGGCCAGTGACGTCATCCGGATGTGGGAGGGGCCTAATCCCCCCCCCGCTGTCTGCCCCGTCTGCAGCATTACCTCCACCTGAGTGGCGACGCGGCTGACGGGAAGATCTTCCTGTACAACAAACCGGGAGGCCAAGGAACCGGAGGGAAAGGTAACATCCGCCTCCATCAGGACTCGAACCAGCAACCCTGAAAGGCAAGCCACTGGTTGCCATGGGAAAGAGGATTTGACCGCCAGCTCCTGTCTTCCAGGCATCGCGTGCATCACCCTGTCCTTTGTTGACGCCCACGGCCGGCCCCTCCAGGACGCCGCCCCCGCCCAGAGGCCGGAGCGCGGCGCCGCCCCGCTCCACCCGGACCACTTCGAAGAGCTCACCGCCGTGTCGGCGGCGGCGGCGGCGGCGGCGGCGGACCCGGCTGACGGCGAGCTCCTGGTGCGCTTCGATGTGTGGGAGCAGGGGAACGTCAGCCCGTCGCAGCTGAGCGAGAAGCTGCAGGCGGCGCTGCGCCACGCCCTGGCCGACCTGGTGATGGAGCTGCGGGTGCTGCCCCACCCGCTGTGCACGGGCGCAGGCCAGAAAGAGGTCAAAGGTCACGGCTCGCCCGAGGACCGAGACGGGAAGGAAGGCCTCCAGCAGCGGACCGGCTCGCGGATCATCCAGCCGGCGGGGGCCGGACTCTTTGTCGGGGGCGGGGCCAATCCCGAATCGACCACGCCCACTGGGAAGAGCACCCGCCGGAGCTTCTGGGACATCCTGGTACGTCTGCACCGTCAACACCGAAAACTGTCTCCGTCAATACCGCAAAACACCACTCGCGAAATTCCCTATAAAATGGCGGCGGAGACCGATTGAGATGGAATCTCCGCCGGTTTAGGCGCCATATAAGCAGGTCCTTACCGCCTGTTGGCTTTTTTTTTATCATGAAATTGCGTCGCTTCTCTTTTAATGAATCAATCAGAACCAACACGCCTCGTAACTCTGGGATTCCATGTTTGCATTCTTCTTCTCTGTGCTTCACGCTGCACTATGCATCTAACAACCACAATGCGCCCTCTGCTGGATTGAAGGAGGTACTGCTTGATTCAGGCACTGCTGTGAACTCCAAACAACAAATACTTGAGAACACAATGACAGCAATGGGTGTAAACAGTAGTAACTGTAAATATGCAAATCTGCCAAAACAGTTATTGATTTACTGCGATACTACAGTTCTACACCTCTGAATGAGGCCGTCACAGCTGCAGAACAACATCCATGAACATCAGTGAGAGAGGTCCTCTAGGGTCTGATACATACAGAGACAAAACCTGGTCAGATTAAGAACTGAATAGAATCAGAGTCTACACTAACATTCACAGCCATCAGCAGGATGTTAGCTAAAATATTTAGTTTCAATTTGGTGCAGCGACATTATGTGAAATGTGATTTGTGCTGGTATGGGTTCTAGGGTTAATGTGCCGCCACCACCAAAGGGACTTGTCAAAGCTGGGATGCTTCAATCAGCAATGAGCAACATGCATACCTGCAACAAAATAAATAAAAATCATTTTATAAATTTGCAACTTAGGGTGAGCCCTATAGCATAAGAAGATATACCATCCCAGACACAGAGCAGCAAATAGACATAAACAGAACTAAACAAGCACAACAAAATACAACAGTTAATTAAAAAATTATTGTTGGATCCTGTTTTTGATCAGCATTTTACAAAATTGAAAATTAAGGACCTGTTAAAACTTGTGAGGACCTGTTAAAATTTTCTGAGGACCTGCTAAAAAAATTTGGAGGGCCTGTTAAAATTTTGACGAATTTCATGCCCTGTATGTTTTTATTTTTCTGAAAAATGTTTAACTTTCACTGAATCCATTGTAATATATCGTATCGATATCGAGATATCTGGCATGGATATCGAGATATGAAATTTTGCCCATATCGTTCAGCTCTAGTCAACACCCCAAACTGTCTCCGTCAACACCCCAAACTGTCTCCGTCAACACCGCAAACTGTCTCCGTCAACACTCGATACTGTCTCTGACAACACCACAAACTGTCTCCGTCAACACCGCAAACGGTCTCCCTCAACACCGCAAACTGTCTCCGTCAACACCGCAAACTGTCTACGTCAACGCCGCAAACTGTCTCGGTCAACGCCGCAAACTGTCTCCGTCAACACCGCAAACTGTCTCCGTCAACACCGCAAACTGTCTCCGTCAACACCGCAAACTGTCTCCGTCAACACCGCAAACTGTCTCCGTCAACGCCGCAAACTGCCACCGTCAACACCCGATACTGTCTCTGACAACACTGCAAACTGTCTCCGTCAACACCCGATACTGTCTCCGTCAACACCCCAAACTGTCTCCGTCAACACCCGAAACTGTCTCCGTCAACGCCGCAAACTGTCTCCGTCAACGCCGCAAACTGCCACCGTCAACACCCGAAACTGTCTCCGTCAACACCGCAAACTGCCACCGTCAACACCCGAAACTGTCTCCGTCAACACCGCAAACTGTCTCCGTCAACACCGCAAACTGTCTCCGTCAACACTCGATACTGTCTCTGACAACACCGCAAACTGTCTCCGTCAACACCGCAAACTGTCTCCGTCAACACTGCAAACTGTCTCCGTCAACACTCGATACTGTCTCTGACAACACCACAAACTGTCTCCGTCAACACCGCAAACTGTCTCCGTCAACACTGCAAACTGTCTCCGTCAACACTCGATACTGTCTCTGACAACACCGCAAACTGTCTCCCTCAACACCACAAACTGTCTCCGTCAACACCGCAAACTGTCTCCGTCAACGCCGCAAACTGTCTCGGTCAACGCCGCAAACTGTCTCCGTCAACACCGCAAACTGTCTCCGTCAACACCGCAAACTGTCACCGTCAACACCGCAAACTGTCTCCGTCAACACCGCAAACTGTCTCCGTCAACACTGCAAACTGTCACCATCAACGCCGCAAACTGTCTCGGTCAACACCCCAAACTGTCACCGTCAACACCGCAAACTGTCTCCGTCAACACCGCAAACTGTCTCCGTCAACACCCGATACTGTCTCTGACAACACTGCAAACTGTCTCCGTCAACACCCGATACTGTCTCCGTCAACACCCCAAACTGTCTCCGTCAACACCCGAAACTGTCTCCGTCAACGCCGCAAACTGTCTCCGTCAACGCCGCAAACTGCCACCGTCAACACCCGAAACTGTCTCCGTCAACACCGCAAACTGCCACCGTCAACACCCGAAACTGTCTCCGTCAACACCGCAAACTGTCTCCGTCAACACCCGAAACTGTCTCCGTCAACACCGCAAACTGCCACCGTCAACACCCGAAACTGTCTCCGTCAACACCGCAAACTGCCACCGACAACACCGCAAACTGTCTCCGTCAACGCCGCAAACTGCCACCGTCAACACCCCAAACTGCCACCGTCAACACCGCAAACTGTCTCCGTCAACACCGCAAACTGTCTCCGTTAACGCCGCAAACTGCCACCGTCAACACCCCAAACTGTCTCCGTCAACACCGCAAACTGTCTCTGACAACACCGCAAACTGTCTCCGTCAACACCCGAAACTGTCTCCGTCAACACCGCAAACTGCCACCGTCAACACCCGAAACTGTCTCCGTCAACACCGCAAACTGCCACCGACAACACCGCAAACTGTCTCCGTCAACGCCGCAAACTGCCACCGTCAACACCCCAAACTGCCACCGTCAACACCGCAAACTGTCTCCGTCAACACCGCAAACTGTCTCCGTCAACGCCGCAAACTGCCTCCGTCAACACCGCAAACTGTCTCTGACAACACCGCGAACTGTCTCCGTCAACACCCGAAACTGTCTCTGACAACACCGCAAACTGTCTCCGTCAACGCCGCAAACTGTCTCCGTCAACACCGCAAACTGTCTCCGTCAACGCCGCAAACTGCCACCGTCAACACCCCAAACTGTCTCCGTCAACACCGCAAACTGTCTCTGACAACACCGCAAACTGTCTCCGTCAACGCCGCAAACTGCCACCGTCAACACCCCAAACTGTCTCCGTCAACACCCGCAACTGCCTCTGACAACACCGCAAACTGCCACCGTCAACACCGCGAACTGTCTCCGTCAACACTCGATACTGTCTCTGACAACACCGCAAACTGTCTCCGTCAACGCCGCAAACTGTCTCCGTCAACACTCGATACTGTCTCCGTCAACACCTCAAACTGTCTCCGTCAACACCTCAAACTGTCTCCGTCAGAGCAAACCCGAGTCGGCAGAACTGGGCAGTCCGAAGACCACCGATGACATCGTGCCGGAGCGAGGCGAGGAGGGCCGAGCGGCGCGGCGGCGCCACAAGACGGAGAGCGTGAAGCAGCAGTGGAGCCTGGAGAGACCGGTGGAACCGGAGCAGAACCAGCGGCGGGCCAGCCGGACTCTGCTGGACCAGGGCCTCACCGGAAACCTGCACCCGGTCTACCAGGACACCTGCGAGTCCTGGATCACCTTTATGGTGAAACTCGGTATGATTGACTCGGGGGCGGGACGTCTTCCCGGGTTTCCATGGAGACGGAGCTTCACTCTCTCTCTCTCTCTCTTTCTCTCAGGGTGTCCCTCCATCCAGCACTGCTCCACTCAGGTCTCTGCTCACTTCCTGGTTCCTTCAGTCCTCAGCGAGATCATGAGTCTGGTCTCTTCTCTGGCCGGTGACACCACGGTCAAGGCCTTCAGGTGAGCCCCATCGCAGAGCATCTTCCTCCTGTGACGTCAGATCATCGAGCATCTTCCTCTCCCCCAGTGCTCCTCCGTCGGCGGGCGTCTTCCTCCCGTTCTCTCTGGACCAGAACCCGGTTCTTCCCCCTCTCTCGCCCCAGAGCGTCATCCTGATCGGCCGTAACTTCCAGCAGTGGTCCTGCAGCTCGGAGCCAGGTAGGAGTCGGGGCCGACGGTTCGACGGCCCGGCCCGGCCCGGCCTTAACCCGGTGTGTCTTCCTCCGGCAGACGACAGTCCGGACGAGGAGAACGCCGCGGCACACCATCGCTTCATCCGTACGTGTGATTTTGTTGGCGGCGGCGAGGTCACGGAGGTCACGGAGGTCAAAGTTCTCACTGAGATTACCATCGGTTTTCAGCTCATAAAGGTCTACAGCGCTTCGAGGCTCTGGAGCACTGCGACGGACCGGGACCGGGACCGGGACCGGGACCAGGACCGGGACCGGGACCGACGCCGACCGGGGAATCATTCGGGCCCAGGCAGCGCTTCCTGTTCATCAGTGTCCGCAACAAGAAGGTGATCCACAAGTTGGCTCCCGCGTAGCGACGGCTGCCAGGGCGGCTGTGACCGCCGCTGCTTTCACCCGTCCCCTCCAGGTGGCGCTGTACAGCTACAACTGGTCGGTGGACCTGGGCGTGTCTCTGAACCGGGAGCTGGCGCGCCTGGTGAAGTGGCAGAACGCCCGGGCCCACGTGCTGCACTGCCTGCTCCACCAGAAGATGGGGCTGTTCCACCACTACTGCTTCTCCGACGCGCCCGCCCACCACATCCACTCCGAGCAGGTACCCCCCCCCCCCCCCCCCCGCCGCCCCCGGCGTCTTTCCCTTCCGCTCCGCCTCCACGGGCTGGCGACAGAAGGCGGAGTCGAAGCGGCGGAAAATCGGCCCCCGTCTGTCGAGGTCCCGGCGGCGCACGGTTCGAGCCCCGGGCACGGCGACATGTGGACGGCCGAGCCGCTCCGCTGAGCTGACTGCGCCCGCGGCGGCGGTGGCGGCGGCGGTCGGGACCGCTTCCTCCACCGCCTGTCGTTCCTCGCAGACAGACTCTTTCCTTTTCTTCGAACTTGCGCGGCGAAGCAGCAGCTGATTCGAGCGTAACGAGCGTCAATCAGATTATGGAGGCGGAGCCGCGGGATTTCACCGCCGGCTCCGCATCAACACACGAGCAAGAGCAGTGGAGGAGGAGGGTCTGAATGTTAAACCCGTGGCCCGTGTCCCTCCTTGCGTGCAGGACCCCAATCCGTTCCTGGGCCCCTCCATGGAGCCGGACGCCCTGCTGCGCAGCGCCGTGCCGCCGCTCCCCAGCAAGGACCCGGGCCGGCTGGCGGCGGCGGGGCGGAGCCTGGCGCCGCTGCACTTCCCGTCGGAGCTCCTCCCCTTCGACGAGGCGCTCCGGGATGTGTGCGCGGTGCGCGGCCTGCCGGACGGCGACGCCGTGGCCCGGCACGGAGGCCAGCTGCTGGAGACCAAGGCCGCCGAGCGCAGAGGTGAGCGGCCGTTTCCGTGACGACGGGCGGGCGGGCGGGCGGGCGCCGGTCGCTGGCTGACGGTGCTTGCGGTTGCGCAGAGCTGGAGAAGCAGATGAAGATCGAGAACCTGTTCGTCACGTGGCAGCAGCGGTCGGCTCAGTCCAACATGCCCATCTCGGTGAGTTAGCTCCCGGCTAACGCGCATGGGGAATGGCATTGGGGCGCTAGCAGTTAGCATGGTGTTTGCGTGTGTCCAGGCGGCAGACCTGGAGACCCTGAAACAGTCGTCCAGGCTGGTCCACTATTGCGCCACGCCCCTCCTGTTTGACCCCGCCTTCCGCCGGCAGATCCAGGAGGAGCAGGCTCCGGGCAAGGTGAGGCCGTCTTCCCCTCGTCTCCATGGAAACCCCCGCCATTCCGTCCTCGGTTGTAACCCGGGCGTTCTCCGTCTGGCGCTCTCCAGAAGCGTCACCGGTCCAACGACTCGGCGGCGTCGGGCCGGGACCGCAGCCACAGCGGCGACTCCGGCGACATCCCGCCGGGCCGGCCCAAGGAGGAACCCTGGCTGCTGGAGATCTGCTCCACGTTCCTGCAGCAGTACGTCCAGTACCTGCAGAGCCTGGGCTTCATCCTGGTCCAGGTCCGGCCCCAGAGCCCGGCCCGCAGCATCGCCCGAGCCCGAGCCGCCCTGCTGAGCTCCACCGAGGGCCGCATGTCGTTCTCCTACGTGAAGCAGAAGAGCGAGGAGAGCAGCCCCAAGGCGAGACGCACCACGGCGGCACAGCGTCAACCGCAACGCGACGGGCGGCCGTCACGGCAACGCCGCCGTCACTCAGCCCAGTCTTGGTGGGACCGGCCGCGACCGTGACGTTGTCCTGTGGTTGGATCGTTTCAGATGACGGTGTCGGGCACCACCGCGTATCACCTCCAGAGGGCTCTGCCGGGCGGCATCGTGCTGATGGAGTTAGCTTTTCAGGTGGGTTTCCATGGCAACCCAACTGACGGAAGTGTGGAGACAGGAAGTATAGAAACAGAAAGTCTGGAAACAGGAAGTGTAGAAGTAGGAAGTCTAGAGACAGGAAGTCTAGAGACAGGAAGTGTAGAAGCAGGAAGTCTGGAGACAGGAAGTGTAGAAGCAGGAAGTCTGGAGACCGGAAGTGTAGAAGCAGGAAGTCTGGAGGCAGGAAGTGGAGAAACAGGAAGTCTGGAGACAGGAAGTGTAGAAGCAGGAAGTCTGGAGGCAGGAAGTGGAGAAACAGCAAGTCTGTAGACAGGAAGTCTAGAGACAGGAAGTGTAGAAGCAGGAAGTCTAGTCATTTTATACGTCATTGGTAGAAGGAGGAAGTCAAGAGACAGGAAGTGTAGAAGCAGGAAGTTCTGGAGACAGGAAGTGTAGAAGCAGGAAGTTCTGGAGACAGGAAGTCTTGAGACAGGAAGTGTAGAAGCAGGACGTTCTGGAGACAGGAAGTGTAGAAGCAGGAAGTTCTGGAGACAGGAAGTGTAGAAGCAGGAAGTTCTGGAGACAGGAAGTGTAGAAGCAGGAAGTTCTGGAGACAGGAAGTGTAGAAACAGGAAGTCTTGAAACAGGAAGTGTAGAAGCAGGAAGTCTGGAAACAGGAAGTGTAGAAGCAGGAAGTCTGGAAACAGGAAGTGTAGAAGCAGGAAGTTCTTGAGACAGGAAGTGTAGAAGCAGGAAGTCTGGAGACAGGAAGTGGAGAAACAGGAAGTCTGGAGACAGGAAGTGGAGAAACAGGAAGTCTGGAAACAGGAAGTGTAGAAGCAGGAAGTCTGTAGACAGGAAGTGTAGAAGCAGGAAGTCTAGAGACAGGAAGTGGAGAAGCAGGAAGTCTGGAAACAGGAAGCGTAGAAGCAGGAAGTCTAGAGACAGGAAGTGTAGAAGCAGGAAGTCCGGCCAATCCTGATCCCTCCTTCTCTCCCGGTTGTCGGTTCTAGTCCCTCTCGGTTCTGTGTTCTCAGGGTTCTTACTTCTGCGTCAAGCAGTACGCTCTGGAATGCTCCCGCATCCCCATGGGCCAGACGGTCAACTCGCAGGTGAGCGCCGCTCGCCCCTTCCGTCAGGGAGGGGCTGTCGATCACCCCCACCCCCCGCTTCCCCTCCAGGAGGTTCTCCCCGTTCTCTAGTGAGACGTTCCCGAGCATGGCGGAGGGAGCGCCACGACCCGAGGCTCACGTTTGGTGTTTACACTCTCATTTGCGTTTTCGCGTTTTCCCCTTTAGCGTCTCAGCATTTCCGCGTTCGTCCCGTTTTAACAGCTAACATGTCAGCGTTAGCTTTAGCGCTTTAGCATTTACGTTTCAGCTTTTCAGTTTTAGAATTGAAAAGTTCCGTGTTTAATATTTTAGTATTCGTGTTGCATTTTTCTTTTGTTGTAGCGTTTTTTGCATTTCCGTTGTTTCCATTTTTGCGTTTTTGTTTCAGCATTTTAACATTAACATTTTTTTTTTAGCATTGTCACGTTTGCCTTTTTATTTTAGCAGTTCCGATTTTACCATCTCCATTTCAGCATTTTCGGAGTTTTCCTTTAGCATTCCTGTTTGAGCGTTTCTGTTTTAGCATCTTTGTTTTAGCATTTTAGCTCTCCAATTTTAAACATTTCCATTTTAGCATTTCTGCTTTAGCATTTTGGATTTTTTGTTTAAGCGTATTCATTTTAGCATTTGTGCATTTTCTTTTTTGTAGCGTTAGCCGCGTCGCGTTCCGCTCTGCGTTTTTTTGCCGCGCCCCCCCCCCCCCCCCCCTTCCCGCCCAGACTCCATGTCTTCCTCTCCCACCCACTTCCTGTCATCTCTCCATCAGGGCGGCCTCCTCGCCAAACCTCGTTGCAAGCCGTTCCCGGACGGCGCGCCGGTGTCTGACTGTGCGGTATGTCCCGCCCACACCCTCGCCCGGGGAGGGGGTGTCGCCCTCCAATCAGGCCACGCCCCTCCTCCTCCTCCTCCTCCTCGCCCGCTTGCTTTGCCGCCGTGGTTGTGGGTGTCTGTGCCGCCTGCTCCCTCTTGCCTCTTTCCCTCCCATCTCTCTCGGTCGTTCGATCGGCGGGGGGAATCGAACCGGGACTCCTCGGGGTCTGCTGCTAACGCTGCTCGCTACCACATGATCCAGCCTTCAGAATAAGAGTCGGGGGAGAGAAGAGATCAGATGAGGGAGGAAGCTGCCTCCACATGGTTCTCACTCTGCACCCCCCGTCCCTCCAGCTGTCCATGATCTTCACCGAGGAGTGCGACCGGGTCCGGGACCTGATGCACCTGCACCCCTTCAGCCACGACTTCCACCTGCGGGTGGCGCACCAGCACCTGCTGGGCCTGCAGCCGCTGCGGCCGGGCTACCAGCTGCACCTCTTCCTGGACCACTTCCTGGAGCGGCCGCCCGACGGCGGCGGCGGCGGCGGGGCCCGCTTCTCCAGGAACCACGTCTGCCAGGGTGAGAACCGCCGAGAGCCCCCGAACGCGTAGCGGCAGAGCCGGCGCCAAGGTGACCGGCGGGCCCCCGTGTCCCCCCAGGAACGTTCTCCGCCTCCACCGGCTCCACGTCGGCCCACCAGCTGTACAACTACGTGACGGACCACGCCGGCTCCTACGGCCTCAAGCCGCTGCGCATGTCCCGGACGTCCGGCGGCGCCGACGGGAAGAACGAGTACGCGCTGGTGTCCCTGTGGACCAGCTCGGGCTCCTACCGGGACCCGGAGGGCCTGCAGAACCACGACGACTTCGACGTGTCGCTGGTGGCGTTCCACGACGCGGCGCCCTTCGAGGAGCAGGCGGACGGCGAGCGCAACCTGCTCCGGCTGCGGTTCTACGTGGTCCTGACCAGCCAGCGGGAGCTGTTCCCCCGCCTGACGGCCGACATGCGGCGCTTCCGGAAGCTCCCCGTCCACCGCGAGGAGAACCCGGAGAGCCCGGACCCGCCCCCGGAGGGCCGGTCCCGCGTGCCGCCGCCGCCACCGCCGCCCACGTCCCCGCTCCTCCAGAACGAGGCGGCGGCGGCGCGGCGCCTGATCCAGGGCGCGGTGGAGCAGGCGCTGGGCCACTGTCGCCGCGACAACCTGTGGAGGCGGCTGTTCCACGGAGAGCACGCCCCGGAGCGCCTCAAGCTGCACCGGCTGACGTTCGGCGAGCTGCAGGAGCTGCTGGAGAACGTCCAGAGCTGCTCGGTGGGGGACGTCGACCCGCAGCTGGTGAGGCTCCGCCCCGCCTTCCCCCCCGCCACGGCGGGTCAGGACCTGAAGGGTTCCGTGTCTCTTGCAGGAGGGGTTCCTCACCATGAACCCGGCCTGGTACCAGAGCCTCATCAAGGTCCTGCTGAACCGGTTCCCTCAGAGCTGCAGACACTTCGACGACGGCGGCGGCGTGCAGTACCTGGTGAGCACCGCCCCCCCCCCACCCCCCGCGTCCTCGCGCTCCCTCTAAATCCCGCCGGGTTCTGTGGGTTTTTCAGGCCGTGCTGAACCAGAAGTTCACCGACTGCTTCGTCCTGGTCTTCCTGGACTCTCCGGCGGGGAACACGGTGAGTCCCGCCGTCCGGGTTTTCCCCACCCCGGCCCCCCCGCTGACGGTTCCCCCTCTTCCCTTCCAGAGCCTGAAGGTGGTGTTCCGCGAGCCGCTGCCGCCGCCGCCGCCGGCCCCCGGGGGGAACCCGCCCCCCCAGCTGGTGTCCATGTTCCACCACCTGGAGTCCGTCATCAACGCCGCCTGCTTCAACCTGTGGACCGGCCTGCTGTGAGCCGGCGCCGGTCTCCCCCCCCTCCCCCCGGCTGTGTAGATATTTATATATAAATAAAAAACTCAATAAAGACTGAAGAACCACATGTGTCGGCGTTCCGACAGGAGCAGGTGTTTATTCGAAGGTTTGCGGGATTGTTCTCAGGACTCCTCAGCTCAGGTACTGCTGGATCCAGGCCAGACCCTCCACGGTGGAACCTGCGGCCAAAAAGAAAAATCGGCGATCGAGAAACGACGACGCGGGGCAACGCGGTGCGGGGGGGACCCTGACCTCGGGGTTTGTACTCGCAGCCCACGTAGCCCCGGTACCCGAGGCGCTCCAGCGTTCCCAGCAGGTAGCGGAAGTCCAGTTCTCCGTCGCTGTCGGGCTCGTTCCGGCCGGGAACCTGAGCGATCTGGACGTGACCTGCGGGAGGAACCGGGCAGACCGGGTTCTCCAGAGGTTCCAGAAGCTCGGGGGGGGGGGGGGGGGGGACGTCGGCGGGACACTCACCAATCAACGGGAGGTACTTGCGGATGTTCTCCGTCAGGTTCCCGTCCATGATCTGCCAGTGAAAGACGTCCTGGAACAGACAGGACCCGGTTCAGTCCGGTTCCAGGTCCGGCCGGGTTCTCCGGGGGGGGGGGGGGGGGGGGGGCGGGGGGGGGAACTCACCATCTGCAGCCGGATGTTCTCCTTCCCGAGCTTCTCCAGGATCTCCGACGCTGCACCCAACACAGAACCCAACTGGGATTCAAACTACAGGCCGGCCAACGCCGACGGCGGAGCGCCTCACCTTGATGAGGGGAGTCCAGGAAGTAGCGCGGTTCCGTGATGCGCGTGTTGATGGGCTCGATCAGGCCCGTCATGCCCTCCTGCGGCGGAACGTCAAGGTTGAGCTGGCGCCCCGCGGCGGAACGTTCCGGTCGGGCCGGCGCGGAGGGTCTACCTTCGACAGAACGTCCGCGGCGTAGCTGAGGTTCTGCAAGAACACCGCCTCCATGTCTCTGTAGACCAGGGTTCTGTCAGAACCAGCGGGGACCCGGCCCGCCATCAGGTGGATCCTGAGAGGAGAACGGCGGCCCGTCATGAGAACCTCCCTCTGGAGGGTCCGCGGGCCTCACGTTGGACCCCCGCCGGCCCGGGTTCTGGCTCTCACCTGCTGCAGTCCAGAGCTCGTGCGTACTGCACGGCCAGGTCCAGGCCCCGTCTGAAGTCCGCCTCCCTCCCAGGAACCGCCCCCAGGCCCAGGTCTCCCCGGTCCAGGTCCCCTGAAAGACCCAGCACAGCTGCCGTGACCCGGATCCTCCACCCCCGGACTCCCCCCCCCCCCCCCCCCCCCCCACGCTTACCCACCTGGAGGGGTGTTGATGAGGACCACCTCCACCCCCGCGGCCCGCCGGGCCCTCTGGAGCTCCAGCGGGTCGGAGTCGTACAGCCAGGCGGCCTCCACGGCCCGGAAGCCGGCGGCGGCGGCCGCGTGCAGCCGCTGG
Organism: Salarias fasciatus; assembly: GCF_902148845.1. NCBI lineage: Eukaryota > Metazoa > Chordata > Actinopteri > Blenniiformes > Blenniidae > Salarias > Salarias fasciatus. Next base: position 285,247 of record NW_021941393.1, on the reverse strand, counting down.
CCGAAGTCCGGGAGCTCCGTGAAGAGCCACGACACGTTGGCGCAGAACCTGAGCGGAGCCATGACCGGAAGTGAGCGGAGAGCGCGGGACCGAGAGGCTAACGACCCCGGGGACGGGGCCGGCGGGGCGGATTGTTTTGGTCACGTGACGACGGAAGTGGGTCAAACATCCGGGTATCTTTTTTTTTTAATTAGTTTTCAATTTTTTTTTTCTTTTTTTTGTTCGAATAAAACTAAAATGCTTACAAATATTTCAGGAAAATACTTAGAAAATAAAGTACTTATAAAAAAGAAATACGATATTAAAAATGAAATAGTTTTGAAAACTAATTTAACGCACTTAACATATTTTTGAAAGTATTTTATTTCTAAATTTTATATACTTTTTTGTTCGAATAAAACTAAAATGCTTACAAATATTTCAGGAAAATACTTAAAAAATAAAGTACTTATAAAAAAGAAATACGATATTTAAAATGAAATAGTTTAGAAATAAAATACTTTCAAAAACATGTTAGTTCAATTAATTTTCAGAATTTTATATATTTTTTTGTTCGAATAAAACTAAAATACAAATATTTCAGGAAAATACTTAAAAAATAAAATACTTCAAAGAAAAATCAACAAAGTAAGATGCCTAAAATGAAATAGTTTAAGAAATAAAATGTTAAAAAAATGTGGATATTATGACAAAAACGTTGTCTTGTTCAGTTAAAAAAAATATTTTTTCATTTCTAGACAATTAAGAATCATTACTGAATATATTAAATTTGTAAATGTTAAAGAGGCTTTTGTTTCAAAATAAAGCTCACCAGTTTTGTTCAAATATTGCATGTACTTGAGTCAAGCTTCGCTGTGACAGTGTCTCACTGAAAGACTTTCGGGGCTTTGGAGCTTGGAAACAAGCGAACCGTCTCATCTCCTGGCAACGCCGCATCTAAGCAACAACCGGCGCGTGTCGGCCCGAAGGCCGCGTTAGCTCCTCGTTAGCGCGCTGGGCCGGAGGAGAAAGACCTTAACAGTCCAAGATTGATTCTAGACCAAGACCTTAAGAGACCAAGACTGAGTCTAGATGAAGACCTTAAGAGACCAAGACTGAATCTAGACCAGGACCTGAGCTCGGTCTCTTAAGTTCTTGGTCTCAAGTCAGTTTTGTCTTTCTGGTCTGGACTGGGTTTAGTGTAGACCCGGTCCTTGTCCCACTTGTGGGTGGATTGAGTGTAAGTCCTGTTCCCGGTCCTGGTCGTGGTGCTGGTCCAGGTCTTTGTGCTCTCATCCTGGACTGTGGACTCAGTCTAATATTAGCAGGTTTTCCCGGCGTGAGTGTTCAGAACCACCGTCCTGGCGGGACACCATCTGCTGGTCCCTGGAGGGGGAGGGGGGCGGGGGGGACTCGCACCACAGTCCTGTCCCCTCTATTGGTCCATGTGGATCACATGACTCATTCCTTCACATTCCTTCTTCTGCCATGCCATGCATCTCCAGACCGGGTTGCCGGTTCGATTCTCAGCGGACGGATGTAGAGAACCACTTCAGCCCACGGCGTTCCCACAGCGAGGGGCCAGAGCGCTGAGCCGAGTGGGGCCGGGGGGGGCCGGGGGGGGCCGGGGGGGGGGGGTGCGGGCAGTGCAGACCCTGCAGGGTCCACCAGCAGTCCAGATCCAGTCATGTAGATCTGATGTCCCCCCAGGACTGAAGTCACATTAAGTCCACTTTCTTATTTATAGGAACACATCCAGAAATCTTTCATGCTGGAAAAATAAAAAAACATTATTATATAATAATAATAATAATATTATATAATAATAATAATAATTATTATTATTATTATTATTATTATTATTATTATTATTATTATTATTATTATTATTATTATTATTATATTGTATTTTTCGTAAATCAACTGTTAAACTGTTAAACTGTGAATCAGCGGACTCTTCCGGAACAGAACGAGCGGAGCCGGAATCTCTCGAAGCGGAAGGGATTGGCGGAAACGCCCGAGCGGAGCCGAGCGGAGCCGAACGCCTCCGAAGCTGCTCAGGAACGCCGATCTCAGTAGACAGAGCCGAGGTGAGCCGAGCGGAGCCGAACGCCTCCGAAGCTGCCCAGGAACGCCGATCTCAGTAGACAGAGCCGAGCGGAGCCGAGCGGAGCCGAAGCTTCCCGAAGCTGCGTGCGGGCTGTCCGCAGCTCATTGACAGAGCAGCGTGCGGGCTGAGCGGGAGCGCAGTGCGGGATTTAGCCTCCTCTCGAGCATTTTCACATGTTTTCACCCTCTTCTGGATTAAGGATTAATTCTCGACACCTCAGTCAGAGCCGACGGGAGCTCAGAGAGCTCACAAACATGGTAAGAAGCATAATTTCACTTTTTCTTTTCAGAATAAAGGATTAAATTCACAATTGCACTTTGAAACCTTCCATGAAGTAACCACGAGCAGTTTAAAGTGCATCACAAATTCTAAAAGTTGGATTTCAGTCACATTAAGACTCTTATTTGTACATTTTAAAGCTACTTTTTCGGGATTTTTTTTTTTAAATCTTATTCAGGATAAACAATTTTAAAAGTGTTTGAGGTCTGAACTTAAAAAATAGATGTTTGTAGATAAACTAAAAAATAAACACTGAACCGGTGATATGAAGATTTATCAGTCATCTTTTTTTGTTTGTTTTTCAAATTTAAAGCTTTGGTTTCTTTCAGCACATATGGTTTTCGTGGTTGTCTGCTGATTTGTTCCTTGTCTCCCGGTTATCCCGCTGTGTTCTGGCTCATGGGTCTGTGGAGCGGCGTCAGTGCGGGACATGTCAATAAAAATAAAACCGAGGAAAGAAAAGAAAAAGAATTAAGAATTTCTGAGGGACGAGGAAAATAAAAACTAAATACCGGATGAACATTAAAAAAAAAAGATTGCCCAAGACAGGAAAAAAATTATTTAAAAAAAAAAAAGCAATAAAAAATGAGAGGAAGGAGAAAAAGATGAGGGAAAATAAATCCCAGAGCGGAGAGAACCCGAGTTAAAAAAAAAAAAAAGGACAAAAAATTTATTTCAAAAATATCAGAGGACGGAATTTGAAAATATAACAAGAAAAGTTTAAAGAAAGCAAGATTTTCTTTTTTTTAATTTTCCAAAATTAATTAAAAAAAATAACTGATCGAGGAAATATGAACAAAAACAGGCAGGAAAAAATATTTGGAGGAAATTAATTAACGACTAAAACGAAAAACAAAGGAAAGAACACATACACACACACACACACACACACTCGCTCTCTCTCTCTCTCTCTAAGGGAGGAAAGATTTGGCCTGAGTCCAGATTTGAGTCCAGAATGGCCGTACGGACCCGCTGCCGTCACCGCGGGAAAACAAAACGCCAACATGGCCGCCAGCAGAGTGACGGAGTCAGCAGAGAGATAACCCAGGAACCCTTTGAAAGCAGTCTTCTACGGACCGGCGTCTTATTTTGAAAACTGAGGAGTAGTGTTTTAAAATAATCACAGGACTTTCTAAACGCCTTTAACATGGAATCCAATGGGAGACATAATTCAGCTGATTACCAGCCCTTATTTTGAAATGGCCATTTTACTCCTAAATAATTACTACTACTTCCTGGTTCCTGTAACCCATCGCTACTACTTCCTGGTTCCTGTAGCCCGTCACTACTTCCTGGTTCCTCTAGTCTGTCACTACTTCCTGTACTCTGTCACTACTTCCTGGTTCCTGTACTCTGTCACTACTTCCTAGTTCCTGTAGTCTGTTGCTACTTCCTGTAGTCTGTCACTACTTTCTGGTTCCTGTCGTCTGTCAGTACTTCCTGGTTCCTGTAGTCTGTCACTACTTCCTGGTTCCTGTCGTCTGTCACTACTTCCTAGTTCCTGTAGTCTGTTGCTACTTCCTGTAGTCTGTGGTTCCTGTAGTTTTTTTTTTTTAATTGAACCAAGGCAACATCAACAGTCGTACAAAGAGGTACGAAAAGTAACACAAAAAGTCATACAAGATAGAAAGAAGAGAGCAAATAAAATAAAACCTATAAAATAAGAGGGATCTGTCCACATGAAAGTCCGATGGGTTAGGGGTTGTCCATGAGTTTGATATCTTCAATCATCTTTAGGTAGTCATGAGTAGGCGATAATTCACATTTACTGAAATTTAATTTTAAACTAGACGCTTTACAAAAAAAATCAGCAGAATCAAAGATTTTTGGCAGTTGATCAGAGTTTTTCATGAACGTGTCTGTATCATCAGCCCACTGACTGATGGTTAGTTGTTTCCCTAGAATAGTTAATTTGTCAAAGTCGGATTTTTTCATTAGAATCGAGAGCATCTCAGCTGCTGCAATGAACAGTAAGGGCGAGACAGGGCAGCCCTGCTTTATTCCCTTATTAACTGAAAATCTTGGGGAAGTGCCCTGTGGTAGTATAACGGTACTGTTAGTGTCCGTATATATTAATTGAACCAAATCTATGAAGTGATTTCCAAATCCTAGCAGTTCTAATGTTTTAAACATGAATTGGTGCTCTAACAAGTCAAATGCTTTAAAGAAATCTCGACATGTCGTTAATTAAATCCTTGTAGTCAATCAAATCAAGAATAAGTCTTATATTATTGTGAATTCAACGTCACTTAATGAAACCAGATTGAGTTTCCGATATAATGTCTCCTGGTTCCTGTACTCTGTCACTACTTCCTGTAGTCCGTTAATACTTCCTGGTTCCTGTAGTCTGTCGCTACTTCCTGCAGTCTGTCAATACTTCCTGTAGTCTGTTAATACTTCCTGGTTCCAGTAGTCTGTCACTACTTCCTGTAGTCTGTTAATACTTCCTGGTTCCAGTAGTCTGTCACTACTTCCTGTAGTCTGTTAATACTTCCTGGTTCCAGTAGTCTGTCACTACTTCCTGTAGTCCGTTAATACTTCCTGGTTCCTGTAGTCTGTCATTACTTCCTGTAGTCCGTTAATACTTCCTGGTTCCTGTAGTCTGTTGTTGCTTCCTGCAGTGTGTCACTACTTCCTGTAGTCCGTTAATACTTCCTGGTTCCAGTAGTCTGTCACTACTTCCTGTAGTCCGTTAATACTTCCTGGTTCCAGTAGTCTGTCGCTACTTCCTGTAGTCCGTTAATACTTCCTGGTTCCAGTAGTCTGTCGCTACTTCCTGTAGTCCGTTAATACTTCCTGGTTCCTGTAGTCTGTTGCTACTTCCTGTAGACTGTCACTACTTCCTGGTTCCTGTAGTTTGTCACTACTTCCTGGTTCCTGTAGTCCCAGGTTCCTCAATTAGCGGACCGCGGTCCACGACAGGACCGCGGCATACCTCCCAGCGGACCCAGGGCAAATGGCACTTTTCCACAAAAAAAAAAAAAAAAAATCTTTCTTCAAAAATAGATTATTTTTATTAATCACCAATCTATCGCTATGCGCTACTATTCTATCGCTAATTTTTATTTAATATTTAGTCAGATATCTCTCATGTTCCCACTTCCGTTGTATTCAATCACTCAGCGCCCTGCGTGCTGTGTGTGTGCGTGTGTGTACGTGCATGCATGTGTGTGCTTGAGAGAAGAGGGAGACAGCGCTGATTGGCTGTTGCCTGGGGGACAGGATATTATGGGCTGTCATCTCTATGACAACGATGCGCTGATTGGCTGAGAGAGCGTGCATGCTGCTTAGCAAGACGGGACGGACAGCACCTTCGACCTGCCTTGTACATGACCGACATGAATAAATGGACCCAGGGCCGGTCCCAGGCACAGGCCGACTAGACGGCAGGCCTGGGGCGCAATGTACGGGGGGTGGGGGGGGGGGGGGGGGGGGGAGGGGAGTGGCTGTACAAGGACCGCCCCCATGCGCCGTGTTCCGTGTTCTCTGCGGCACCCCGCACTGTCCGGCATTGCTCGGTATCGCTTGGTATCGCTGGTATCGCTAAGTATCCCCCCCCCCCCCCCCCCCCCCCACTGGGTTCCTACAGGGTGCTGAAGCCCAGACCCATGCTTGTATGGAAAAAACAAATGTGGACCGTCCAGATTTGTATTTGAGGACCCCTGCTGTAGTCTGTTGCTACTTCCTGCTTCCTGTAGTCTGTCACTACTTCCTGCTTCCTGTAGTCTGTCACTACTTCCTGTAGTCTGTCACTACTTCCTGCTTCCTGTAGTCTGTCACTACTTCCTGTAGTCTGTCACTACTTCCTGCTTCCTGTAGTCTGTCACTACTTCCTGTAGTCTGTCACTACTTCCTGGTTCATGTAGTCTGTTACTACTTCCTGGTTCATGTAGTCTGTCACTACTTCCTGGTTCATGTAGGCAGTCGCTACTTCCTGGTTCTTGTAGTCTGTCACTACTTCCTGGTTCATGTAGTCTGTCACTACTTCCTGGTTCCTGTTGTCTGTCACTACTTCCTGGTTCTTGTAGTCTGTCACTACTTCCTGGTTCATGTAGTCTGTCACTACTTCCTGGTTCATGTAGGCAGTCGCTACTTCCTGGTTCTTGTAGTCTGTGACTACTTCCTGGTGCTTGCATTCTGTCTCTACTTCCTGGTTCTTGTAGTCTGTCGCTACTTTCTGGTTCCTTTAGTCTGTCACAACTGCCTGGTTCCTGTAATTCATCACTACTTCCTGGTTCTTGTAGTCTGTCACTATTTCCCTGTTCCTGTTGTCTGTCACTACTTCCTGGTTCTGTAGTCTGTCGCTACTTCCTGGTTCCTGTTGTCTGTCACTACTTCCTGGTTCCTGTAGTCTGTCACTGCTTCCTGGTTCCTGTTGTCTGTCACTACTTCCTGGTTCCTGTAATCTGTCACTACTTCCTGGTTCCTGTAATCTGTCATTACTTCCTGGTTCATCTAGTCTGTCACTACTTCCTGGTTCATGTAGTCTGTCACAACTTCCTGGTTCTTGCAGTCTGTCGCTACTTCCTGGTTCTTGTAGTCTGTCACTACTTCCTGGTTCCTTTAGTCTGTCACTACTTCCTGGTTCTGTAGTCTGTCACTACTTCCTGGTTCTTGTAGTCTGTCGCTACTTCCTGGTTCCTGTAGTCTGTCACTACTTCCTGGTTCTGTAGTCTGTCACTACTTCCTGGTTCCTTTAGTCTGTCACAACTGCCTGGTTCCTGTAATTCATCACTACTTCCTGGTTCTGTAGTCTGTTGCTACTTCCTGGTTCCTGTAGTCTGTCACTACTTCCTGGTTCTTGTAGTCTGTCACTACTTCCTGGTTCTTGTAGTCTGTCACTACTTCCCTGTTCCTGTTGTCTGTCATTACTTCCTGGTTCCTGTTGTCTGTCACTACTTCCCTGTTCCTGTAGTCTGTCACTACTTCCTGGTTCCTGTCGCCCGTCACTACTTCCTGACTCCTCTAGATCTGGACATATATATCTATAATCTTCGATTCATCCACTCTGTTCTCTTAATCATCTTGTCTTGAGTCTTTTGTCTCGGGCGGCCATTTTGGAATCGGACAATGGGATTACTGGGATGAAACATTCAGTCTGGTCCTGGTCTGTCAAAGTTCTCTCTCTGGTCCTGATCCCGGTCTGTCGAGATCTCTCTCTGGTCCCGGTCCCGCTCTCAGTGTTCCTGGCAGCCGTTCTCCACCATCTGTTCCCTCCTCCATGTTCTAGTGACGCTCGCTGACAGGAGGTTTGGCCTGCGGCCCGGCCGGAGCTCCCCCAGGAGCTGGCCCGGGTCCCGGTCCTGGTCCCGGTCCCAGACATGTTCCACTCCACCTCTGATCTGAATCAGTTCCACCATGTTCTGTTGACAGATGTTCCAGATGTTCCAGATGTGGGTGGAGTAAACCCCCTGGGGGGGGGTGGGGGGGGGGGCGCGCGGCTCAACATGGAGCTGGGACTGAGCAGGACCGTTCTGCACCTGCTGCTGCTGCAGAGCGGGCTGCTGCTGCCGTCACGCACGCAACGTAAGAACCTTCGTCTCCCTTGTTTCTATGGAGACGGCGTTTAGTACCGGGCTGACTGTTGGACCTGATCTTCTAGGCCCACCCAGCTTCACCCAGGCCCCTGACGACCAGACGGGTGTTTCTGGGGGCGTGGCCTCTCTGGTGTGCCGGGCGGCGGGTGAGCCCAGGCCCCGGATCACCTGGATGAAGAAGGGGAAGAAGGTCAGCTCGCAGCGCTTTGAGGTAAACCGCGTCCTCAACCCCGGAACGCCCGCCCGGTGGAACCGCTCCTCCAGCTCTTCTTCTCGGCCCAGGTGATGGAGTTTGACGACGGTTCCGGTTCCGGGTCCGTGCTGCGGATCCAGCCGCTGAGGTTCCACCGGGACGACGCCGTGTATGAGTGCACCGCCGCCAACGGGGTGGGGGAGATTAGCACCAGCGCTAAGCTAACAGTCCTGGAGGGTGAGAGCGGAACCAGACCCGGAGGACGGTTCTAGCAGGTCTGGATTCCGACGTGGTTCCATGTGGGTTCACAGAAGACCAGATCCCTCACGGGTTCCCCGCCATCGACATGGGGCCCCAGCTGAAGGTGGTGGAGAGAACCCGGACCGCCACCATGCTGTGCGCCGCCAGCGGGAGCCCGGACCCCGAGATCCGCTGGTTCAAGGACTTCCTCCCGGTGGAGACGGAGGACGACGGCGGGCGGATCAAGCAGCTGCGCTCAGGTGACGCTCACACACACACACACACACGCACACGCACACACACGGATCCCCCATCTGGAATCACAGACCGCTTCCCGTCGTGAAAACATAATAGAATTCTATTATTTTTCACCAACAAAAGCTTGAAATCTGACATGAGTTGAGTCATGACGGGTCTCACGGCTGCTCCCCTCCGGTGGCCGTTGCTTCTGTTTGCCCCCCCCCCCCCTTCCGCACTAACGGTTCTCTCTGGTTTCATTTGCATTGAAATGACCTGACAGGTGGTACACCGATCAGAGGTAAGAGCGCCAGGTCGTCCTCCGCGCTGCCTGCTCCGTCACCTCCTCCGTCATATTTCAGGACCCCTTCCTGAAATATGGACGCCTCTTCATTGCATGCGGCTCGTCTCGCCGTGGGGTTTTTTTTCCTTTTGGATTTCGTCAATCTGACAGACGGCTGTGGACTCCGTCCTCAGGGGCGCTTCAGATCGAGAACAGCGAGGAGTCGGACCAAGGGAAGTACGAGTGCGTGGCGGTCAACAGCGCCGGGACCCGTTTCTCGGCCCCGGCCAACCTCTACGTCCGAGGTGAGACCCCTCCCCCAGAACGTGCTGGACTCCAACGACTGATACGTACGACTGCTGTTCCTGTTTTACTGTCTCCTCTTCTTTATTTTCCCTCCTTCCCCCAAAAAAAACCTAAACCAAACGTTGTAACTTGACGGCTCAGATCAGCGTGAAGGTTGGTTCTCTCAGGCCCGGAGGACTGGAGCCGGGCGGCGCCGGCGTCTTGCCGCTCGCCCCAGGCCCGTCCCGGCACCTCCGCCCCCCCGAACGCCCCCCAAACTCTAACTTGGACTCACTTCACAAACCGCCAGTCCTGCATGAAGATCATGACTCAAAGGCATGACCTCCAGTCCCTTTACTCACCACTTTGTTAGCAATACAACAGCCATAGATTAGCCACAGGTTAGCAAAAGATAAGCCACAGTTTAGCCATAGATTAGCCACATATTAGCCATAGATTAGCCACAGGTTAGCTATAGATTAGCCACATGTTAGCCATAGATTAGCCACATATTAGCCATAGATAAGCTACAGGTTAGCCATAGATTAGCCACAGGTTAGCAAAAGATAAACCACATATTAGCCATAGATTAGCCACAAGTTAGCCATTAATTAGCTAGAGATTAGCCACAGATTAACCAAACATTAGCCGATAATTAGCCTCGGATTACCCATATATTACCCATAGATTAGCCACAGATTAGCCATAGATTACCCTCAGGTTAGCAAAAGATAAACCACAGTTTAGCCATAGATTAGCCACAGGTTAGCCATAGATTAGCCACAGGTTAGCAAAAGATAAACCACAGTTTAGGAATAGATTAGCCACAGGTTAGCCATATATTAGCTACAAGTTAGCCATTAATTAGCTAGAGATTAGCCACAGATTAACCAAACATTAGCCGACAATTAGCCTCGGATTACCCATATATTACCCATAGATTAGCCACAGGTTAGCCATAGATTAGCCACATATTAGCCATAGATTAGCCACAGGTTAACTAAAGATAAACCACAGTTTAGCTATAGATTAGCCACAGTTAAGATATAGAATAGTCACATATTAGCCATAGATTAGCCACAGGTTAGCCATTAATTAGCTAGAGATTAGCCACAGATTAACCAAACATTAGCCGATAATTAGCCTCGGATTACCCATATATTACCCATAGATTAGCCACAGGTTAGCCATAGATTACCCTCAGGTTAGCAAAAGATAAACCACAGTTTAGCCATAGATTAGCCACACGTTAGCCATAGATTAGCCACAGGTTAGCAAAAGATAAACCACAGTTTAGGAATAGATTAGCCACAGGTTAGCCATAGATTAGCCACATATTAGCCATATATTAGCTACAAGTTAGCCATTAATTAGCTAGAGATTAGCCACAGATTAACCAAACATTAGCCGATAATTAGCCTCGGATTACCCATATATTACCCATAGATTAGCCACAGATTAGCCATAGATTAGCCACAGGTTAGCCATAGATTAGCCACATATTAGCCATAGATTAGCCACAGGTTAACTAAAGATAAACCACAGTTTAGCTATAGATTAGCCACAGTTAAGATATAGAATAGTCACATATTAGCCATAGATTAGCCACAGGTTAGCCATTAACTGGCTAGAGATTAGCCACAGATTAACCAAACATTAGCCAATAATTAGCCTCGGATTACCCATATATTACCCATAGATTAGCCACAGGTTAGCCATAGATTAGCCACATATTAGCCATAGATTAGCCACAGGTTAGCCATTAATTAGCTAGAGATTAGCCACAGATTAACCAAACATTAGCCGATAATTAGCCTCGGATTACCCATATATTACCCATAGATTAGCCACAGGTTAGCCATAGATTACCCTCAGGTTAGCAAAAGATAAACCACAGTTTAGCCATAGATTAGCCACAGGTTAGCCATAGATTAGCCACAGGTTAGCAAAAGATAAACCACAGTTTAGGAATAGATTAGCCACAGGTTAGCCATAGATTAGCCACATATTAGTCATATATTAGCTACAAGTTAGCCATTAATTAGCTAGAGATTAGCCACAGATTAACCAAACATTAGCCGATAATTAGCCTCGGATTACCCATATATTACCCATAGATTAGCCACAGATTAGCCATAGATTAGCCACAGGTTAGCCATAGATTAGCCACAGGTTAGCCATTAATTAGCTAGAGATTAGCCACAGATTAACCAAACATTAGCCGATAATTAGCCTCGGATTACCCATATATTACCCATAGATTAGCCACAGGTTAGCCATAGATTACCCTCAGGTTAGCAAAAGATAAACCACAGTTTAGCCATAGATTAGCCACAGGTTAGCCATAGATTAGCCACAGGTTAGCAAAAGATAAACCACAGTTTAGGAATAGATTAGCCACAGGTTAGCCATAGATTAGCCACATATTAGTCATATATTAGCTACAAGTTAGCCATTAATTAGCTAGAGATTAGCCACAGATTAACCAAACATTAGCCGATAATTAGCCTCGGATTACCCATATATTACCCATAGATTAGCCACAGATTAGCCATAGATTAGCCACAGGTTAGCCATAGATTAGCCACATATTAGCCATAGATTAGCCACAGGTTAACTAAAGATAAACCACAGTTTAGCTATAGATTAGCCACAGTTAAGATATAGAATAGTCACATATTAGCCATAGATTAGCCACAGGTTAGCCATTAACTGGCTAGAGATTAGCCACAGATTAACCAAACATTAGCCAATAATTAGCCTCGGATTACCCATATATTACCCATAGATTAGCCACAGGTTAGCCATAGATTAGCCACAGGTTAGCAAAAGATAAACCACAGTTTTGCCATAGATTAGCCACAGTTTAGCCATGGATTAGCCACAAATTAGCCATTAATTAGCTAGAGATTAGCCGCAGATTAACCAAACATTAGCCGATAATTAGCCTCGGATTACCCATATATTACCCATAGATTAGCCACAGATTAGCTATAGATTAGCCGCTGGTTAGCCATAGATTAGACACAGCTTGCCCAACTGTTAACTAGAAAGCATGTTAAGCTGCTCCCTGCTGTCCCTCAAGTGTATCTTCATAATTCTAAACTTACCCCCCCCCCTACCCCACCCCGGCATGAGACATGAAGATCCAAGCTTTCCTGTATGCTAACTGCTCACTATCATTTCTTCTGAACATCACTAAGTCCATCATAACTTCCTACTATCTCGTCAACTAACAAGACAGCGCCCAGCACAGTTGGACCCGTTGCCATGGAGAAAGAGCCCAAAACTTTTCAGGACGTTGTATTTACTCCCGTTTCCATGGAGACAGAGCCCACACCTTTTCAGGATTTGTTTTCTCGCTTCACCCCGCCTTCTTTCTGCCCCTGCAGTTCGCCGTGTGCCCCCCCGTTTCTCCATCCCACCCAACAACCACGAGCTGATGCCCGGCGGGAGCGTCAACCTGACGTGCGTGGCGGTCGGCGCCCCCATGCCCCACGTCAAGTGGACGAGCGGCGGCGCGGAGCTGACGCAGGCAGACGAGATGCCGATTGGCCGGAATGTCCTGGAGCTCACCAACATCCACCAATCCGGAAACTACACCTGTGTGGCGGTTTCCTCCCTGGGCACCATCGAGACCACGGCGCAGGTCACCGTCAAAGGTCAGGAAGTGGTTGCAGGATTCAGGTCCTGGTTCAGGCAGAGGTTCAGGATTCAGGTCCTGGTTCAGGTAGGCGTTTGTGTCTCTTCTGTCCAACAGCCCTTCCTCGGCCGCCCAGTTCTCTCACCGTGACAGAAACCACAGCCACCAGCGTCACCGTCACCTGGGACTCTGGAAATCCTGAACCCGTGTCTTACTACGTGATCCAGTACCGCACCAAGCTCTCGGACAATGGTTTCCAGGAGGTGGACGGCGTGGCGACGACCCGGTACAGCGTCGGTGGCCTCAGCCCCTTCACGGAGTACCTGTTCTGTGTCATGGCGGTCAATAACGTGGGCCGGGGGCCTCCCGGCGCCGTGGTGGCGACCCGTACGAGTGAGCAGGCCCCGTCGTCTCCGCCCCTCCACGTGCGGGCCCGCATGCTGAGCTCCGGAACCATGCTGGTGCAGTGGGACCCTCCAGAAGAACCCAACGGGCAGATCCAGGGCTATCGGGTCTACTACAGTCCCGACCACGAGTCCCCGCTCGCCACGTGGCGGAAGCACAACGCCGACGACGGGCGGTTTGCCAGCATCTCAGGGCTGGTTCCGGACATCACGTACAGCCTCAGAGTCCTGGCCTTCACCTCGGTGGGGGACGGACCCCCTTCTGAAGTCCTGCAGATCAAAACCCAGCAGGGAGGTGAGGACGCGGTCCACTGCATGCTTCAGACTTCATGGATCCTATTTTCTTATCTGCTGTTGTAGAACTCGTCTTTCATCATTCTAGATCCTGTCTTTGATTGTTCTAGAATAGATACTGTTTTTGACCGTTGTAGAGCTCATTTTTGCCATTCTAGATCTTGTTTTTGGCTGTTGAAGATCCTGTCTTTGAAAGTCTAGGTCCTGTCTTTGACTGTTCTGGATCCTGCCATGCTGAATCCGACCATTCTACAGCTTGTCTTTGATATTTTAGATTCTGCCTTTAACTGTTGTAGATCATGTGTTTGACTTGTCGAGATCCTGTTTGACTGTTCAAAAGCTGTTTTGTTTGCATTGTAGATGTTCTCTGACTGTTCTAGATCTTGTCATTGATATTCTAGATCCTGTCTTTGACCGTTCAAGAGCTCGTCTTTGACTGTTCGAGAGCTCGTCTTTGACCGTTCCAGAGCTCGTCTTTGACCATTCTAGATCCTGTCTTTGACCGTTCGAGAGCTCGTCTTTGACTGTTCGAGAGCTCGTCTTTGACCATTCTAGATCCTGTCTTTGACTGTTCGAGAGCTCGTCTTTGACCATTCTAGATCCTGTCTTTGACTGTTCGAGAGCTCATCTTTGACCATTCTAGATCCTGTCTTTGACCGTTGTAGATCCTGTGCTAGAGATCGTCCTTGACCTAGCTCGTCTTTGATGTTCCAGAGCTCGCCTTTAACATTCTCAATCCTTTCTTTGGCTGTTCTGGATCTGCCTTTGATCATTTTAGAGCCTGTTTTTTTGTTTTTTGTTTTTTTTCGTCCGTCCTAGATCCCGTCTTTGACCTTTGACCGTTCTAGTTCCAGGTCAGCCGGCAGCCCTGGAGGCCGAGGCCGAGCTGGACTCGCGGATCATGCTGTCCTGGCTTTGGCCCCTTCAAGACGACGTCATCGGCTTTGAGCTGGTCTACTGGGAATCGGACAATCCCTCCGACAAGGTGACTGTGACCTCCTGTCCGGCGGGCAGCTCTCCTCGGCTGTCCTCTGATTGGTGGGGTGTCTCCGCAGCGTCACGTGTCGCTGGCGGCGACGGGCTCCTTCGCGGTGGACGGTCTGAAGGAGGACACGTCCTACACGTTCTCCCTGGCGGCTCGCTCGGAGATGGGTTTAGGAGTGTTCACTCAGCCGGTCCAGGCTAGAACGATCCGGTCCAGTAAGTCCAGTAGACCGTCTGCCCATCGCCATGAAGCCCCGCCCCATGCAGCAGCGCTTCTGTTTTTCAGTGTCTGGAGCTCCGCCCAGGAAGGTGGAGGCACAAGCCGTCAACTCCTCCGCCCTCAGGGTGACCTGGAAGCCCCCGCTGGCCCCGAAGCCCCACGGCCAGGTCCAGGGCTACCGGCTGGTCTGCAGCAGGTTGGAGAACGGAGAACCTCACGGCCAGCCGCTCGTGCTGGACGTGTCCTCCCCGGACGCTCGGGACGCCGTCATCGCCGGCTTGCTACCAGAGACCACTTACTCTGTGACTGTGGAGGCCTACACCACCAGGGGGGGCGGAGCTCCGAGCAAGGCCAAGGTGGCCTCCACCTCCGGGGCAGGTCAGTGTCTTCAACACAAGACCAAGTGAAGACCAGGACCAGGACAAAATCAGGACCTCTTGCCAGTCTTGACCAGATTTCTTGTCTCCGGACTCTCTATCTATGTTTCTTGTCTACAGACTTCCTGTCCCCAAACGCCCTATCTCTAGACTTCCTGTCTTCAGACTTCCTGTCCCCACACTTCCTGTCCTCATACCTCCTGTCTGTCATGTTCTTTATACGATGTTCCAGTCCCTGGGAGGCCCACCATGATGATCAGCACCACCATCGGGAACACGGCCCTGATCCAGTGGCAGCCCCCCAGGGAGCTGGCGGGGGATCTGGTGGGCTACCAGCTGCAGTACAAGAGGACCGAGGAGGAGGCCTTCACCACCAAGGACTTCAAGAAGACCGACGATCACTTCACCGTCACAGGTCTCCACAAGGGGGCCGTCTACACCTTCAAGCTGTGCGCCAAAAACCGGGCGGGGACCGGGGAGGAGCACGTCAAGGACATCAGCACCCCCGAAGACGTTCCCTCCAGCTACCCTCAGAACCTGAGCGTGGCGGGCCTGACGGCCACGTCCGCCGGTCTCACCTGGGACCCCCCGCCTCTGGCCGACCGGAACGGAAAGGTGGTCGAGTACGCGGTGGTGTACCGAGACATCAACAGCCAGCAGAACCACACCGTGGTCACCGCGGATACCGGGGTGACCGTCCGAGACCTGCAGCCCGACACCACCTACGACATCAGGGTTCAAGCCTTCACCAGCAAGGGGGGCGGACCGCTCAGCCCCAGCATCCAGAGCAGGACCATGTCCGTGTCCGGGCCGGGTAAGAACTCATCTTAACAAGGAACCGAGAACGAGGCGGCGTTCTGCCGTTAACCACCTGTTCTCCCCTCAGCGTTCACCAAGAGCTTCGGTGTGAAGACGGTGACGAAGACCTCGGTCCTTCTCACCTGGGAAATTCCCCAAACCTTCACGTCTCAAGGTCCTCTCAAGATTTTCTACAACCAGCAGAGTGTGGAGGTTCCAGGAGACCTGCAGAGGAAGCTGATCCGGCAGCTGGAGCCGGACACAGAGTACTCCTTCGTGCTGATGAGCCGGGGGGACGGCGCCGGGGACGTCCAGCAGCAGGTGTCCGTCCGAACGGCGCCCGACCTGCTGACCGCCAAACCGGTGGTGTACCAGCACCCGGGGGACGACGGCGGGACGGCGACCGTCAGGCTGCCTCAAGTCCCGGCCGGATCCTCGGTCAGGTCCGTAGGAATCCGCTGTCCTGGGATTCAGGAGGACAGGAGACCACACTCCAGTCTGGACCTTAGTCTAGACCTTGATCTGGTCCTCTTCTGCAGGTGTTTCTACATCGTTGTTGTTCCTGTGACTGCAGCTCTGAAGACTCCTGAAGACCTGGACCTGCTCCAGGTCAGTCCACATCAACGTGTCCACCGTTTCCATGGAGACAGTGTTGTAGCATTTCCAAAAAGTTTTTACTTCGTCTGACTTGGTAGTCGTGGAAACAGACCGTCAAAACGGTCAGGCAGTTTGACATTTATGTCCTCAGTGTCTTGTCACAATGCTCTGTTTCCATGGCAACGGCCGGCGCTCCTGTAACGGTCTGCCCCGTTCCACCTCCAGCTCCTCCAAACGGACCAGGACCAGGACCAGGACCTGGACCTGGACTTCCTGCGGCCCCACATCGCTGCCAAGCTGGACGTTCTGCCGGAGACATTCACTCTGGGCCATGAGGACAGACTCACCGGCAGCGGGCGGCGGCTGTACCGATGCTTCCTGTTGGCCGACCTGACTGACCATGAGACTGTGAGTGACCTCTGACCTGGAGTCTGAGGATGACCTCTGACTGACCTGGTTTTGGAAAGCTCTGGTCTTGGTCTTAGTCTTGGTTTTGGAAGGTATTGGTCTTGGTCTTGACTCCTTAAAGTCCTGATCTTGGTTTTTGAAGGCTCTGGTCTTGGTCTTGACTCCTTAAGGTCTGACATTTGGAAGGATCTAGTCCGGGTCTTAACTCTGTCCTCCTTTGCAGCAGCAGACCTTGACGTTCAGCCCCCTGTCTGAGGCCTTCCTGCTCGGGTCCAGCTCGGTGGTCCAGCACCCCCAGGAGGACCCTGAGCTGTTGTGGGTCATGGGTCCAGTCCTGGCTGTGGTCCTCATCGTCGTCATCGTCATCGCCATTCTACTCTTCAAGAGGTGGGTGTGGATAGGTCTCTGGGGTGGGGGGCTGTGTGGTGGGGGCGGGGCTATGCGGTGGGGGCGGGGCTGTGCGATGGGGGCGGGGGTATTGGTTCTGTCGCTGCCAGTATCTAGTAAATGAACCCTCTCTCTTGTCCTCTGGTCTCTGTTCTTCTCTGGATCCAGCGAACAGGAAAGGTCAGTGGTCTTCGTCCGCCCCCCCCCCCCCCCCCCCCCCCCCCATGAGACCCAGTCCTCATAGCCGCCCCAGACCAGGACCAACAACAGAACCCTCCAGACCTCTACATCTGACAGTGATGGTCCTAGGCTCATACAGAGAGGATGATCTACTGATTGTGGTTTTTGTCCCCCGGATGATGCCTGTCTTGCTTGCAACCTCTGTCCCCTCTGTCCCCTGTGTCCCCTGTGTCCCCTGTGTCCTCTCTGTCCCCTCTGTCCCCTCTGTCTGTCCTCTCAGGAAGCGAACTTGTCCTACAAAGGATGACCACATGGTGGGGCTGAAGGACTCACTGCTGGACCACTGCTTAGACCCTGTAGAGGTTAGGAGGCTCAACTATCAGACTCAAGGTACACACACACACACAAACACACACACACACACACACACACTAGAACTCCTCCGTGTGTGTGTGTGTGTGCAGGGATGAGGGAACATCCTCCCATCGCCATTTGCGATCTGGCCGATCACATCGAGAGACTGAAGGCCAATGACGGACTGCGCTTTGCCCAAGAGTACGAGGTAAGTCCAGCTGCAGGACCAGAGGTAAGAGCCCGGTTCACCCTGTCCCTGTCCCGTCAGTCCATCGATCCGGATCAGCAGTTCACCTGGGAGCACTCCAACCTGGAGGTCAACAAGCCCAAGAACCGCTATGCTAACGTGGTGGCGTACGACCACTCCCGGGTCGTCCTGGCCCCGGTTCCCGGTGAGGACCGCCCGCAGGACCCGCGCAGCACACGTTCTGCCGGGATCCGCTCCGTGACGCTCTCGTGCCTTGCTCCAGGAGTCCCGGGCAGCGACTACATCAACGCCAACTACATCGACGGCTACAGGAAGCAGAACGCCTACATCGCCACGCAGGGCCCACTCCCCGAGACGACGGCCGACTTCTGGAGGATGGTGTGGGAGCAGAGGACCGGCACCGTGGTCATGATGACCCGGGTGGAGGAGAGGTCCCGGGTGAGGACCGTGGAACGGTCCCCGTCTCCTTGGAAACGGGGGAAATCTTAGATGAGTAGTAACCTGGCGTTGTGGTCTCTGGAACAGGTGAAGTGTGACCCGTACTGGCCCGGCCGGGGCTCGGAGACCTTCGGGACGATCCGGGTCACCTTGTTGGACTGTGTGGAACTGGCTTCGTACAGCGTGAGAACCTTCGCCCTCGTGAAGGTGAGACTCGGATTCCACTGTGGAGTGTGTAATCCTCAGCGTTGTCATCCTCAAACCTCAAAATTGGTTAAAATTGACTTTGTGGGGTTAAAACTGTCTTTAGGGGGCATTAAAACTGTCTGTAGAGGGTTAAAACTGGCTTTGGGGAGGTTAAAACTGTCTTTATGGGGAATTAAAACTGTCTCTAGATGGTTAAAATTGATTTTGGGGCATTAAAACTGTCTCTCGATGGTTAAAATTGACTTTGGGGGGGTTAAAACTGTCTTTGGGGAGCATTAAAACTGTCTCTCGATGGTTAAAATTGACTTTGGGGGGGTTAAAACTGTCTTTAGGGGGCATTAAAATGGTCTCCAGAGGGTTAAAACTGTCTTTGGGGGGATTAAAACTGTCTTTGGGGGGTTAAAACTGTCTTTAGGGGGGGTTACAACTGTCTTTAGGGGGAATTGAAACTGTCTCTAGAGGGTTAAAACTGTCATTAGGAGGTTAAAACTGTCTTTGGGGGGGGGGTTAAAACTGTCTATAGATGGTTAAAATTGACTTTGGGGGGTTAAAACTGTCTTTAGGGGGAGTTAAAACTGTCTTTGGGGGGTTAAAACTGTCTTTATGGGGGAATTGAATCTGTCTCTAGAGGGTTAAAACTGTCATTAGGAGGTTAAAATTGTCTTTGGGGGGGGTTAAAACTGTCTATAGATGGTTAAAATTGACTTTGGGGGGTTAAAACTGTCTTTAGGGGGAGTTAAAACTGTCTATAGATGGTTAAAATTGACTTTGGGGGGTTAAAACTGTCTTTAGGGGGAATTGAAACTGTCTCTAGAGGGTTAAAACTGTCTTTGGGGGGAATTGAAACTGTCTCTAGAGGGTTAAAACTGTCTTTAGGGGGAGTTAAAACTGTCTTTAGGGGGGGTTAAAACTGCCTCTAGAGGGTTAAAACTGTCTTTATGGAGGGTTAAAACTGTCTTTAGGGGGAATTGAATCTGTCTCTAGAAGGTTAAAACTGTCATTAGGAGGTTAAAACTGTCTTTGGGGGGGTTAAAACTGTCTATAGATGGTTAAAATTGACTTTGGGGGGTTAAAACTGTCTTTAGGGGGAATTGAAACTCTCTCTAGAGGGCTAAAACTGTCTTTGGGGGGAATTTAAACTGTCTCTAGAGGGTTAAAACTGTCTTTGGGGGGAATTGAAACTGTCTCTAGAGGGTTAAAACTGTCTTTAGGGGGAGTTAAAACTGTCTTTAGGGGGGGTTAAAACTGTCTGTAGAGGGTTAAAACTGTCTTTGGGGGGTTAAAACTGTCTTTATGGGGGGTTAAAACTGTCTTTAGGGGGAATTGAAACTGTCTCCAGAGGGTTAAAACTGTCATAAGGAGGTTAAAACTGTCTTTGGGTGGGTGGGGGGCGGGGGGGGGGGGGGGGGGGGGGGGGGGGGGGGGGGGGGTTAAAACTGTCTATAGATGGTTAAAATTGACTTTGGGGGGTTAAAACTGTCTTTAGGGGGAATTGAAACTGTCTCTAGAGGGTTAAAACTGTCTTTGGGGGGAATTGAAACTGTCTCTAGAGGGTTAAAACTGTCTTTAGGGGGAGTTAAAACTGTCTTTAGGGGGGGTTAAAACTGTCTCTAGAGGGTTAAAACTGTCTTTATGGGGGGTTAAAACTGTCTTTAGGGGGAATTGAATCTGTCTCTAGAGGGTTAAAACTGTCATTAGGAGGTTAAAACTGTCTTTGGGGGGGTTAAAACTGTCTATAGATGGTTAAAATTGACTTTGGGGGGTTAAAACTGTCTTTAGGGGGAATTGAAACTGTCTCTAGAGGGTTAAAACTGTCTTTGGGGGGAATTGAAACTGTCTCTAGAGGGTTAAAACTGTCTTTAGGGGGAGTTAAAACTGTCTTTGGGGGGGTTAAAACTGTCTCCAGAGGGTTAAAACTGTCATTAGGGGGTTAAAACTGTCTTTGGGTGGGGGGTGGGGGGGGTGGGGGGGGGGTGGGGGTTAAAACTGTCTATAGATGGTTAAAATTGACTTTGGGGGGTTAAAACTGTCTTTAGGGGGAATTGAAACTGTCTCTAGAGGGTTAAAACTGTCTTTATGGGGGGTTAAAACTGTCATGTTAACTCGGTGTGTTTGTGTGTGTGTGTGTGTGTGTGTGTGTGTGTGTGTGTGTGTGTGTGTGTGTGTGTGTAACAGAACGGTTCAGGTGAGAAACGGGAAGTGCGTCAGTTCCAGTTCCTGTCCTGGCCGGACCACGGCGTTCCCAGTCATCCTTCGTCCATCCTGGGCTTCCTGCGGAGAGTCCGGTCCTGTAACCCTCCGGACGCCGGCCCCGTGGTGGCCCACTGCAGGTCAGGACCCGGACCCGGACCCGGACCCGGACCTACCTCTTATCTCCACCGTCGGACCGGTTCTCATGTCTCTGCTCTTCCTGGGCCTGTCCCCCAAGCGCCGGTGTGGGCCGGACCGGCTGCTTCATCGCCATCGACGCCATGCTGGAGCGGATGAAGCACGAGAAGACGGTGGACGTGTACGGCCAGGTGACCTGCATGCGGGCCCAGAGGAACTACATGGTCCAGACGGAGGACCAGTACGTCTTCGTCCACGAGGTGCTGCTGGAGGCGGCGGCCTGCGGGAACACCGAGGTGCCCGCCCGGAACCTGTACGCCCACGTCCAGAAGCTCTCCGAGACCGCCGCCGGCGGGGAGACCGTCACTGCCATGCAGCTGGAGTTCAAGGTGCCGCGGCCTCGCGGGGCTCAGTCGGTTGCCGCGGTTACGCCTCGTTTGGTCGCTCTTCAGTGAAGTGGCTCCAAATGTTGGCCGGTCCCTCTTGCAGAAGCTGTCGGACTCCAGGTCACATACCTCCAGATTCATCAGTGCCAGCCTGCCGTGCAACAAGTTCAAGAACCGCCTGGTGAACGTCCTGCCGTACGAGTCCGCCCGGGTCTGCCTGCAGCCAATCAGAGGCGTGGAGGGCTCCGACTACATCAACGCCAGCTTCATCGACGGCTACAGGTCAGTCCGGAAGCCGAACGAGTTTTCAGTGGAACACTACGTAGCTTAGATACAAGTGCAAGATATCATTGTTGGGGGGGGGGGTCTGTGGGGGGTGGGGTGGGGTCTGTGGTCCTGCAGGCAGCAGAGGGCCTACATCGCCACCCAGGGCCCGCTGTCCGAGACCACCGAGGACTTCTGGAGGATGCTGTGGGAGCAGAACTCCACCATCGTGGTCATGCTCACCAAGCTGCGCGAGATGGGACGGGTAAGAAGCTTCCGTCACGTCAGCGGTCCCATCCCCATCCCCATCCCCCGTCCGGACGGATGTCCTCTGCTTCCCCCCCCCCCCCCCCCCCAGGAGAAATGCCACCAGTACTGGCCCGCTGAGCGCTCCGCCCGCTACCAGTACTTCGTGGTGGATCCCATGGCGGAGTACAACATGCCGCAGTACGTCCTGAGGGAGTTCAAAGTGACGGACGCCAGGGTACGACTCAACCACCCACCCCCCTTACCCCCCCCTTCACACTGCACCACACTGATGCCCCCCCCCCCCCCCCCCCACCAACTCCCGCAGGACGGTCAGTCCAGGACCATCCGGCAGTTCCAGTTCACCGACTGGCCGGAGCAGGGGGCGCCCAGCGCCGGGGGCGGAGTCATGGACTTCATCGGCCAGGTGCATAAAACCAAGGAGCAGTTCGGACAGGACGGGCCCATCACCGTGCACTGCAGGTGGCGCGCACACACACACACACACACACACACTGAGCCACAGTTGGAGCCTTTTCAAAACACTATCGGGCATGTGTGTGTGTGTGTGTGTGTGTCAGCGCTGGTGTGGGGAGGACCGGCGTGTTCGTCGCCCTCAGCCTGGTCCTGGAGAGGATGCGCTACGAGGGCGTGGTGGACCTGTTCCAGACCGTCAGGACCCTGCGGACCCAGAGGCCCTGCATGGTGCAGACGGAGGTGAGCCCGCCGCCGCCGCCGCCGCCATAAGCCCCGCCCCCTCCTGCCCCGCTCTCTAAAACCCTCCTCCCCCCCCTGTGTTTCCAGGAGCAGTACCAGCTGTGCTACCGGGCCGCGCTGGACTACCTGGGGAGCTTCGATCACTACCCCACAGCGGGGGGGACGTGAGGACCTGGACCTGGTCCTGGACTGACCCCGATCCACCTCACCTGATCCCCGAAGATCCCGTCCTCACAGATCTGGTCCCAGTGCTCAGTTCGGGACCTGGTTTGATGCTGCTCAGTGTGTGTGTGTGTGTGTGTGTGTGTGTGTATACACCCTGTATTATGACAATAAATCCCTGACCAGGATAAAACTGTTTCAAACTGCGAATAAATTTCCAATATTTACCTTCTTGGTCATTCTCTGTGTCTCTTGTTCTATGATTATAAGTCTATAATAATAATAATAATAATAATAAATAATTACTATTATTATTATTATTATTATTGTTCTCTCATGATGCGTTCACGGACGGCTCGGAGTCCGCTCTCCGCATGCAGTGGACTATACGATTCTAACGGCTGAAAAAAAAAAAAAAAAAAAAAGTGGGGACAGACATGAGTGAGGCGGGAGACATGCCCCCCCCCCCCCCCCCCCCCCCCCCCGGCCTCCCCAACCTGCCCCGCTTCCGGTACGAGCACGTTCACGTCAGTAAAAACACTGTGCGCGCTCTCCTCCAGCTCTATGATTCTACGTTTAAACATCTATGAGACTGTGACGTCAGGGGGGCGTGGCCTCGCGCTCTCTGCGCGCTCTGATAGGCTGTCTTACCGCGAGAGCCCCGTCCCCTTCCAGCTCGTGTAAACAAAACACATAGTGCGCACGCGCAGTGAAGTAATGGAGGAGCGTCGTTCCAGCTCGGAGCGACAATCTTTGTTTTTTTTCTGACTGAAAGCAGGTGATTACCGGAAAAGAAACACCGTCAACTGAACATCTGGAGCCGCGTGAGTCCCGCGCGTGCCTCTGACAGGTGTTCGTCTGGAAGAGAAAGACCGGAGAATGGCGGGGTTTATGTGCTGCTAGCAGCTAACTGCTAACAGCTGGCATTTCTCTCCAGTCAGCTGATCAATAATCTTTATTTCATCTCCTAAAACACGAATTCAGCTCTCCTATTGCGTTTATTTACAGAAACGGATGTTTATTTACTCTAAAAGTGGAGGTTTGCCGCTTTGTTGTTAGCATGGAGGCTAACTGTTAACTTCAGGAAGTGTACAACATAGAAGCGGATAGATGTAGAGAACATAGAGTGAATGTAGCTGTGTAGACGTGTTGCGGCTCCGGCTGATTTCTGTTTCCGGTCAGTCCGCGGAGGTCAAAGGTCAAGCATCCCAAGATGACCTCCGCCACCCGGGTCCGCGCCGAGTCCTCCAGGGTCATGACCTTTCACCCTTCCAGAGAGGAGTTCAGAGACTTCGGGCGCTACGTGGCCTTCATGGAGTCTCAGGGAGCGCACCGGGCCGGGATGGCCAGGGTGAGTGTGGACCCACGATGCGGTATCGGCAATCAGTATCGGTTCTTGGTATCGGTAATCAGTATCGGTTCTCGGTATTGGTACTTGTCGGTGTTGGTACTTAGTATCAGTTGTTGGTATCGATGCTCAGTATCAGTTTTCGTATTGGTACTCGGTATCAGTACTCAGTATTGGTACTCAGTATCAGTACTCAGTATTGGTACTCAGCATCAGTACTCAGTATCAATACTTGGTATCGATACTTAATCAGTTCTCTGTATTGGTAGTCAGTATCAGTACTTGGTATCGGTACTCGGTATCAGTTCTCGTATCAGTACTCAGTAGCAGTGCTTGGTATCGATACTCGGTATTAGTTCTTGGTGTCGATACTCAACATCAGTTCTCTGTATCTGTACTCGGTATCAGTACTTGTATCGGTACTCAGTAGCAGTACTCGGTATCGATATTTAGTATCGGTGCTCAGTATTAGTTCTCGTATTGGTACTCGGTATCAGTACTCTATATCAATACTTTGTATCGATGCTCAGTATCAGTACTCAGTATTGGTACTTGGTATCAGTACTCTGTATCAATTCTTGGTATCGATACTTAATCAGTTCTCTGTATTGGTATTCAGTATCAGTACTTGGTATCGGTACTCAGTATCAGTTCTCGTATCGGTACTCAGTAGCAGTGCTTGGTATCGATACTTGGTATCGGTGCTCAGTATTAGTTCTCGTATTGGTACTCGGTATCAGTACTCAGTATCGGTACTCAGTATCAGTTCTCTATATTGGTACTTGGTATCAGTACTCTGTATCAATACTTTGTATCGATGCTCAGTATCAGTACTCAGTATTGGTACTTGGTATCAGTACTCAGTATCAATACTTGGTATCGATACTCATTATCAGTTCTCTGTATTGGTACTTGGTATCAGTACTCAGTATCAATACTTGGTATCGATACTTATCAGTTCTCTGTATTGGTAGTCAGTATTAGTACTTGGTATCGGTACTCGGTATCAGTTCTCGTATCGGTACTCAGTAACAGTGCTTGGTATCGATACTCAATATCAGTTCTCTGTATCTGTACTCGGTATCAGTACTTGTATCGATACTCATTAGCAGTACTCGGTATCGATACTTGGTATCGGTGCTCAGTATTAGTTCTCGTATTGGTACTTGGTATCAGTACTCAGTATCGGTACTCAGTATCAGTTCTCTATATTGGTACTTGGTATCAGTACTCAGCATCAATACTTGGCATCAACACTCATCAGTTCTCTGTATTGGTAGTCAGTATCAGTACTTGGTATCGGTACTCGGTATCAGTTCTCATATCGATGCTCAGTAGCAGTACTCGGTATCGATACTTGGTATCGGTACTCCGTATCAGTTCTCGGTATCAGTATTCCATATCAGTGTCAGTTCTCGGTATTCGGTATCGGTACTCGGTATCTGACTCCTCCCTCCTCTGTCAGGTGGTCCCTCCCAAAGGGTGGTCGCCGCGGCGTTGCTACGACGACGTGGAGGCGCTGTCCATCCCGGCGCCGCTGCAGCAGGTGGTGACGGGTCAGGCGGGACTCTTCACGCTGTTCAACATCCAGAAGAAGCCGCTGACGGTCCAGGAGTTCCGGAAGACGTCCGGCCTGGACAAGTCCGCGGGGACGGGTCGGGGACGCTCGCCGATTCCTCCCGACCGCGTCTGAACCCGGGTCTCGGTTCTCCTCCAGGTTCCGCGGTCCCAGCTGTCTGGATGCGGAGGAACTGGAGAGGAAGTTCTGGAAGACCCTGACCTTCGACCCCCCGCTGTACGGCGCCGACGTCAGCGGAACGCTCTACGACCCCGTGAGTCCGTCCGTCCGTCCGTCCGTCCGTCCGTCCGTCCGACCGTCTCCCGGCGCGTGACGGGGTTCCGCCCGCCGCAGGACGTGACGGAGTGGAACGTGGGCCGGCTGGACTCCATCCTGGACGCGGCGGAGGACCGGGCGACGGCGCCGCTTCTCAACTTCGGCATGTGGAAGAGCGCCGCCGCCTGGCACACCGAGGACATGGACCTGTACGGCATCAGCTACCTGCACTTCGGAGAGCCCAGAACCTGGTACGGAACCACGACCAGGTCCGGAACGAGGACCAGGACCGACTCGGACCGGGTTCTCATGTCTGGTTCTGTCCTGCAGGTACGCCGTTCCGCCGGAACACGGCAAGAGACTGGAACGACTGGCCAAGGGTACGGCGCCAATGCTAATGCTAACATGTAGCCTCCAGCTAACAGCTAATGCTAACCCATAGCATCAGCGTGTCACTTACTGTCAATGTAGTCTCCAGCTAATGCTAATTCTAACAAGTAGCCGCCGGCTAATCCTGCTATCTAGCTAACGCTAATGCTAGCGGCGGCGTTCCCAGGCTTCTTTCCAGGGAACGCTCAGAGCTGCGCCGCGTTCCTCCGCCACCGGATGACGCTCATCTCGCCGCGGGTGCTGAGGAAGTACGGCGTCGCCGTGGAGACGGCCACCCAGGAGGCGGGGCAGTTCGTGGTCACCTTCCCCTTCTGCTACCACGCCGGGTTCAACCACGGCTTCAACGTCGCCGAGTCGGCCAACTTCGCCACGCGGCGGTGGATCGACTACGGGAAGCGGGCGGCGCTGGTACGCTGTTCTTTGAAAGGCCGGCGGCGCCACGCGGAGTTGCTGACCTTTATGCGTCTGGGTGTTGCCCCGCCTCCTCCCCCCCCCCCCTCCGCAGTGTTCCTGCCGTCAGGACGGGGCCCACATCTCCATGGACGTCTTCGTCCGGAGGTTCCAGCCAGAACGCTACGAGCGCTGGAGGGCCGGGAAGGACCTGGCGCCCGTCGACCACTCCGGACCGGCGCCAGAGGCCGCCCACGTCCCGAGAGGAGGGGCGGGGGCGGGGCCAGGGCCGGACCCTCCACCTCGACAGGACCTGGACGAGGAAGAGGGGGCGGAGCCAAGCAAGACCAGTATGTCCAGAAAAGAGTCCCAGGACAAAGGTAATGCTAATAGAGTTAATGCTAATACTGACATAGGTAATGCAGTTAATGCTAATGTAGCTCATGCTAATGCTGATGTAGGTGATGTAGCTAATGCTAATGTAGCTAATGCTGATGTAGGTAATGTAGCTAATGCTAATGTAGCTCATGCTAATGCTGATGTAGGTGATGTAGCTAATGCTAATGTAGCTAATGCTGATGTAGGTAATGTAGCTAATGCTAATGTAGCTCATGCTAATGGAGATGTAGGTACTGTATCTAATGCTAATGTGGCTCATGCTAATGGAGATGTAGGTACTGTATCTAATGCTAATGTAGCTCATGCTAATGCTGATGTAGGTGATGTAGCTAATGCTAATGTAGCTCATGCTAATGCTGAT
This sequence comes from Salarias fasciatus, assembly GCF_902148845.1. Lineage (NCBI taxonomy): Eukaryota > Metazoa > Chordata > Actinopteri > Blenniiformes > Blenniidae > Salarias > Salarias fasciatus. Next base: position 257,780 of record NW_021941393.1, on the reverse strand, counting down.
GTAGGTGATGTAGCTAATGCTAATGTAGCTCATGCTAATGGAGATGTAGGTACTGTATCTAATGCTAATGTAGCTCATGCTAATGCTGATGTAAGTGATGTAGCTAATGCTAATGTAGGTCATGCTAATGGTGATGTAGGTAATGTAGCTAATGCTAATGTAGCTCATGCTAATACTAATGTAAGTAATGTAGCTAATCCTATTACTGATGAAGTTCATGCTAATTTAGCTCATGTTAATGCCGATGTAGGTAATGTAGCTAATGCTAATACTAATATAAGTAATGTAGCCAGTCCTATTACTGATGTTGCTAATGCTAATGTAGCTCATGCTAATACTGATGTAGGTAATGTAGCCAATATTATTGCCAATGTAGCTGTTGCTAATACTCATGTAGCTAATATTAATATAGCTAATGCTAATGTAGGTAATGTAGCTAATCCTATTACTGATGTACCTAATGCTGATTTAGCTAATGTTAATATAGCTCATGCTAATGCGGTTGTAGGCAATGTTGCTCATGCTAATACTGATGTAGGTAATGCTAATATAGGTCATGCTAATACTGATGCAGGTAATGCTAATGTAGCTGATGCTAATACACCAGACAACCAGTAGCGCCGTCAGCTCATGCTAACATGTAGCTAGCGGCTAACGCTGCACTGCGTCGTTCAGACGGCGCCGCGGTGAAACCGTCCTCCACCCGAACCAAGAAGACGTCCAGCAGGCGGAGGAGTCCTTCCAAGAAGGCGCCAGCCCCGGCCCCGGCCACGGCCCCCCCCGAGGAGGCGGAGCCCGGCGCCGACCCTGCCGCCGCCACGCTGTTCCAGAGGACGCTGAGTCCCGCCGACGTCCTGCACGTCCACAGCTACGCCAAGGGAGACTACGAGGACGACGGTGCGGGCGCCGGCCAGCAGGGGGCGGCGGAGCCGGAGCCCGATGTGGGGGGGCCGCCTCTGGTGAAGGAGCAGAGTCACGACGGGGATCAAGGTTGCCATGGTAACCGCATCCAAGTTCTCATTTGAAGCCTTGCCATGGTAACTGGTTGCACGATAGTAACACCCCCCCCCCCCCCCCTCCGCCGTCCTCCCAGAGGAGCCCCCCCTCGTGGAGCCGGGCGGCCTGCAGGGGGAGCCGTGGGCCAAACCTCTGGCCCACCTCTGGCAGAACAACCCCCCCAGCCTGAAGAAGGAGCGCGAGTACAACCGCCGAGCCGGCTCCACGCCGCCGTACTGCTCCGTCTGCTCGCTGTTCTCCTCCCAGTGCAGCCAGGCGGCGCCTCTGGCCCCCCCGCCGGCCCGGACCAAACCGCTGATCCCCGAGTCCTGCTTCAGCACCACCACCGAAGAAGACTCCCGGAGGCCGCCGCCGCCCGCCGCCGACGGCACCAGCGCCCTGCTCAGCTGCTCACGGTGTAGCGTCCGCGTGCATGCCTGTCAGTACGCCCACACACGCGCGCCTCCACGCACTGCCCCGTAATGACACCGTGCCTGTGTGTGTGTGTGTGTGTGTGTGTGTGTGTGTGTGTGTGTGTGTGTGTGTGTGTGTGTGTGTGTGTCCTAACAGCGTGCTACGGCGTGGATCCCTCCAGCGTAGGCCAGGAGTGGGAGTGTTCACGCTGTAAGGCCGACGCTGTGGCGGAGGTGAGCGGTCGCAACGCTGCGCAACAGGCAGTCCGGCTGTTCCTTAACCTGTGTGTGTGTGTGTGTGTGTGTGTGTGTGTGTGTGTGTGTGCGTGTGTGCGTAGAGCTGTTGCTTGTGTGCGTTGAGGGGCGGAGCCTTACAGGAAACCACCAACAACAAGTCAGTCTTTTACAACATTACAGTCGTTCGGACAAATGTCAACACTTCCGCCTGACTACACTCGTGTGTGTGTGTGTGTGTGTGTGTGTGTGTGTGTGTGTGTGTGTGTGTGTGTGTGTGTGTGTTCCAGGTGGGTCCATGTGTTGTGCGCGGTCGCGGTGTTGGAGGCTCGTTTCGTCAACGTCACCGAGAGACGTCCGGTTGACCTGAGTGGGATTCCTCTGCAGAGATTCAAGCTGGTTGGTCCCCCTGTTACCATGGCGACGAGTGTTTATTTTCCCTCTGTCTCCATGGAGACGAGTGTTCTCTCTCTCTCTCCGTTCACATGGTGACCTAGTGTTCTTCCCCCGTTTACATGGAGACAGTGTTTTCCTTCCGTTTCCGTGGAGACCGAGTGTTCTCTCTCCGTTTCCATGGAGACCAAGAGTTATCCTTCGTTAGTTATCCTTCGTTTCCAGGCAGACCGTGTTTTCCCTCCGTTTCCATGGAGACCGAGTGTTTTCTCTCTCCATTCCCACGGAGACCAAGAGTTATCCTTTGTTTCCACGGAGACCGTGTTTTCCCTCCGTTTCCATTGAGACCGAGTTTTCTCCCTCTGTTCCCATGGAGACAGTTTCCACGGTAACACCCCCCCCCCCACCCCCCTTCCCTCCACAGAAGTGCTACTACTGTAAGAAACGGCTGAAGAAGGCGTCCGGCTGTTGCGTCCAGTGCTCCCACGGCCGCTGCCCCACCGCCTACCACCCCACCTGCGCCCAGGCGGCCGGCGTCCTCCTCCAGCCGGACGAGTGGCCGTTCGTGGTGCACGTCACCTGCTGCCGACACAAAGGCCCCGCCCCCGTGGAGGTGAGGCCCCGCCCGCTCGCCCGCCCCGCCACTCGACGGTAACCGTCTCTCCTCCGACAGCGCGACAAAGCCGCCATGCTGGAGCTGGCCGTGGGTCAAAAGGTCATCTGCAAGCACAAGAACGGGCGGTACTACCAGTGCGACGTGGTGCGGCCGTCCCGGGAGACCTTCTACGAGGTCAACTTCGACGACGGCTCCTTCAGCGACAACCTGTTCCCCGAGGACATCGTGGTAGGCGGAGCGTCCGGCGAGGCGGCCCCCCCCCCCCCCCCCTCGCCGGCCGTCGAGGTGACCGCCCATTCCCCCCCCCCAACAGAGTCGGGACTGCGCGCGGCTCGGCCCGCCGCCGCCGGGCGACGTGGTGCAGGTGCGGTGGACCGACGGCCTGGTGTACGGCGCCAAGTTCGTCTCCGCCCACGTCATCCAGATGTACCTGGTGGAGTTCGAGGACGGCTCGCAGCTGACGGCCAAGAGAGACGACGTCTACACCCTGGAGGAGGAGCTGCCCAAGAGGGTCAAGTCGCGGCTGGTGGGTGGAGCCTTGGGCGGGGGGCGGCGCCGACGCCGAGCGCCGGTAACCCGGCACTGAGCTGTCCCCCTTCTCTCCGCAGTCCAAGGCGTCCGACATGAGATTCGACGGGATCTTCGAGGAGAAGGAGATCATCCGGGAGTCCAAGAGGCAGCGGGTGATCAACTCCCGTTACCGCGGCGACTACATCGAGCCGGTCATCTACCGCGCCATCATGGAGTGAAGCAACAAGAACTCCCGTTTCCGTGACAACCGTTCAGTTCTTGTTGGAAAAAAAAGTTACACTGCTTTATTCATACTGTTATTCTGTTTTGTTTTGGGTTTTTTTTTTTTTTTTGGGGGGGGGGGGGTGTCATGGAAACGGGATCTTTTAGCATAATTTCAGTTCCGTGTTCTTTAATCTTTGAAATTGCTTCACAGTTTTATTCTGAAAGGACAGAAGCACGCTCCCTCCTCCACCTCCTTTTTATTGTTTCTTAATAAAAAGAATTAAAATATCTGATTCGACTTTGTTTCATATTTATAATTTGACTAAACGTAATAGAAAAAGAAGCTGTTCTTCAGTCTGCGGTTCTTCGCCTTTTTTTTTTTTTTTTTGGCCCGTCTGGCTTCCCGTACGTAAGTTTAGCGCGAATTTCAGAACAGGTAAAAAGTAAAACTGGAGATTTATTCTCCCGAGTAGCTGCTGTTATTTGACTTGTGTAACGTGACTTCACACGTTTAATCGTCTGGTTTGTGGGAAAACGAGCCCGTTGTAAAGAAAAGCTGTCGTTCGCGCGGCTGCGGCGGTGTATTGGATTAACTCGTATCCCTATTAACCGGTGACTTCCGGTAGTCGCTGCCGTTCATGACATGAGAAGTTAAAATAATTCTCTCAAAATTTCCGTCGCTTTAAACTCGATTGTAAATCATTTTTAAACGAAGTTTGTTAATATGGCTTTAGGTTTCTGTCCATGTTTTAAAATCTGTCACGAGCAGCAACAGCGGACGCTACAGGACGGGCACCAACTAGCGGGGTAACCAGTGGATCCGAAACGCGCGGGACGCCGCCATCGACATGGTAACAAACTTCTTCACCCTCTGTCCGCATTTCTGCAGATTAAAGCTCGACCTTTCTGTTCTCTGCGTCCACAGAGGAGAAGTCTGGCTCCGAGCCAGGTCGCTAAACGGAAGCATGGCGGGGACAGGAGTGAGAACGAGGGGAGGACACGGAGGACAGTGAGTCCACTGGAGACGCTTCATCATGTCTCCTTCGTGTCTTCTCACCCAGGCTGTGTTTCTGCAGGACAAAAGAACCAAAGGGGACAACGGAGGGGGAGAGGACAGGAAGCCTCTGACACAGCTGAACAGCCGGGACCAGGACCAGGACCAGGACCAGGACAGGGACAGACATGTGAGGACCCACACAGGTCTTAATCTGCAGATCCTGTTCTAACATGTTTCCTTTCTCAGGAGGAATTCATCCGGAGGATCCTGTCCCGGCCCTTTAAAGTCCCCATCCCCAACTACACAGGTGAGGTGTGCCGCGTGGCCCCGCCCCCCCCCCCCCTCCGGTCCCGGACTGACTGACCGACTGGCCCCTGATCGGTCCCCGCAGGCGTCCCGGGAGCCCGGGCGCTGGGCCTGAAGCGCGCGGGGATCCGGAAGGCCCTGCACGACCCCTACGAGGAAGACGCTCTGGTCCTGTACGAGCCGCCGGTGCTGAGCGCGCACGAGCGGCTCACGGCCGACAGGTGAGTCCTCCGAGAACCCGCCTGCGAGAACCCGCCTCCGCAAACACGCATCCACGAACCCGCCTCCGGGAACCTGCCTCCAAAAACACGCCTCCGAGAACCCGCCTCCAGGAACCCGCCTCCGAGATCCCGCCTGTGCGAACCCGCCTCCGAGAACCCGCCTCTAAAAACCCGCCTCCGAGAACCCGCCTCCGAGATCCCGCCTGTGCGAACCCGCCTCCGAGATCCCGCCTCCGAGAACCCGCCTCCGAGAACCCGCCTGTGCGAACCCGCCTCCGAGATCCCGCCTGCGAGAACCCGCCTCCGGGAACCCGCCTCCGAGAACCCGCCTGTGCGAACCCGCTTCTAAAACCCGCCTCCGAGAACCCGCCTGTGCGAACCCGCTTCTAAAAACCCGCCTCCGAGAACCCGCCACCGCGAACCCGCCTCCTCTGCGAACACGCTTCCAAAAACCTGCCTCCGAGAACCCGCCTCCAAGAACACGCCTCCAGGAACCCGCCTCCGAGAACCTGCCTCTAAAAACCCGCCTCCAAGAACCCGCCTCCAGGAACCCGCCTCCGCGAATCCACCTCCGCCAACATGCCTCCAAGAACCCGCCTTCCAGAACCCGCTTGTGCGAACCCGCCTTCATGAACCTGCCACGGCGAACCCGCCTCCGAGAACCCGCCTGCGTAAACCCTGCCTCCATGAACCCGCCACCGCGAACCCGCCTCTGCGAAAACGCTTCCAAAAACCTGCCTCCGAGAACCCGCCACCGAGAACCCGCCTCCAAGAACACGCTTCCAAAAACCCGCTTCCGAGAACCCGCCACCGAGAACCCGCCTCCAAGAACACGCTTCCAAAAACCCGCTTCCGAGAACCCGCCTCCACAAACCAGCCTGCGCGAACCCGCCTCCGGGAACAGAACCTCTGGGAACCCACCTCTGGGAACCCACCTCTGCGAACCAGCCTGTGCGAACCCGCCTCCGGGAACCCGCCTCCGAGAACCCGCCTCCGAGAACCTGCCTCTAAAAACCCGCCTCCAAGAACCCACCACCGCGAACCCGCCTCCGAGAACCCGCCTGCGTAAACCCTGCCTCCATGAACCCGCCACCGCGAACCCGCCTCTGCGAAAACGCTTCCAAAAACCTGCCTCCGAGAACCCGCCACCGAGAACCCGCCTCCAAGAACACGCTTCCAAAAACCCGCTTCCGAGAACCCGCCACCGAGAACCCGCCTCCAAGAACACGCTTCCAAAAACCCGCTTCCGAGAACCCGCCTCCACAAACCAGCCTGCGCGAACCCGCCTCCGGGAACAGAACCTCTGGGAACCCACCTCTGGGAACCCACCTCTGCGAACCAGCCTGTGCGAACCCGCCTCCGAGAACCCGCCTCCGAGAACCTGCCTCCGAGAACCTGCCTCCAGGAACTTGCCTCTGAGAACCCGCCTCCGAGAACCCGCCTCCGGGAACCCGCCTCCGGGAACCCGCCTCCGAGAACCCGCCTCCGAGAACCTGCCTCTAAAAACCCGCCTCCAAGAACCCGCCTCCAGGAACCCGCCTCCGCGAATCCACCTCCGCCAACATGCCTCCAAGAACCCACCACCGCGAACCCGCCTCCCAGAACCCGCTTGTGCGAACCCGCCTTCTTGAACCTGCCACCGCAAACCCGCCTCCGAGAACCCGCCTGCGCAAACCCTGCCTCCATGAACCCGCCACCGCGAACCCGCCTCCTCTGCGAACACGCTTCCAAAAACCCGCTTCCGAGAACCCGCCTCCGCAAACCCGCCTCCGAGAACCCGCCTGAGCAAACCCTGCCTCCATGAACCCGCCACTGCGAACCCGCCTCTGAGAACACGCTTCCAAAAACCCGCTTCCGAGAACCCGCCTCCGTGAACCCGCTTCCGCCAACACGCCTCCGAGAACCCGCCTCCAAGAACACGCTTCCAAAAACCCGCCTCCGAGAACCCGCCTGCGCAAACCCTGCCTCCATGAACCCGCCACTGCGAACCCGCCTCTGAGAACACGCTTCCAAAAACCTGCCTCCGAGAACCCGCCTCCAAGAACACGCTTCCAAAAACCCGCTTCCGAGAACCCGCCACCGAGAACCCGCCTTCAAGAACACACTTCCAAAAACCCGCTTCCGAGAACCCGCCTCCGCGAACCCGCTTCCGCCAACACGCCTCCGAGAACCCGCCTCCAAGAACACGCTTCCAAAAACCCGCCTCCGAGAACCCGCCTGCGCAAACCCTGCCTCCATGAACCCGCCACTGCGAACCCGCCTCTGAGAACACGCTTCCAAAAACCTGCCTCCGAGAACCCGCCTCCAAGAACACGCTTCCAAAAACCCGCTTCCGAGAACCCGCCACCGAGAACCCGCCTCCAAGAACACACTTCCAAAAACCCGCTTCCGAGAACCCGCCTCCGCGAACCCGCTTCCGCCAACACGCCTCCGAGAACCCGCCTCCAAGAACACGCTTCCAAAAACCCGCCTCCGAGAACCCGCCTCCGCAAACCCGCCTCCGAGAACCCGCCTGCGCAAACCCTGCCTCCATGAACCCGCCACTGCGAACCCGCCTCTGAGAACACGCTTCCAAAAACCTGCCTCCGAGAACCCGCCTTCAAGAACACACTTCCAAAAACTCGCTTCCGAGAACCCGCCTGCGCGAACCCGCTTCCGCCAACACGCCTCCGAGAACCCGCCTCCAAGAACACGCTTCCAAAAACCCGCCTCCGAGAACCCGCCTGCGCAAACCCTGCCTCCATGAACCCGCCACTGCGAACCCGCCTCTGAGAACACGCTTCCAAAAACCTGCCTCCGAGAACCCGCCTCCAAGAACACGCTTCCAAAAACCCGCTTCCGAGAACCAGCCTCCGCAAACCCGCCTCCGAGAACCCGCCTGAGCAAACCCTGCCTCCATGAACCCGCCACTGCGAACCCGCCTCTGAGAACACGCTTCCAAAAACCCGCTTCCGAGAACCCGCCTCCGTGAACCCGCTTCCGCCAACACGCCTCCGAGAACCCGCCTCCAAGAACACGCTTCCAAAAACCTGCCTCCGAGAACCCGCCTCCAAGAACACGCTTCCAAAAACCCGCTTCCGAGAACCCGCCACCGAGAACCCGCCTTCAAGAACACACTTCCAAAAACCCGCTTCCGAGAACCCGCCTCCGCGAACCCGCTTCCGCCAACACGCCTCCGAGAACCCGCCTCCAAGAACACGCTTCCAAAAACCCGCCTCCGAGAACCCGCCTCCAAGAACACGCTTCCAAAAACCCGCCTCCGAGAACCCGCCTGCCCAAACCCTGCCTCCATGAACCCGCCACTGCGAACCCGCCTCTGAGAACACGCTTCCAAAAACCTGCCTCCGAGAACCCGCCTCCAAGAACACGCTTCCAAAAACCCGCTTCCGAGAACCCGCCACCGAGAACCCGCCTCCAAGAACACACTTCCAAAAACCCGCTTCCGAGAACCCGCCTCCGTGAACCCGCTTCCGCCAACACGCCTCCGAGAACCCGCCTCCAAGAACACGCTTCCAAAAACCCGCCTCCGAGAACCCGCCTCCAAGAACACGCTTCCAAAAACCCGCCTCCGAGAACCCGCCTGCGCAAACCCTGCCTCCATGAACCCGCCACTGCGAACCCGCCTCTGAGAACACGCTTCCAAAAACCCGCCACCGAGAACCCGCCTTCAAGAACACACTTCCAAAAACCCGCTTCCGAGAACCCGCCTCCGCGAACCCGCTTCTGCCAACACGCCTCCGAGAACCCGCCTCCAAGAACACGCTTCCAAAAACCCGCCTCCGAGAACCCGCCTCCGCAAACCCGCCTCCGAGAACCCGCCTGCGCAAACCCTGCCTCCATGAACCCGCCACTGCGAACCCGCCTCTGAGAACACGCTTCCAAAAACCTGCCTCCGAGAACCCGCCTCCAAGAACACGCTTCCAAAAACCCGCTTCCGAGAACCCGCCACCGAGAACCCGCCTCCAAGAACACGCTTCCGAGAACCCGCCTCCGCGAACCCGCTTCCGCCAACACGCCTCCGAGAACCCGCCTCCGCGAACCCGCCTCCGCCAACACGCCTCCGAGAACCCGCCTGCGCAAACCCTGCCTCCATGAACCCGCCACCGCGAACACGCCTCTGATAACCCGCCTCCATGAACCCGCCACCGCAAACCCGCCTCCGAGAATACGCTTCCGAGAACCTGCCTCCATGAACCCGCCTCCGAGAATACGCTTCCAAAAACCTGCCTCCGAGAACCCGCCTCCTAGAACCCACATGCACGAACCCGCCTCCAGGAACCCGCCTCTGAGAACCCCCCTGTTCTGTGTGCAGGGACAAGGTTCCGGTTCACGTGGTGGTGGATCCAGTTTTAGGAAAAGTCCTGCGACCCCATCAGAGAGAGGTGAGTCCTGGAGAACCGCCTTCAGAGCATCTTCCTGGTTCTGATTCCGGTTCCGGTTCTGGTTCCAGGGCGTGCGCTTCCTGTGGGAGTGCGTGACGGGCCGGCGGGTCCCGGGTTCCTTCGGCTGCATCATGGCGGACGAGATGGGCCTGGGCAAGACGCTGCAGTGCATCGCGCTGGTCTGGACCCTGCTGCGCCAGAGTCCGGACGGCGGGCCGCAGATCCGCACCGCCGTGGTGGTCTCCCCGTCCAGCCTGGTCCGCAACTGGGCCAACGAGGTCCACAAGTGGCTCGGGTCCCGGGTGCACGCCGCGGCCATCGACGGGGGGTCGAAGGAGGACGTGGAGCGACGGCTCGGTACGGGGGACCCCCCTCCGGTACCTCCGGTACCCTCGGAGACCGGTTCGGGTCCTAACAGGTTCTCCTCGTCCTCCAGAGAACTTCGTGGCCCAGCACGGCCGGAGGACCCCGACCCCGATCCTCATCATCTCCTACGAGACCTTCCGTCTGCACGCCGCCGTCCTGCACCGGGGGGACGTGGGACTGGTCATCTGCGACGAGGTACCGGTCTCCCGGCCCCGGTCGCCGACCCCCCCCCCCCCCCCCCGCCTCCGTTCTCATCCGGTTCTTGACCCGCAGGGCCACCGCCTGAAGAACTCCGACAACCAGACGTACCAGGCCCTGAACGCCCTGCGCGCCCCGAGGAGGGTTCTGATCTCGGGGACCCCGATCCAGAACGACCTGCTGGAGTACTTCAGCCTGGTGCACTTCGTCAACGCCGGGATCCTGGGCACGGCCCAGGAGTTCAAGAGGCGCTTCGAGGCCCCCATCCTGAGGGGGCGGGACGCCGCCGCCGGCCCCGAGGACCGGCTGGCGGGCGAGGCCCGGCTCCGGGAGCTGACCGCCGTCGTCGGGCGCTGCCTGATCCGGAGGACCGCCGACATCCTGGCCAAGTACCTCCCGGCCAAGGTGGAGCAGGTGGTGTGCTGCAGGTGGGTGGGGGGGGGGTGTCCCGGCCTGGGGGGGGGATGTCCCGGGTCCAGACTCTGACGCGGTTCCGGTTCCAGGCTCACCCCCCTGCAGACGGAGCTCTACCGGCGCTTCCTGGGCCAGGCCAGACTCCCCGAGGAGGACCAGGTCTCGGTGTCCTCCCTGTCCTCCATCACCTCCCTCAAGAAGCTCTGCAACCGTGAGAACCCCCCCCAACCCCCACCACCCCCCGCCCCCCCCCCCCCCACCCCCGCCGTCCTAAACCCCCTCCTCCCCCCCCCGACAGACCCGGCCCTGGTCTACGACAAGTGCCTGGCGCAGGAGGAGGGCTTCGAGGGGGCTCTGGACCTGTTCCCGCCGGGATACAGCGCCAAGGCCGTGGACCCCCATCTGTCCGGTGAGGACCGGAGCCGCTACCCGCCTCCCCCAGGTCTATCTGACACCAACTGACCCAGAAACCTCCTGCCCCCCCCCCCCCCCCCCAGGGAAGATGCTGGTGCTGGACTACATCCTGGCAGTGACCCGGACCACCACCAGCGACAAGGTGGTCCTGGTGTCGAATTACACCCAGACCCTGGACCTGTTCGAGAGGCTGTGCCGGTCCAGGAGGTGGGGGCCCAGCTTCTGCCCTCTGTGTGTGTGTGTGTGTGTGTGTGTTAACATCAGCGTGTGTGTTTCAGGTACGTCTACGTCCGTCTGGACGGGACCATGTCCATCAAGAAGAGGGCAAAGGTTGTGGAACGGTTCAATAGCCCATCGGTGGGTACCGCCCCCGTTTCCATGGAGACCGGGCGTCATCCGAAACTCACCGTCACGATGCTAAAGCGTTTCAGGGCTCGCGCTAGCGATGCTAAGTGCTAAAGAGTTGCTAGCAATGCTACGTGCTAAAAAGTTTCAGGGCTCACGCTAGCGATGCTACGTGCTAAAAAGTTGCTAGCGATGCTACGTGCTAGAGTTTCAGGGTGCTAGCAATGCTACGTGCTAAAAAGTTTCAGGGCTCACGCTAGCGATGCTACGTGCTAAAGAGTTGCTAGCGATGCTACGTGCTAAAAATTTTCAGGGCTCACGCTAGCGATGCTACGTGCTAAAGAGATTCAGGGTGCTAGCGATGCTACGTGCTAAAAAGTTTCAGGGCTCACGCTAGCGATGCTACGTGCTAAAGAGTTGCTAGCAATGCAACGTGCTAAAAAGTTTCAGGGCTCACGCTAGCGATGTTACGTGCTAAAGAGTTGCTAGCGATGCTACGTGCTAAAGAGTTGCTAGCGATGGTACGTGCTAAAAAGTTTCAGGGCTCACGCTAGCGATGCTACATGCTAAAAAGTTGCTAGCGATGCTACGTGCTAAAGAGTTTCAGGGTGCTAGCAATGCTACGTGCTAAAACGTTTCAGGGCTCACGCTAGCGATGCTACGTTCTAAAAAGTTGCTAGCGATGGTACGTGCTAAAAAGTTTCAGAGCTCACGCTAGTGATGCTACGTGCTAAAAGGTTGCTAGCGATGCTACGTGCTAGAGTTTCAGGGTGCTAGCAATGCAACGTGCTAAAAAGTTTCAGGGCTCACGCTAGCGATGCTACGTGCTAAAGAGTTGCTAGCAATGCTACGTGCTAAAAAGTTTCAGAGCTCACGCTAGCGATGCTACGTGCTAAAAGGTTGCTAGCGATGCTACGTGCTAGAGTTTCAGGGTGCTAGCAATGCAACGTGCTAAAAAGTTTCAGGGCTCACGCTAGCGATGCTACGTGCTAAAGAGTTTCAGGGCTCATGCTAGCGATGCTACGTGCTAAAGAGTTCCAGGGTGCTAGCGATGCTACGTGCTAAAGAGTTCCAGGGTGCTAGCGATGCTACGTGCTAAAGAGTTCCAGGGTGCTAGCGATGCTACGTGCTAAAGAGTTCTAGGGTGCTAGCGATGCTATGTGCTAAAAAGTTTCAGGGCTCATGCTAGTGATGCTACGTGCTAAAGAGTTCCAGGGTGCTAGTGATGCTACGTGCTAGAGAGTTTCAGGGTGCTAGCGATGCTACATGCTAAAAAGTTTCAGGGCTCACGCTAGCGATGCTACGTGCTAAAGAGTTCTAGGGTGCTAGCGATGCTATGTGCTAAAAAGTTTCAGGGCTCACGCTAGCGATGCTACGTGCTAAAGAGTTCTAGGGTGCTAGCGATGCTATGTGCTAAAAAGTTTCAGGGCTCATGCTAGTGATGCTACGTGCTAAAGAGTTCCAGGGTGCTAGCGATGCTACGTGCTAGAGAGTTTCAGGGTGCTAGCGATGCTACATGCTAAAAAGTTTCAGGGCTCACGCTAGCGATGCTACGTGCTAAAGAGTTCCAGGGTGCTAGCAATGCTATGTGCTAAAAAGTTTCAGGGCTCACGCTAGCGATGCTACGTGCTAAAGAGTTGCTAGCAATGCTACGTGCTAAAGAGTTCCAGGGTGCAAGCAATGCTACGTGCTAAAAAGTTTCAGGGCTCACGCTAGCGATGCTACGTGCTAAAGAGTTGCTAGCAATGCTACGTGCTAAAGAGTTCCAGGGTGCTAGCGATGCTACGTGCTAAAGAGTTTCAGGGTGCTAGCGATGCTGCATGCTAAAAAGTTTCAGGGCTCACGCTAGCGATGCTACGTGCTAAAGAGTTCCAGGGTGCTAGCGATGCTACGTGCTAAAGAGTTCCAGGGTGCTAGCGATGCTACGTGCTAAAGAGTTCCAGGGTGCTAGCGATGCTACGTGCTAAAGAGTTTCAGGGTGCTAGTGATGCTACGTGCTAAAGAGTTTCAGGGTGCTAGCGATGCTACGTGCTAAAGAGTTTCAGGGTGCTAGCGATGCTACGTGCTAAAGAGTTCCAGGGTGCTAGCGATGCTACGTGCTAAAGAGTTCCAGGGTGCTAGCGATGCTACGTGCTAAAGAGTTCCAGGGTGCTAGCGATGCTACGTGCTAAAGAGTTCCAGGGTGCTAGCGATGCTACGTGCTAAAGAGTTCCAGGGTGCTAGCGATGCTACGTGCTAAAGAGTTCTAGGGTGCTAGCGATGCTATGTGCTAAAAAGTTTCAGGGTTCATGCTAGTGATGCTACGTGCTAAAGAGTTCCAGGGTGCTAGTGATGCTACGTGCTAAAGAGTTCCAGGGTGCTAGCGATGCTACGTGCTAGAGAGTTTCAGGGTGCTAGCGATGCTACATGCTAAAAAGTTTCAGGGCTCACGCTAGCGATGCTACGTGCTAAAGAGTTCTAGGGTGCTAGCGATGCTATGTGCTAAAAAGTTTCAGGGCTCACGCTAGCGATGCTACGTGCTAAAGAGTTCTAGGGTGCTAGCGATGCTATGTGCTAAAAAGTTTCAGGGCTCACGCTAGCGATGCTACGTGCTAAAGAGTTCCAGGGTGCTAGCAATGCTATGTGCTAAAAAGTTTCAGGGCTCACGCTAGCGATGCTACGTGCTAAAGAGTTGCTAGCAATGCTACGTGCTAAAGAGTTCCAGGGTGCAAGCAATGCTACGTGCTAAAAAGTTTCAGGGCTCACGCTAGCGATGCTACGTGCTAAAGAGTTGCTAGCAATGCTACGTGCTAAAGAGTTCCAGGGTGCTAGCGATGCTACGTGCTAAAGAGTTTCAGGGTGCTAGCGATGCTACATGCTAAAAAGTTTCAGGGCTCATGCTAGCGATGCTACGTGCTAAAGAGTTCCAGGGTGCTAGCGATGCTACGTGCTAACGGCTCCGGGGCGCCTCCAGAGCCCGGACTTCGTCTTCATGCTGAGCAGCAAGGCGGGCGGCTGCGGCCTCAACCTGATCGGCGCCAACCGCCTGGTGATGTTCGACCCCGACTGGAACCCGGCCAACGACGAGCAGGCCATGGCGCGCGTGTGGCGCGACGGCCAGAAGAAGACCTGCTACATCTACCGCCTGCTGTCGGTGAGTGGGGGGGAGGGGGGGGGAGGACGGCGGGAGCTTTGACGGTTTAAAAAACGCCGCCGCCGCCGGTTTGCAGACGGGGACCATCGAGGAGAAGATCCTGCAGCGCCAGGCGCACAAGAAGGCCCTGAGCAGCTGCGTGGTGGACGAGGAGCAGGACGTGGAGCGCCACTTCTCCCTGGGGGAGCTCCGGGAGCTCTTCAGCCTCAACGGGGACACGGCCAGCGACACGCACGACAGGTTCCGGTGCCGGCGCTGCGCCGGCGGCAGGGAGCTCCGCCGGCCGCCGGACGACTCGGACTGCTCCGGCGACCTGTCGCAGTGGAACCACAGCTGGGACAAGAGGACCCTGAGAGACCCGGTCCTGAGGGAGGCCTGGGACGCCGCCGTGTCCTTCGTCTTCCACCAGCGCTCCCAGCAGGCCTAGCCTCGCAAAACCCCCGTCCACTCTTGTTTTTTTTTTTTTTGTCAAATAAAGGATTTACGACTCCTGGTTGTTATTATTTATTTAATTTAATGATTTAATTTTAATTTTCTTCATAAAACGGGGACATTTTAAGATTGACCACATTAGATTTTCATCATCAAAAAAAAAAAAAAACAACTGCAATAAAATTAACAAAAGAAAAGCGAGTAATCGTAACACTATTGAGATCCCCTCCTCTGGAGTGACATCATAATCAGAAGATTGCGTCATGCTGAAGTGGGCGGGGCCTTCTTAAAGGTGCAGTAACACGGCGGAGGCTGAATCCAGGGGCAACAAATATGAAACTGCAAATTCTAGACAAAAATAGATTTTTTTTTTGCTGATGAAATTATCAAATATATAAAGAACCTCTTATAGCTGAATAAAAATATACAGAAATATTTTTGAAAAAAGAATAAAAAATTCTTGAACAAAACAGTGGAAATAGCACATTTTTAATTTTTTAACTGGTATTTTTAAAACTCTAAGTTTTATGAGTCATATCCTTGTGTTTTTGACAGATAATTTAGCGAAATTTCACTAAAATAATAATTATTTACATTCTATTATTTTCAGAAAATATAGCTGGATATAAAAAAAAAAGGCACCGCATTTAAAGAATGGCCCACATGTGTCCAGCAGGGGGCGGCAAGCCGCCGGCCGCCCGACGCATGAAGAAGAATGAAGAACATAGACGTACAAGAGCAGACTCCAGCCGAACGCGCTGACGTCACAGACCTTCAGACGTAGAAAAAGTCCGTCCGTGAAAGTGACGGCTGAAGCGTTTGGCTCTACGTCTACGTGTCTGTGGCTCTATGGCGGTAGGTCTGCGCGCGCTCCAGCGGGAAACACGGATTCTACAGTGTGACGTCTATGCTGTCACCGAGGAAACATGGAGGCGGATGAAGATCCTCCGTGAGTGTGTGGTTCTACATATATATGTATTTCAGAGTGTGTGTGTGTGTGTGGCTGTAGATACATACCAGAGTGTGGTCCTGAAACCTTTGTATTTCTGTGTGTGTGTGTGTGTGTGTGTGTGTGTGTGTGTGATTCAGGACTCTCCAGTCAAAGTGTTTCCAGATAGTGAGGGAACATTTCTCAGCTCTGGACCGTCGAGTTCTTCTAGGTGAGTTAAAACTGGTTTAATCTAGATGAACCGGGATTGTCTGCTTCTTGTTTAAGTTCTCCGTTTGGATAAAATCCCACCTTCTTTTATAAGCAAATGAAATGAGTCCACTTCTGATTGGGGGGGGGTTCGAACATGACCTGGTGCAGTCCCTGATCAGGTTCCTCTCTGTCTTCAGACCTTCCAGTTCCGGTTCTGACGGATCTTCTCCCTCATCTGACCGCCTGTCAGCTGGATGAACTCCAACCTGCTCTGAACCTGAGAGGTGAGCTTCCAGAGGAGAACCAGCACCCCCCCCCCCCCCCCCCCCCCCCCCCCCCCCCCCTCCGAGGACCAGACTTGAGGTCCAACCCTGAGGCAGACCTTGAGGTAGACTCTTGAGGCAAACCTTTGATGTAGACCATTTAGGTTGACCCTTGAGGTTGATCCTTGAGGCAAACCCTTGAGGTATACTCTTCAGGTAGACTCTTGAGGTAGACTCTCGAGGTAGACTCTTCAGGTAGACTCTTCAGGTAGACCTCGAGGTAGACTCTTAAGGTAGACCCCTGAGGTAGACTCTTGAGATAGACCTCGAGGTAGACTCTCGAGGTAGACCTCGAGGTAGACCCTTGAGGTGGATTCTCAAGGTAGACTCTTGAGGTAGACCTCAAGGTAGACCCTTGAGGTAGACTCTCGAGGTAGACTCTTCAGGTAGACTCTTCAGGTAGACCTCGAGGTAGACTCTTAAGGTAGACCCCTGAGGTAGACTCTTGAGATAGACCTCGAGGTAGACCTCGAGGTAGACCCTTGAGGTGGATTCTCAAGGTAGACTCTTGAGGTAGACCTCAAGGTAGACCCTTGAGGTAGATTCTCGAGGTAGACTCTTGAGGTAGACCTCAAGGTAGACCTTTGAGGTATACTCTTCAGGTAGACCCTTGATGTAGACTCTCGAGGTAGACCTCGAGGTAGACTCTTGATGTAGACTCTTGAGGTAGACCCTTGAGGTAGACTCTTGAGGTAGACCCTTGAGGTAGACTCTTGAGGTAGACCCTTGAGGTAGACCCTTGAGGTAGACTCTTGAGGTAGACCCTTGAGGTAGACCCTTGAGGCAGACTCTTGATGTAGACTCTTGAGGTAGACCCTTGAGGTAGACTCTTGAGGTAGACCCTTGAGGTAGACTCTTGATGTAGACTCTTGAGGTAGACCCTTGAGGTAGACTCTTGAGGTAGACCTTGAGGTAGACTCTTGAGGTAGACCCTTGAGGTAGACCCTTGAGGTAGACTCTTGAGGTAGACCCTTGAGGTAGACCCTTGAGGCAGACTCTTGAGGTAGACCCTTGAGGTAGACTCTTGAGGTAGACCCTTGAGGTTGATCCTTGAGGTGGACCCTCATGTTGGACCTCCTGTGTTTCTCCCTGGTCTCTGGCTGTTCTTCATCAGATGTTGTCCTTCCAGGCATTTCCACGATCTCTGGATGGAAGGCGATCCTCCAGGAAGACCTCGGACCGACACGGGTAGGCGGAACACTTCCTGATTTGTCTTGTATATTGATGATGTCGTCACGTGTCCTGGTTCTGGTTCCGGGTCCAGGTCCGTGACCTGCACACAGAAGAAGAGGCCAAACGGAAGGCCATGGCGTGGCTGTTCCGACTCGTGTTCTACGGCTTCAGGAGCCGCTACGTGCAACGGAACCTGCGGAACCTGGACACGGTGGACTTCCTGTCGGCGGCGGCCCGGTGCGTCCGGCAGTTTGTGGTGGTTCCGCGCAAATATGAGTCCCTGCAGAGCCTGGCCGCAGACCGGAGGAAGGTTCTGGACCTGTTGGAGCAGAACGTGACGAGCGTCAGCGTGACGCAGTCGGAGGATCCTCGTGGCGAGAAGACCCGGGCGGCGCTGTACGTCCTCCATCGCCTGCTGGATCACGGACGGGCCACCGAGCTGGTTCTGTCCACGCAGTGGTCTCTCGGTCTGGCCTGGATGCTACGTGGACGTGGAACCGGGTTCTCCGATAACTCAGACGACTCGGACCAACGACCCTGCAAGCGCTCCAAGCTGGACCCGCCGGATCCATGTGACGCCCCTACAGTGGGACCATGTCCCCGGGGACAGATCGGGTCTCTGGTTGTCAATATGTGCGACTCGGATTCTCTCCGGGTCCTGAACCGGGCCCTGCCCACGTTCTTCAGTCTCCGGTCTCTGAGTCTTCAGAGCGTTGGTAAGTGTAACGGCGTCTCAGCTCCACCGGTCCCCGCTGGTGGGACTGACCCTTGGTGTCCCCTCAGACGTCCTGTCGGACTCACAGGTCCTGGACCTTTCTCGGGCCCTGCAACAGCTGTCTCTCAGTTCTCGGTCCTCCTTGTCCCGCCTGTCGGTCCAAGTCCTGCCCCGGACGGGTCTCTTGGGGACCCTGCTGGACTCCACTCCCGGTCTGACCTCCCTGCGGGTCTGCATCCGGTCCGAGACACCGGGGACGAGTCGGCCCTCCCCGACGGAGGCGTCCTCCTCCCGGCTGCCGCTGCGGGAGCTGAGCATCCAGGTCTCAGAGCCCAGAACCGACCCGGTCCTGATCAGCTCCCTGCTGCGCCGCTGCCCGGACCTCCAGAACCTGCACCTGGAGAGGATGAGGAGCGGAACCTCCCAGGACCAGCTGCTCCGCACGCTGACAGGTACGGGGGCGGGGGGCGGGGGCGGGGGCGCTCCACCCGCTGCTCCACCCGCTCATCGGCTCTCCGTCTCCGTGTCCCCTAGACTGGAACGTCCACAGTCTGAGGACTCTGGTCCTGGAGGACCTGAAGCTGTCCGATTGTGTCCCTCACATCATTCGTCTGCTCAGAAGCTGCAGGCTAGAAGGTACCGAGTCCCGCACTTGTCCCCCAACCCGTCTACTACCCGCCCCCTACCCGTCCCCTACTTGCCCCCTACCCGTCCCCTACCCGTCCCCTACCCGCCCCCTACCCGTCCCCTACTTGCCCCCTACCCGCCCCCTACCCATCCCCTACCCGTCCCCTACTTGCCCCCTACCCGTCCACTACCCGTCCCCTACTCGTCCCCTACCCATCCCCCACTCGTCCGCCACTCATCCCCTACCCGTCCCCTACCCGCCCCCTACCCATCCACTACGCATCCACAACCCGTCCACTACCCATCCACAACCCGTCCCCTACCCGTCCCCCACTCGTCCCCTACCCGTCCCCTACTCGTCCCCTACCCGTCCACTACCCGTCCCCTACTCGTCCCCTACCCGTCCCCTACCCATCCCCTACCCGTCCCCCACTCGTGCGCCACTCATCCCCTACCCGTCCCCTACCCATCCACAACCCGTCCACAACCCGTCCCCTACCCGTCCCCTACCCGTCCCCCACTCGTCCCCTACCCGTCCCCTACTCGTCCCCTACCCGTCCCCCACTCGTCCCCTACCCGTCCCCTACTCGTCCCCTACCCATCCACTACCCATCCACAACCCGTCCACTACCCGTCCCCTACCCGTCCCCTACCCGTCCCCCACTCGTCCCCTACCCGTCCCCTACTCGTCCCCTACCCGTCCACTACCCGTCCCCTACTCGTCCCCTACCCGTCCCCTACCCGTCCCCCACTCGTCCCTACCCGTCCCCTACTCGTCCCCTACCCGTCCACTACCCGTCACCTACTCGTCCCCTACCCGTCCCCTACCTGTCCCCTACTTGCCCCCTACCCGTCCACTACCCGTCCCCTACTCGTCCCCTACTCGTCCCCTACCCGTCCACTAACCGTCCCCTACTCGTCCCCTACCCGTCCACTACCCGTCCCCCACTTATCTCCTACCCATCCCCCACTCGTCCCCTACCCGTCCCCTACTCGTCCCCTACCCGCCCCCTACCCGTCCCCTACCCATCCACAGCCCGTCCCCTACTCGTCCCCTACCCATCCACTACCCATCCACAACCCGTCCACTACCCGTCCCCTACCGTCCCCTACCCGTCCACTACCCGTCCCCCACTTATCCCCTACCCGTCCCCCACTCGTCCCCTACCCGTCCCCTACTCGTCCCCTACTTGCCCCCTACCCGTCCCCTACCCGTCCCCTAACCGCCCCCTACCTGCCCCCTACTCGTCCCCTACCCGTCCACGACCCGTCCCCCACTCATCCCCTACCCATCCCCTACCCGTCCCCTACCCGTCCCCTACTCGTCCCCTACTCGTCCCCTACCCGTCCACTACCCGTCCCCCACTTATCCCCTACCCGTCCCCCACTCGACCCCTACCCGTCCCCTACTCGTCCCCTACCCGTCCACTACCCGTCCCCTGCTCGTCCCCTACCCGTCCCCTACCTGTCCCCTACTGGCCCCCTACCCGTCCACTACCCGTCCCCTACTCGTCCCCTACCCGTCCACTACCCGTCCCCTACTCGTCCCCTACCCGTCCACTACCCGTCCCCTACCTGTCCCCTACTTGCCCCTACTTGTCCACAACCCGTCCCCCACTTATCCCCTACCCGTCCCCTCCCCATCCCCGACCCGTCCACTACCCATCCCCCACTCATCCCCTGCCCATCCCCGACCCATCCACTACCCGTCCCCCACCCGTCCCCTACTCATCCCCTACCCGTGCACTACCCGTCCCCTACTCGTCCCGTACCCGTCCCCTACCTGTCCCCTACTCGTCCCCTACCCGTCCCCCACTCGTCCCCTACCCGTCCCCTACTCATCCCCTACCCGTCCACTACCCGTCCCCTACCTGTCCCCTACTTGCCCCCTACTCGTCCACTACCCGTCCCCCACTTATCCCCTACCCGTCCCCCACTCGTCCCCTACTCGTCCCCTACCCGTCCACTACCCGTCCCCTACTCGTCCCCTACCCGTACCCCACTTGTCCCCTACCCGTCCGCTTGCCATCCCCTACCCGTCCCCTACCCGTCCCCCACTCGTCCCCTTGCCGTCCCCTACCCGTTCCCTACCCGTCCGCTTGCCATCCCCTACCCATCCCTTACCCGTCCCCCACCCGTCCCCGTCTCACTCACATCTGGTCTCAGAACTGCGGCTGACTGACTGCCGTCTCCTGGAGGCCTGTGAGGACAGAGAGGACAGACTGCGTCAGCTGGTGTCCGCGGCCAAGGCCGTCCCAACCCTGAAGGTCCTAGGCCTGGCTCAGAACCGCCTGGGTGAGAACCAGCAGCGGGACAGGTGGACACACCCCCCACCCCCCCTCCCCCCCCCAGGGACAATCTGCAGTTAACCCTTGTCTGTCCACAGCCAAGAGCGTGTGTGTCCTGGCAGAGCTGTTCTCTGGACGTCCAGCCGGCTGCATCCAACACCTGGACATCAGGTGAGACGTCTTCCCAGAGCTCTGATTGGCTACTGAACAGGTTAGCTGTTACCGTGGCGATTCAGCATTAAGGAAGTCTGGATCTGTTCAAACAGAAACTGGAGAGATACAATGGTAGGCCCTGGGGGTTCGTCAGGAATTTGTAGGGTGTTTTCAGGTGTTCATCAGGGGTTTTTTGGTTGTTTCTTGGGTGTTTGTCGGGTGTTCATCAGGGGTTTTTTGGTTGTTTATTGGGTGTTTGTCGGGTGTTCATCAGGGGTTTTTTGGTTGTTTATTGGGTGTTTGTCGGGTGTTCATCAGGGGTTTTTTGGGTGTTTGTCGGGTGTTCATCAGGGTTTTTTTTGGTTGTTTATTAGGTGTTTGTCGGGTGTTCATCAGGGGTTTTTTTGGTTGTTTATTGGGTGTTTGTCGGGTGTTGATCAGGGTTTTTTTTGGTTGTTTATTGGGTGTTTGTCGGGTGTTCATCAGGGGTTTTTTGGTTGATTATTGGGTGTTTGTCGGGTGTTGATCAGGGGTTTTTTGGTTGTTTATTGGGTGTTTGTCGGGTGTTCATCAGGGTTTTTTTTGGTTGTTTATTGGATGTTTGTCGGGTGTTCATCAGCGTTTTTTTTTTTTGGTTGTTTATTGGGTGTTTGTCGGGTGTTCATCAGGGGTTTTTTTGGTTGTTTATTGGATGTTTGTCGGGTGTTCATCAGGGGTTTTTTGGTTGTTTATTGGGTGTTTTTCGGGTGTTGATCAGGGGTTTTTTGGTTGTTTATTGGGTGTTTGTCGGGTGTTCATCAGGGTTTTTTTTGGTTGTTTATTGGATGTTTGTCGGGTGTTCATCAGCGTTTTTTTTTTTGGTTGTTTATTGGGTGTTTGTCGGGTGTTCATCAGGGGTTTTTTGGTTGTTTATTGGATGTTTGTCGGGTGTTCATCAGCGTTTTTTTTTTTGGTTGTTTATTGGGTGTTTGTCGGGTGTTCATCAGGGGTTTTTTGGTTGTTTATTGGGTGTTTGTCGGGTGTTCATCAGGGGTTTTTTGGGTGTTTGTCGGGTGTTCATCAGGGTTTTTTTTGGTTGTTTATTGGGTGTTTGTCGGGTGTTCATCAGGGTTTTTTTGGTTGTTTATTGGGTGTTTGTCAGGTGTTCATCAGGGTTTTTTTTTGGTTGTTTATTGGATGTTTGTCGGGTGTTCATCAGGGGTTTATTGGGTGTTTGTCGGGTGTTCATCAGCGTTTTTTTTTTTTGGTTGTTTATTGGGTGTTTGTCGGGTGTTCATCAGGGGTTTTTTGGGTGTTTGTCGGGTGTTCATCATGGTTTTTTTTGGTTGTTTATTGGGTGTTTGTTGGGTGTTCATCAGGGTTTTTTTTGGTTGTTTATTGGGTGTTTGTCGGGTGTTCATCAGGGTTTTTTTTGGTTGTTTATTGGGTGTTTGTCGGGTGTTCATCAGGGTTTTTTTGGTTGTTTATTGGGTGTTTGTCAGGTGTTCATCAGGGTTTTTTTTGGTTGTTTATTGGATGTTTGTCGGGTGTTCATCAGGGGTTTATTGGGTGTTTGTCGGGTGTTCATCAGCGTTTTTTTTTTTGGTTGTTTATTGGGTGTTTGTCGGGTGTTCATCAGGGGTTTTTTGGGTGTTTGTCGGGTGTTCATCATGGTTTTTTTTGGTTGTTTATTGGGTGTTTGTTGGGTGTTCATCAGGGTTTTTTTTGGTTGTTTATTGGGTGTTTGTCGGGTGTTCATCAGGGTTTTTTTTGGTTGTTTATTGGGTTTTTGTCGGGTGTTCATCAGGGTTTTTTTTGGTTGTTTATTGGGTGTTTGTCGGGTGTTCATCAGGGGTTTTTTGGTTGTTTATTGGACGTTTGTCGGGTGTTCATCAGGGGTTTATTGGTTGTTTATTGGGTGTTTGTCGGGTGTTCATCAGGGGTTTATTGGTTGTTTCTTGGGTGTTTGTCGGGTGTTCATCAGGGGTTTTTTGGGTGTTTGTCGGGTGTTCATCAGGGGTTTTTTTGGTTGTTTATTGGGTGTTTGTCGGGTGTTCATCAGGGGTTTTTTTGGTTGTTTATTGGGTGTTTGTCGGGTGTTCATCAGGGGTTTTTTTGGTTGTTTATTGGGTGTTTGTCGGGTGTTCATCAGGGGTTTTTTGGTTGTTTATTGGGTGTTTGTCGGGTGTTCATCAGGGGTTTTTTGGTTGTTTATTAGGTGTTTGTCGGGTGTTCATCAGGGGTTTTTTGGTTGTTTATTGGGGGTTTTCCGGTGTTCATCAGGGGTTTTTTGGTTGTTTATTGGGTGTTTTTCGGGTGTTCATCAGGGGTTTATTGGTTGTTTATTGGGTGTTTGTCGGGTGTTCATCAGGGGTTTTTTGGTTGTTTATTGGGTGTTTGTCGGGTGTTCATCAGCGGTTTTTTGGTTGTTTATTGGGTGTTAGTCGGGTGTTCATCAGGGGTTTTTTGGTTGTTTATTGGGTGTTTGTCGGGTGTTCATCAGGGGTTTTTTGGTTGTTTATTGGGTGTTTGTCGGGTGTTCATCAGGGTTTTTTTTTGGTTGTTTATTGGATGTTTGTCGGGTGTTCATCAGGGGTTTATTGGGTGTTTGTCGGGTGTTCATCAGGGGTTTTTTTGGTTGTTTATTGGATGTTTGTCGGGTGTTCATCAGCGTTTTTTTTTTTGGTTGTTTATTGGGTGTTTGTCGGGTGTTCATCAGGGGTTTTTTGGTTGTTTATTGGGTGTTTGTCGGGTGTTCATCAGGGGTTTTTTGGGTGTTTGTCGGGTGTTCATCAGGGTTTTTTTTGGTTGTTTATTAGGTGTTTGTCGGGTGTTCATCAGGGGTTTTTTTGGTTGTTTATTGGGTGTTTGTCGGGTGTTGATCAGGGTTTTTTTTGGTTGTTTATTGGGTGTTTGTCGGGTGTTCATCAGGGGTTTTTTGGTTGATTATTGGGTGTTTGTCGGGTGTTGATCAGGGGTTTTTTGGTTGTTTATTGGGTGTTTGTCGGGTGTTCATCAGGGTTTTTTTTGGTTGTTTATTGGATGTTTGTCGGGTGTTCATCAGCGTTTTTTTTTTTGGTTGTTTATTGGGTGTTTGTCGGGTGTTCATCAGGGGTTTTTTTGGTTGTTTATTGGATGTTTGTCGGGTGTTCATCAGCGTTTTTTTTTTTGGTTGATTATCGGGTGTTTGTCGGGTGTTCATCAGGGGTTTTTTGGTTGTTTATTGGATGTTTGTCGGGTGTTCATCAGCGTTTTTTTTTTTGGTTGTTTATTGGGTGTTTGTCGGGTGTTCATCAGGGGTTTTTTGGTTGTTTATTGGGTGTTTGTCGGGTGTTCATCAGGGGTTTTTTGGGTGTTTGTCGGGTGTTCATCAGGGTTTTTTTTGGTTGTTTATTGGGTGTTTGTCGGGTGTTCATCAGGGTTTTTTTGGTTGTTTATTGGGTGTTTGTCGGGTGTTCATCAGGGTTTTTTTGGTTGTTTATTGGGTGTTTGTCAGGTGTTCATCAGGGTTTTTTTTGGTTGTTTATTGGATGTTTGTCGGGTGTTCATCAGGGGTTTATTGGGTGTTTGTCGGGTGTTCATCAGCGTTTTTTTTTTTTGGTTGTTTATTGGGTGTTTGTCGGGTGTTCATCAGGGGTTTTTTGGGTGTTTGTCAGGTGTTCATCATGGTTTTTTTTGGTTGTTTATTGGGTGTTTGTTGGGTGTTCATCAGGGGTTTTTTTGGTTGTTTATTGGGTGTTTGTCGGTTGTTCATCAGGGTTTTTTTTGGTTGTTTATTGGATGTTTGTCGGGTGTTCATCAGGGGTTTTTTTGGTTGTTTATTGGGTGTTTGTCGGTTGTTCATCAGGGTTTTTTTTGGTTGTTTATTGGATGTTTGTTGGGTGTTCATCAGGGGTTTATTGGTTGTTTATTGGGTGTTTGTCGGGCGTTCATCAGGGGTTTTTTTGGTTGTTTATTGGATGTTTGTTGGGTGTTGATCAGGGGTTTATTGGTTGTTTATTGGGTGTTTGTCGGGTGTTGATCAGGGGTTTTTTGGTTGTTTATTGGGTGTTTATCGGGTGTTCATCAGGGGTTTATTGGTTGTTTATTGGGTGTTTGTCGGGTGTTGATCAGGGGTTTATTGGTTGTTTATTGGGTGTTTGTCGGGTGTTGATCAGGGGTTTTTTTGGTTGTTTATTGGGTGTTTGTCGGGTGTTCATCAGGGGTTTTTTGGGTGTTTGTCGGGTGTTTGTCGGGTGTTCATCAGGGGTTTATTGGTTGTTTCTTGGGTGTTTTTTTGGTGTTCATCAGGGTTTTTTTGGTTGTTTATTGGGTGTTTGTCGGGTGTTTATCGGTGTTTTTTTGGTTGTTTATTGGGTGTTTGTCGGGTGTTTATCGGTGTTTTTTTGGTTGTTTATTGGGTGTTTGTCGGGTGTTTATCGGTGTTTTTTTTGGTTGATTATTGGGTGTTTCTCGGGTGTTCATCAGGGTTTTTTTTGGTTGTTTATTGGGTGTTTGTTGGGTGTTCATCAGGGGTTTTTTGGTTATTTATTGGGTGTTTGTCAGGTGTTCATCAGGGGTTTTTTGGTTGTTTATTGGGTGTTTGTTGGGTGTTCATCAGGGTTTTTTTGCTTGTTTATTGGGTGTTTGTCGGGTGTTCATCAGGGGTTTTTTGGTTGTTTCTTGGGTGTTTTTTTGGTGTTCATCAGGGTTTTTTTGGTTGTTTATTGGGTGTTTGTCGGGTGTTTATCGATGTTTTTTTTGGTTGTTTATTGGGTGTTTGTCGGGTGTTCATCAGGAGTTTTTTGGTTGTTTATTGGGTGTTTGTTGGGTATTCATCAGGGGTTTTTTGGTTGTTTTTTGGGTGTTTGTTGGGTGTTCATCAGGGGTTTTTTGGTTGTTTATTGGGTGTTTGTCGGGTGTTCATCAGGGGTTTTTTGGTTGTTTATTGGGTGTTTGTCGGGTGTTCATCAGGGGTTTTTTGGTTGTTTATTGGGTGTTTGTCGGGTGTTCATCAGGGGTTTTTTGGTTGTTTATTAGGTGTTTGTCGGGTGTTCATCAGGGGTTTTTTGGTTGTATATTGGGTGTTTGTCGGGTGTTCATCACGGGTTTTTTGGTTGTTTATTGGGTGTTTTTCGGGTGTTCATCAGGGGTTTATTGGTTGTTTATTGGGTGTTTGTCGGGTGTTCATCAGGGGTTTTTTGGTTGTTTATTGGGTGTTTGTCGGGTGTTCATCAGGGGTTTTTTGGTTGTTTATTGGGTGTTTGTCGGGTGTTCATCAGGGGTTTTTTTGGTTGTTTATTGGATGTTTGTCGGGTGTTCATCAGGGGTTTATTGGGTGTTTGTCGGGTGTTCATCGGGGGTTTTTTTGGTTGTTTATTGGGTGTTTGTCGGGTGTTCATCAGGGGTTTTTTCGGTTGTTTATTGGGTGTTTCTCGGGTGTTCATCAGGGGTTTTTTTGGTTGTTTATTGGGTGTTTGTCGGGTGTTCATCAGGGGTTTTTTGGTTGTTTATTGGGTGTTTGTCGGGTGTTCATCAGGGGTTTTTTTGGTTGTTTATTGGGTGTTTGTCGGGTGTTCATCAGGGTTTTTTTGGTTGTTTATTGGGTGTTTGTCGGGTGTTCATCAGGGGTTTTTTGGTTGTTTATTGGGTGTTTGTCGGGTGTTCATCAGGGGTTTTTTTGGTTGTTTATTGGGTGTTTGTCGGGTGTTCATCAGGGGTTTTTTGGTTGTTTATTGGGTGTTTGTCGGGTGTTCATCAGGGGTTTATTGGTTGTTTCTTGGGTGTTTGTCGGGTGTTCATCAGGGGTTTTTTTGGTTGTTTATTGGGTGTTTGTCGGGTGTTCATCAGGGGTTTTTTGGTTGTTTATTGGGTGTTTGTCGGGTGTTCATCAGGGGTTTATTGGTTGTTTCTTGGGTGTTTGTCGGGTGTTCATCAGGGGTTTTTTTGGTTGTTTATTGGGTGTTTGTCGGGTGTTCATCAGGGGTTTTTTGGTTGTTTATTGGGTGTTTGTCGGGTGTTCATCAGGGGTTTATTGGTTGTTTATTGGGTGTTTGTCGGGTGTTCATCAGGGGTTTATTGGGTGTTTATTCGGTGTTTGTCGGGTGTTCATCAGCGGTTTTTTGGTTGTTTATTGGGTGTTTGTCGGGTGTTCATCAGGGTTTTTTTTCGGTTGTTTATTGGGTGTTTGTCGGGTGTTGATCAGGGGTTTTTTGGTTGTTTATTGGGTGTTTGTCGGGCGTTCATCAGGGGTTTTTTTGGTTGTTTATTAGGTTTTTGTCAGGTGTTCATCAGGGGTTTTTTTTGGTTGTTTTTTGGGTGTTTGTCGGGTGTTCATCAGGGGTTTATTGGTTGTTTCTTGGGTGTTTGTCGGGTGTTCATCAGGGGTTTTTTGGGTGTTTGTCGGGTGTTCATCAGGGGTTTTTTTGGTTGTTTATTGGGTGTTTGTCGGGTGTTCATCAGGGGTTTATTGGTTGTTTCTTGGGTGTTTGTCGGGTGTTCATCAGGGGTTTTTTGGGTGTTTTTCGGGTGTTCATCAGGGTTTTTTTTGGTTGTTTATTGGGTGTTTGTCGGGTGTTCATCAGGGGTTTATTGGTTGTTTATTGGGTGTTTGTCGGGTGTTCATCAGGGGTTTTTTTGGTTGTTTATTGGGTGTTTGTCGGGTGTTCATCAGGGGTTTTTTTGGTTGTTTATTGGGTGTTTGTCGGGTGTTCATCAGGGGTTTTTTGGTTGTTAATTGGACGTTTGTCGGGTGTTCATCAGGGGTTTATTGGTTGTTTATTGGGTGTTTGTCGGGTGTTCATCAGGGGTTTATTGGTTGTTTATTGGGTGTTTGTCGGGTGTTCACCGGGGGCTTGTCGGGTTTTTGTTGGGTGTTCCACAAGCCTTTGTTGGGTGCTGGTCAGGGGGTTGCCGGGTGTCTGGGTGTTCAGTTGTTTGGGGGGGTTTTTTCGGGTGTTCAGCAGGGCTTCATCGGGTGTTTGCCAGATGTTTACTGTCGGACTGACGGGTGTTTGTCGGGCGTTCTCCCTCTGTCCATCAAACCCCCACAGCTCCAACTTCATCCAGGCCGCCGAGCTGCTGGAGCTGGCCCGGCGGCTGCGGACCCGCCCGCCCGCCCGCCTCCCGACCCTCGACCTCAGGAAGAACCCGGGCGACCGCGACCCGGAGAGCTGGGGCGCCGCCCTGAAGGCGCTCCGCCCCTTCGCCTCGCCGCTGAGCGACGGGTGGAAATCCGCCGGCGCGATGCTGGACCACGTGAGCAACATGTGACCCCACCCCCCAATAAAGTCGATGACGAACAAAAGGTGGGTTTGAGTCATTTATTAAACTTTTTTTTTTTTTTTTTTTTTTTTTTTTTTTGAACTCCTCCAGTTCTCAAGACGTGGACGACCTCCTCCGGACTTTTTTTTTTTTCACCGAGTGAGCTGAAACCGTGAGAAAACTGAAACGTTCCTTCGCAAACTCCGCATCCGTTTCCACAAGCGAGCGCGACGACGACGACGGCGGCCCGTTGCCGCGGCGACGCTTCCCGCCGAAAACAGCGGCGCCGTTTTGAAAAAAAAAAAAAAAAAAAACGACGGGCGTTTCCACGGAAACAGCTGAGGAAGCTGAAGGTCTTTTGAAACGTTGCGGGGTTTTTTTTCCCCCCCCGACCGTCGTCATGGAAACGGACCCCAGATTCCTTTTTCGTGAAGGTTTTTTTCGGCGTTGCCGCGGTAACGGGACCTCAGTCGTAGCGCTGTCTCCTCGCAGTCCCGACACCAGCATGTACGTAACACACACACACACACACACACACACACACGCACGCACGCACGCACGCGCGCACACACTCGTGCAGTAAGAAAAACACACAATCTCAAGAAGGCATTAAGGAAGTCTCAAATAAATACGAATAAATTATAAAAAAAAAAAAAAAAAAAAAAAGAAGAAAGGTTGTTAGCTTCAGTCTGAATTGTTGACACTTCCGTTGCCATGGCGGCCCGTTGGCTCGTCGGTTAGCGCTAACACGAGAACTCAAACCTCTCTAATCCCGATTATCGTTTCGAAGGACGACGTTTGGCTAGTTTTTTTTTTTTGTTGTTTTGTTTTTTTTTTCGCGGTTAAAGTTTCCTCGCTAAACGTAAACGTGGATAGCCGGCCGCCGAGAAATCGGCCGGAACGGGATTTTGAATCGCAACGCTTGTCGGTCGTCGGGGCGAACGCGACGTCCGGAACCGTCGTTCGACGTTACATTGGAGTTAAAAAAGTGTGTAAAGTAAAGAGTGAGGTGACGGCAGTGTGAAACACGTTAACAGTGTGAGACTGGGACGAGGGAACGTCGTCGTGGCAACGGCTGAATCCCCCGTGAGTCGAGCGCGTCGGCGTCGGCGTGAAGGATGGACGGTTTCCACCGTGTTCCCATGTGAAAGGCACACGCAGTGTTCCAGCTGAGGTGGCGATGACGGACAACGGACGGTGAGTGTGTGGGGTGGGTGGGCGGGGCCGGGAAGGGAAGGGAAGGGGGCGGGGCTATAGCATCCCGTCCATGAAGCTGGTGTCCAGCCGCTGGATCAGCACCCGGAGGAAGGACATCTCCTTGCGGGTGTTCTCGAAGATGACCCGCGGGTCGTCGGACTGGCAGCGCAGGCAGTTGGGCGCCATGACCATCGCCAGGTTGCTGACGTCCATCTTGGTGACCGACACGTTGGCGGGCTGGGCGAAGACCTTGGGGGCGACAATCGGGATAGAGCGTCGGAACCCGGGCGTGCGCAAAAGAAAAAAAAAAAACAAAAAAACGGCGGCGGATTCACCTGCAGGAAGCGGATGAGGTAGCAGAGCACCAGCTTGTTGATGTGCGGCAGGCCCAGCACCACGTTGACCGCCGCCTCCGGGTCGTCGTAGCAACCGATGCACTCCTCGTAGAACTCGTGGGGGATCAGCGGCTCCTCCAGCTCGCGGTACCAGAGCTTCAGCAGGGACGCTGCCACACCGGGAGGGACGGCGGTCAAGATCGCCGTCCCTTCCGTGCGCGTGCGCGTGCGCGTGCGCTCGCGCGCGGTTTACCTGGGATGTGCGGGTCCTGCAGCCCTGTGGGGATTTTCCATTGATCCACTTGCAGCTTGAGGGCGTTGACTTCATCAATGTCTCCTGGTACCCTGATTCACACACACACACACAAACGCCGTCTCACACACACACACACACGCCGTCTGACTGACCGCTTCAAACGCGAGGCGGGGGCGAACCTGAAGATGCCCTCCGTCTGGTCCCCGTTCAGACCCAGCACCTCCTCGGACAGGCGGGTCTGCACCCAGGGCAGCTGGCTGTCGGGGTAGCGCTCCTTCTGCAGCGCCATCACCTCCTCCAGCGACGAGCCGAACATGGACGGGCTGAAGACGGCGTTCCGGGCGTGCACGATCTCCTCCGCCGAGGGTTTCTGCAGGCCCTGGGAAAAGGGGGACGGCGCCGGGTTAACCCGAGGGGGGCGGGGGATGCTTCCTCGGGGGGGGGGCTTTACCTTCTTGGCTCCGGTCAGAGCGGCTTTCGTCAACTTCCTGTAGCAGTACTTGGCGTAGCTGCTGATCGCAACTCCTGCAAGGACAACAAGGAAGCTTTAAAAGAGGCGGCTTCGTTCCCATTCTCGTTTCCATGGGGACGGGCCCCCCACCCTTGGTGTCGTTGAGCGGGTCCATGTGGCGGCAGATGTATCCCTCCAGGTAGTTGTGGAAGCGCGGCGTCGGCGGGAAGAAGGCCAGGCAGACGGCCATCAGCTCCCAGCCGCGCTCCAGGCTGTCGTAGCGGAAGTTCTCGGTGGTCTGGCGGCACAGCTGGATGTACAGCTCGTCGCGCAAGGCCTGGTTGCTCCACCCGCGGACCACCACCTGCCGGAGGGGGGGCGGTTCTCAGCATGAGCGGTGCGCGGCGAGCGGACGCTCCGGCGGGGCGGGGCGCGGCTCCGCTCACCTCCAGAGCCACGGCGAGCGGCTCGGCCTTGGAGCGGCGGTCCCCCATGTAGGTCTGGATGAGCTTGAAGATGTCCACCGCCTCCTTCTTCACGCCGCGGTCCGACGTCACGATCATGGGCTTCTTGATGGGCTCGCTGCTCCACGCCAGCATGTTGGCGATGGACACCTTCCTCCGGAACAGGCCCTGAGGGCGGCAAAAAACCGGCCGGGGGACTCGTGGCGTCTCCAACCAAGGCGGGGCTCCGCCGCTCCCGCCCTACTTACCTGCGTGTGCTTGTTGAAGTGCTTGGACGCCCAGTTCTCGATGTCGGTCTCCGAGGACGGCTTCCTCAGCGTGAACTCGGGGAAGATCCCGCAGCTGGCGCTCGGCATCATGTTCCGGGCGTTCCGGCTGGCCTCGAACTGCGCGCAGGCGCCGAGGTCCTCGGACTGAGAGGAGTCACCGAGGCGCGTCAGTACCGGCGGGTCCCGGGGCCGCCGTTCGCCGGGTTCCGGGAGTCGGACTCACCTGCGACGGGTGGAGGAAGGGTTCCGGCGACGCCAGGTTGGTCTGGACGGACAGGCTCTTCTCCAGCAGCGCCTGCGGGAACGCCAGGCGGTCGAAGGCGCCGCGCTTCCAGTGGTGCCCGTCGGCCTGCGCCAGCGCCTCGTCCTCGCTGAACGCCCTCACCACGGGGCCCGGCAGCGGCGGCGGCACGGCGCCGTCGCTCTCGTAGCCGTCCTTGCCGCCCGAGTCCCAGCTGCTCCTCTGCCTCATCACCTGCTGCGCCTCCCAGGCCAGCCGGGCCTGCGCCGCCACGGCGTCGGGCGCCGCCCCCGCCGGCTCGCCGTCCCGGCAGCGCGCCAGCTCCTGCGGCAGCGACGGCTTCCGGGTCTTGCGCTTGCGGTTGGCGGACGACCAGGATATGGAGTCCTCGTAGAGCAGCCTCTGGCCCCCGTCGCCGCCCTCGCCGCCGTAGTCCAGGAGCAGGCGGGGGTCCCGGATGAGAGACTGGCTGTGCTGCAGGGTGTAGGACCCCCCGTACGACCCCCCCGAGTACGACTGCAGCAGCCGGTCGGCGGTCTTGAAGCGGGGGCTGGACGACGACTGCTCCACGTACACCAGCTGCTTGACGTACTCCTTCCCGACCGGGCTGTACTCCAGACTCTGGGTCTTCTCCGGACACTTCTGCCGGGTCAGAACCAGCTGGCCGTACGGCGACTGGCCCTGCTTGGGCGAGTGGTAAAGGGGGGCGGAGCTCTTGCGGGCGGGGCGACTTGCCGGTGCCGTAGAAGGAGTCGGAGAGGTGCGCGTCGCTGGGCGGCTCCTCGTAGATGGGAGGCGGCTGGTACTCGGACGGCGGCTCCTCGTACAGCGGCGGCTCGTAGGCGTAGCGGGGCGACGGCGGCTGGGAGTCGGCCGACGGGCGCCGCGCGCCGCCGGCCCCGCCCAGCTCCGCCCGCTTCAGGAAGGGGGACTGCCGGCGGTCGGCGTAGAGGACGGGCGAGCCGTCGCCCTCCGGGGGCGGGTTGCCCCCCGAAGAGCGGCGGGTCCTGGAGGACGTGCCCCCCACCCCGCCTCCCGGGGTGGGGGGGTCACAGGGGGAGTAGCCGTTGCCCTGGTGGGCCAGGAAGCTGGGCTCTCGGTCCGTCACCTTGATCAGCATCCGCTCCTTCGTCCCGGTGTTCCACCTGAACGGAGACGTCCTGCAGGAGCAGACAGAAGAGCAAACTCAGCTTCTCACTGGCCCCGCCCCCTGCTGCCCTCTCGGCCAATCATCTGCTACCTCACCCCCCGAACTGTGAAAAACCAAGACACGGCTCTATGACATCTCGATCCGTAGATAGTTTTCCCAGATGGCCCTCTCGTTTCCACGGCAACAGCTGCTTTCAAAGTGGATTATTGTTCCCCGTCGTCACGGAAACAGATCCTGGAACTTCTGGATGTTTACTCAAGTCGTTGTTTCGGGAAGCGGAACACATCAGAACGCTTTTGGACCGGGCCCCCGGCACCGGTTTGAACCCCGGTGACTCCGCCTCGCTGGACGGCGCTGAATCGGCGGGGGCGCTGCCAACGGGAGGACGGCGTGAAATCAGTTTGTCCACAGAGGCGCTGGGAACGGATAAATACTGCAGCACATCCTTCCTGAGATCGCCCTCTTCTTCCACCTTCTCACATGTTTAGCCAGCTGGAGGCTACATTAGCAGTAGTTTGTGGATACACCAGCTACATGTTTACAGTTAGCTTGTGGCTACATGTTTAGAGTTAGCTTGTGGCTACATGTTTACAGTTAGCTTGTGGCTACATGTTTACAGTTAGCTTGTGGCTACATGTTTAGCATTATCTGGTGGCTACATGTTTAGAGTTAGCTGGTGGCTACATGTTTAGAGTTAGCTGGTGGCTACATGTTTAGAGTTAGCTGGTGGCTACATGTTTAAAGTTAGCTGGTGGCTACATGTTTGGAGTTAGCTGGGAGCTACATGTTTAGAGTTAGCTTGTGGCTACATATTTACTAGCATTAGCTGGAAGCTAGTTGTTTAGTGTTTACAGGAGGCGAAATTTTTACCATTAGCTTGAGATTACATGTTTAGATTTAACCAGACCTACAAGTTTAGAGTTAGCTGGTGCATACATGTTTAGCATTATCTGGTGGCTACATGTTTAGGGTTAGCTGGAAGCTACATGTTTAGAGTTAGCTGGAAGCTACATGTTTAAAGTTAGCTGGTGGCTACATGTTTAGAGTTAGCTGGTGGCTACATGTTTAGCGTTAGCTGGTGGCTACATGTTTAGAGTTAGCTGGAAGCTACATGTTTAGAGTTAGCTGGTGGCTACATGTTTAGCATTATCTGGTGGCGAAATGTTTAGAGTTAGCTGGTGGCTACATGTTTAGAGTTAGCTGGTGGCTACATGTTTAGAGTTAGCTGGTGGCTACATGTTTAGAGTTAGCTGGTGGCTACATGTTTAAAGTTAGCTGGTGGCTACATGTTTGGAGTTAGCTGGGAGCTACATGTTTAGAGTTAGCTTGTGGCTACATATTTACTAGCATTAGCTGGAAGCTAGTTGTTTAGTGTTTACAGGAGGCGAAATTTTTACCATTAGCTTGAGATTACATGTTTAGATTTAACCAGACCTACAAGTTTAGAGTTAGCTGGTGCATACATGTTTAGCATTATCTGGTGGCTACATGTTTAGGGTTAGCTGGAAGCTACATGTTTAGAGTTAGCTGGAAGCTACATGTTTAAAGTTAGCTGGTGGCTACATGTTTAGAGTTAGCTGGTGGCTACATGTTTAGCATTATCTGGTGGCTACATGTTTAGGGTTAGCTGGAAGCTACATGTTTAGAGTTAGCTGGAAGCTACATGTTTAAAGTTAGCTGGTGGCTACATGTTTAGAGTTAGCTGGTGGCTACATGTTTAGCATTATCTGGTGGCTACATGTTTAGGGTTAGCTGGAAGCTACATGTTTAGAGTTAGCTGGTGGCTACATGTTTAGCATTATCTGGTGGCGAAATGTTTAGAGTTAGCTGGTGGCTACATGTTTAGAGTTAGCTGGTGGCTACATGTTTAGAGTTAGCTGGTGGCTACATGTTTAGAGTTAGCTGGTGGCTACATGTTTAGAGTTAGCTGGTGGCTACATGTTTAGAGTTAGCTGGTGGCTACATGTTTAAAGTTAGCTGGTGGCTACATGTTTGGAGTTAGCTGGGAGCTACATGTTTAGAGTTAGCTTGTGGCTACATATTTACTAGCATTAGCTGGAAGCTAGTTGTTTAGTGTTTACAGGAGGCGAAATTTTTACCATTAGCTTGAGATTACATGTTTAGATTTAACCAGACCTACAAGTTTAGAGTTAGCTGGTGCATACATGTTTAGCATTATCTGGTGGCTACATGTTTAGGGTTAGCTGGAAGCTACATGTTTAGAGTTAGCTGGAAGCTACATGTTTAAAGTTAGCTGGTGGCTACATGTTTAGAGTTAGCTGGTGGCTACATGTTTAGCATTATCTGGTGGCTACATGTTTAGGGTTAGCTGGAAGCTACATGTTTAGAGTTAGCTGGTGGCTACATGTTTAGCATTATCTGGTGGCGAAATGTTTAGAGTTAGCTGGTGGCTACATGTTTAGCATTATCTGGTGGCGAAATGTTTAGGGTTAGCTGGAAGCTACATGTTTAGAGTTAGCTGGAAGCTACATGTTTAGAGTTAGCTGGAGGCTACATGTTTGGAGTTAGCTGGGAGCTACATGTTTCGAGTTAGCTTGTGGCTACATGTTTACTAGCATTAGCTGGAAGCTATTTGTTTAGTGTTTACAGGAGGCGACATTTTTAGCATTAGCTTGAGACTACATGTTTAGATTTAACCAGACCTACAAGTTTAGAGTTAGCTGGTGCATACATGTTTGGTGTTAGCCGCTGGCTACATGTTAGCATTAGCTGCTGAATACACGTTTAGTGTTAGCCGCTGGCTACATGTTAGCATTAGCTGCTGAATACACGTTTAGTGTTAGTCGCTGGCTACATGTTAGCATTAGCTGGTGGATACATGTTTAGTGTTAGCCGCTGGCTACATGTTAGCTGGTGGATACATATTAGCATTAGCTGGTGGATACATGTTTAGTGTTAGCCGCTGGCTACATGTTAGCTGGTGGATACATATTAGCATTAGCTGGTGGATACATGTTTAGTGTTAGCCGCTGGCTACATGTTAGCTGGTGGATACATATTAGCATTAGCTGGTGGATACATGTTTAGTGTTAGCCGCTGGCTACATGTTAGCTGGTGGATACATATTAGCATTAGCTGGTGGATACATGTGAAGTAAGCTAATGACATATATATTTAGAATCTTGACTGCATGGTGTTGGGAGGGGGGGGCGTGGTCTCACCTGTCTACTTCCTGTTTCTCCGATGCGTCCTGCTCCAGGGAAGAGGAGGTGCTCCCCTCCCGGCTCACCACGCTGTTCCGTCCCGGGCTGTTGTCGGCAGACGCCACCCCCCCGCCTCCCCCGCTGGGGGGCCGCGGGCCGCCGCCGCCGCCGCCGCCGTCGCTGTGCTGCTTGAGCGTCTGCAGCTTGGCGAGCGGGATGATGTCGCAGCCCTGCGGCCGGTGCCACACCGTGCGCTGGCTGCTGGCGTTGTAGTAGTAGAAGCGCGAGGTGTTGGGGTCGAACAGCTCCCACCACTGGTTCTCGCCCGTGCGCTTGATGCGCACGCCCTGCGGCGGGTCCCACACGCACTCGCCCGTCAGCAGGTTGGCGTACATGCGCTCGCGGGTGCGCGGCTCGATGATCTCCACCCATTCCAACCTGGGGGCGGAGGGCAGACCGGGCAAAGTCACACCGTCGTTTCCACGGCAACAGACCGTTTTTGAAAAGTGCGACATGCATGTTGTCACCGGCTAATGCTAAACACATAGCATCTACATAACTGTATACATGTAGCATCCAGCTAACTCTAACATGTAGCCACTAGCCAATGCTAACAATGTAGCATCCAGCTAACTCTAACATGTAGCCACTAGCCAATGCTAACAATGTAGCATCCAGCTAACTCTAACATGTAGCCACTAGCCAATGCTAACAATGTAGCATCCAGCTACGCTTAACAAGTAGCCACTAGCCAATGCTAACAATGTAGCATCCAACTACGCTTAACATGTAGCCACTAGCCAAAGCTAAAAATGTAGCATCCAGCTACGCTTAACATGTAGCCACTAGCCAATGCTAACAATGTAGCATCCAGCTAACTCTAACATGTAGCCACTAGCCAATGCTAACAATGGAGCACCCAGCTACGCTTAACATGTAGCCACTAGCCAATGCTAACAATGTAGCATCCAGCTAACTCTAACATGTAGCCACTAGCCAATGCTAACAATGTAGCATCCAACTACGCTTAACATGTAGCCACTAGCCAATGCTAAGAATTCAGTATCCAGCTACGCTTAACATGTAGCCACTAGCCAATGCTAACAATGTAGCATCCAGCTACGCTTAACATGTAGCCACTAGCCAATGCTAACAATGTAGCATCCAGCTACGCTTAACATGTAGCCACTAGCCAATGCTAACAATGTAGCATCCAGCTAACTCTAACATGTAGCCACTAGCCAATGCTAACAATGTAGCATCCAGCTAACTCTAACATGTAGCAGCTAGCCAATGCTAACAATGTAGCATCCAGCTAACTCTAACATGTAGCCACTAGCCAATGCTAACAATGTAGCATCCAACTACGCTTAACATGTAGCCACTAGCCAATGCTAAGAATTCAGCATCCAGCTACGCTTAACATGTAGCCACTAGCCAATGCTAACAATGTAGCATCCAGCTACGCTTAACATGTAGCCACTAGCCAATGCTAACAATGTAGCATCCCAACTACGCTTAACATGTAGCCACTAGACAATGCTAAAAATGTAGCATCCAGCTAACTCTAACATGTAGCCGCTAGACAATGCTAAAAATGTAGCATCCAGCTAACTCTAACATGTAGCCACTAGCCAATGCTAACAATGTAGCATCCAGCTACGCTTAACATGTAGCCACCAAACATGTGGTATCTTGCTAATGCTAACCATGTAGCCTTCAGCTACTGCGACGTTGCATATTGCTAATGCTGACCACGTAGCCTTGAGCTAATGCTAAACATATAGCATCTTGCTAACGCTAACCACGAAACGCCTGATCTGCTTGGAAATGATCTGCTTCGTTTCCCACAGGTCACTGCTGCGCACACACACACCACACACACACACACACACACACACACACACACACACACACACACACACACACACACACACACACACCTGTGAGGGTGACCCTTGACCCCCACTGCATCGCTGGCGTCCTCGAAGGTCACAGCAGAGCTGCAGTACCCCCGCTCGCCGTGAGGGGGCAGCAGTTGAGAAGAGGACAGGAGTCTTAACAGGTGTTTTTTTTTTTTTTCCTTTTTTTTTTTTTTTCTTCCCATTTTAAGCTCGTGAAGCACCGTTCGGAGGAGAGACCCCGCCCCCCCCCCCCCCCCCCCCCCCCCTCCCCCCCGCCTCCACCCTCTCCATCCTCCTCTATGGGAATGTGGGGGATGATGCTGCATCCACCCGGAGGATGAGGATGCTGAGGGCGGACCAGCATCCACCCCCCCCCCCCCCCCCCCCCCGGGATGTGTGTTGCTACCGGGCAGCCCCGCAGCTCCGTCCCCCGGCAGGTGCAGCCTGCTCCCCGGTGCAGAGGCTCTTTTTCACCGAGGGATGGGGCCGGGGCAGCGGGGAGAGGACGGATGGCTGTCCGCGTGCCGGTGTGGCCTCCCGTCCGCTGCCCCCCCCCCCCTTCCCCCGCCTCCACCCCCACCCCGGGAGGATCGATCCTCCATCTCACACAGCGAACTCACCTCTCCGCCATATTCCAGCTCCAAGATCACGATCCCGTCACCGTAAATCCCACCGCGGCGGCGCTCTCATGGTCCGACAGCGGCTCCGCAGTGCCCGACGCACACCGACGAGCTCCGAGTGGCTCCGACCAGCTCCGAGCCCGTCCCGAGTGTCGGCGAGTCGCTCCGAATTCGCCCGAGTGATTCCGAGTCTCGCCGAATCGCCCCTCCCAAGCCTGCATTCGAGCACACGCACACACCGCTGCGTGGAGATGTGGCCGGCAGGGGGCGCTGTGTCATGGAGGGAGGAGGGAGCGTTCCCGCAGCAACAGGGAAGATGGCAGCCCTCACATCTCTCACCCAGGTAAAAGACGTTCTGCGCCCCTCGGGGATTCGGACACCCGGTGCGGGGGACCCGCTGAGAGCCGCCTGGACCCGTTCGGCTGCCCGGTCCGGCGGACTCGCCCCCCCCCCCCTCTGAGGACCCGCTTAGCGGGCCTCCTGCGGTCCCGTTATGCAGCTTAGCCCGCTAGCTACCGACCCCGCTCCATCCACACGCTCGTCCAGGCGCAACGGGTCCCCGGTTCCGTGCACCGGGTCACCGGCTCTCTGTCGCGGTCCTGCCGGGACACCTCAACGTCGCACCCGGGTTCAGACGCTGGGCGCGGAGGCTGGAGCGCTCGGCCGGGGTGTTTCGGATTAGCTCGCTCCCCTGTTAACTGATGTCCGACGTGTTGTAGCGTCCGCAACTGGAGACGTAAAACAAACGTAGAAACATTCCAGCCAGGGCTGTCCTGTGTACATTTGGACACGAGTGGACAACACCTGTCCACAGCCCCCAGCCCCACACCCCTCCCCCGGGAGCAACAGCAGCAACAGTGGATGCTACAGGAAGTCGGTTACCAGTTAACACCCAAACCAGTTGGCCCGAAACACCGGCCGCTGATGAAAACCGTCGCATTAAAACAATCCTTGAAAGCCTCATGCGTTTGCTTTCTTCAATGAAAACGTGTTATTGTTATTTACAGTTTACATGAATACACAACAAAACAAAAAAAATATATAAAATATTGAGAGGATAATACAGGATAAAGGTGAGGAAAAGGCTGTTTATGGCAATAGCAGGTGGGGGAGCATCATCGTCAAGAACACCTTCACGAGCGCGAGCGCGAGCACTCCGCGCGCATTTTATTACAGGAGGAAACCTCAGAACACAACTCCCCCAGAAAAAGATAAGAATATAAAGTACACTCAAATAGTGTTTAATGTACGTGCATCACAACTCTGGGAACAGTTTGGGTACAGGGTCTTGCTCAAGGGCACTTTCACAGACAGGGGGTGGAACCCGCAATATTCTCATTGAGAGATAACCCCCAGTACCCAAACAACAGGTTTAATCCCCCCTAGAGACAGTCTTATTCCCATGTAACAACAGTTTTAACCCTCTAGAGACAGTTTTAAAATACCATAAAGACAGTTTTAAGCCCCCCAGAGACGCTTTTAAAACACCCTAAAAAGACAGTTTTAAAACCCCTTGAAGACAGTTTCAACCGCCCTAGAGACAGTTTTAAGCCCCCAGAGACAGTTTCAACCCCCCTACAGATAGTTTTAAGCATATAGACAGTTTTAAACCCCCCTAGAGACAGTTTTAACCCCCCCAGAGACAGTTTTAAAACCCCTTGAAAACAGTTTTAACCCGACTAGAGACAGTTTTAACCCCCCTAAAGACAGTTTGAACCCCCCTAGAGACAGTTTTAACCCCCCTAAAGACAGTTTTAACCCTCCTAAAGACAGTTTGAACCCCCCTAAAGACAGTTTGAACCCTCCTAGAGACAGTTTTAACCCCCCTAAAGACAGTTTTAACCCTCCTAAAGACAGTTTGAACCCCCCTAGAGACAGTTTGAACCCCCCTAGACACAGTTTTAACCCCCCTAAAGACAGTTTTAAATCCCCCTAAAGACCGTTTTAACCCCCCTAAAGACAGTTTTAACCCTCCTAAAGACAGTTTTAACCCCCCTAGAGACAGTTTTAACCCCCCTAAAGACAGTTTTAAATCCCCCTAAAGACAGTTTTAATCCCCCTAGAGACAGTTTCAACCCCCCTAGAGATAGTTTTAACCATATAGACAGTTTTAACCCCCCTAAAGACAGTTTTAACCCCCCAGAGACAGTTTCAACCCCCCTACAGATAGTTTTAACCATATAGACAGTTTCAACCCCTCTAGAGACAATTTAACCCCCCTAAAGACAGTTTTAAACCCCCTAGAGATAGTTTTAACCATATAGACAGTTTTAACCCCCCTAAAGACAGTTTTAACCCCCCAGAGACAGTTTCAACCCCCCTACAGATAGTTTTAACCATATAGACAGTTTCAACCCCTCTAGAGACAATTTAACCCCCCTAAAGACAGTTTTAAACCCCCTAGAGATAGTTTTAACCATATAGACAGTTTTAACCCCCCTAAAGACAGTTTTAACCCCCCAGAGACAGTTTCAACCCCCCTACAGATAGTTTTAACCATATAGACAGTTTCAACCCCTCTAGAGACAATTTAACCCCCCTAAAGACAGTTTTAAACCCCCTAGAGATAGTTTTAACCATATAGACAGTTTTAACCCCCCTAAAGACAGTTTTAACCCCCCAGAGACAGTTTCAACCCCCCTACAGATAGTTTTAACCATATAGACAGTTTTAAACCCCCCTAGAGACAGTTTTAAACCCCCCTAGAGACAGTTTTAACCTCCCTAGAGACAGTTTTAAAACCCCTTGAAAACAGTTTTAACACTAGAGACAGTTTTAAAACACCCTAAAAGACAGTTTGAACCCCCCTAGAGACAGTTTTAAATCCCCCTAAAGACAGTTTCAACCCCCCTAGAGATAGTTTTAACCATATAGACAGTTTTAACCCCCCTAAAGACAGTTTTAACCCCCCAGACACAGTTTCAACCCCCCTACAGATAGTTTTACCCATATAGACAGTTTCAACCCCTCTAGAGACAATTTAACCCCCCTAAAGACAGTTTTAAACCCCCCTAAAGACAGTTTTAAACCCCCCTAGAGACAGTTTTAAAACCCTTGAAAACAGTTTTAACACGACTAGAGACAGTTTTAAATCCCCCTAAAGACAGTTTCAACCCCCCTAGAGATAGTTTTAACCATATAGA
The DNA here is from genome assembly GCF_902148845.1 of Salarias fasciatus. Taxonomy (NCBI): domain Eukaryota; kingdom Metazoa; phylum Chordata; class Actinopteri; order Blenniiformes; family Blenniidae; genus Salarias; species Salarias fasciatus. The sequence continues at coordinate 216,350 of NW_021941393.1, read as the reverse complement.
CAGTTTTAACCCCCCTAAAGACAGTTTTAAACCCCCCTAGAGACAGTTTTAACCCCCCTAAAGACAGATTTAACCCCCAGAGACAGTTTCAACCCCCCTACAGATAGTTTTAACCATATAGACAGTTTGAACCCCCCTAGAGACAGTTTGAACCCCCCTAAAGACAGTTTTAAACCCCCCTAGAGACAGTTTTAAAACCCCTTGAAAACAGTTTTAACACGACTAGAGACAGTTTTAAAACACCCTAAAAGACAGTTTGAACCCCCTAGAGACAGTTTGAACCCCCCTAAAGACAGTTTTAAACCCCCTTAAGACAGTTTTTAACCCCCCGTAAAGACAGTTTTAACCCCCCTAGAGACAGTTTCAACCCCCCGACAGATAGTTTTAACCATATAGACAGTTTCAACCCCCCTAGAGACAGTTTTAAAACCCCTGTCGACGGCGTTGGTCAAGGACTCTTCAACATGTGGACAGACGGGGAATCGAACCCGCATCCTTCTCCCACCCTATCCAGAGCCGCGTCGGAGCTTTTGATTTCCTGAATCTCCCTCCTCTTCTTGTCCCCCAGCTGTCGAGTGGGAACGCCATCTATGAATCCTTCTACAGACAGGTGAGAGGACGCCGTGGGACAGGAAACCGTGTGTGTGTGTGTGTGTGTGTGTGTAAAACGTTGTGTGTCCCTCGCCCAGGTGGATCCCGGCAACTCCGGCCGAGTGGGACCGACGGAGGCCGCCGTCTTCCTCAAGAAGTCCGGCCTTCCCGACAGCACGCTGGGAAAAGTAAGAGCGGCGAGCGCCCGGATTCCGGCTCCCCCGGCGTTCCTCACCGCGTTCCTCGCCGTGTTGTTCCAGATCTGGGACCTGGCGGACCCTGACGGGAAGGGCTTCCTGGACAGGCAGGGCTTCTACGTGGCGTTGCGGCTGGTGGCGTGCGCCCAGAGCGGGCAGGAAGTGGGCGTGGCCAGCCTGGGCCTGACCGTCCCGCCCCCTAAGTTTGTGAGTCTCGGAACGCCGGTTTCCGCGCTTGTCCCGCCGTCCGTCGATGTAACAGTCTGTGTGTGTGTGTGTGTGTGTTACAGGAGAACAGCGCTGCCGAGTTCTACTGGGCCGTCAGGGTGCGTGGAACACACACACACACACACACACACACACACACACACACACACACACACACAAATGCGAACACGAGTAAGTCCAACGTCCCGCGGCGTCCTGTCCCCCAGCCGGAGGAGAAGCAGAAGTTTGACGGGATCTTCGACAGCCTGCTTCCTGTCGCCGGACTGCTGTCGGGGGACAAAGTCAAACCCGTCCTCATCAACTCCAAGCTGCCTCTGGACGTCCTGGGGAAGGTGTGGGACCTCAGCGACATCGATAAAGACGGACACCTGGACAGAGACGAGTTTGCGGTGGTGAGAACCGGTTGGGACCAGTTTCATCTTGTCAATCACACTGCAGGATAAGACGCTGTCCCTGTCTCTGTCCCTGTCCGAGGCAGGCGATGCACCTTGTCTACCGGGCCCTGGAGAAGGAGCCCGTCCCGCCCGTCCTCCCCCCGTCCCTGGTCCCGCTGTCCAAGAGGAAGAGGAGTCTGTCCCTGATCAGCAGCTCGGTGTCCCCCAGTCCTCCGCCGCCCAAAGACTCCCTGAGGTCCACCCCGTCCCACGGCAGCATGACGTCCCTCAACAGCGCCGGCAGTCTGTCCCCCAAGCACCCCCTGAAGACTGGACAGGTGAGGTTTGGGGGGATCGAAACTCCAGAGGGTTAAAACAGGCGTTGAGGGGGATTGAAACTGTCTCTAGAGGGTTCAAACTGTCTTTAGGGGGGATTGAAACTGTCTCTAGAGGGTTCAAACTGTCTTTAGGGGGGATTGAAACTGTCTCTAGAGGGTTCAAACTGTCTTTAGGGGGGATTGAAACTGTCTCTAGAGGGTTCAAACTGTCTTTAGGGGGGATTGAAACTGTCTCTAGAGGGTTAAAACTGTCTTTAGGGGGGATTGAAACTGTCTCTAGAGGGTTAAAACTGGCTTTGGGGTGAATTGAAACTGTCTGCAGAGGGTTAAAATTGACTTTGGGGGTTAAAAATGGCTTTTAGGGGGAATTGAAACTGTCTCTAGAGGGTTAAAACTCTAGAGGGTTAAAACTGGCTTTGGGGGGAATTGAAACTGTCTGCAGAGGGTTAAAATTGACTTTGGTTGTTAAAACTGTATTTAGGGGGGATTGAAACTGTCTGTAGAGGGTTAAAACTCTCTTTGGGGGGTTCAAACTGTCTTTAGGGGGGATAGAAACTGTCTCTAGAGGATTACAACTGTCTTTGGGCGTTAAAACTGGCTTTTAGGGGGAATTGTAACTGTCTGTAGAGGGTTAAAACTCTGGGGGGTTAAAACTGTATTTAGGGGGGATTGAAACTGTCTCTAGAGGGTTCAAACTGGCTTTAGGGGGGATTGAAACTGTAGAGGGTTAAAACTGGCTTTAGGGGGAATTGAAACTGTCTGTAGAGGGTTAAAACTCTCTTTGGGGGGTTAAAACTGTCTTTAGGGGGGATTGAAACTGTCTCTAGAGGGTTAAAACTGGCTTTAGGGGGGATTGAAACTGTCTCTAGAGGGTTAAAACTGTCTTTAGGGGGGATTGAAACTGTCTCTATAGGGTTAAAACTGGCTTTGGGGTGAATTGAAACTGTCTGTAGAGGGTTAAAATTGACTTTGGGGGTTAAAAATGGCTTTTAGGGGGAATTGAAACTGTCTCTAGAGGGTTAAAACTGGCTTTGGGGGGAATTGAAACTGTCTGCAGAGGGTTAAAATTGACTTTGGTTGTTAAAACTGTATTTAGGGGGGATAGAAACGGTCTCTAAAGGATTAAAACTGTCTTTGGGGGTTAAAACTGGCTTTTAGGGGGAATTGTAACTGTCTGTAGAGGGTTAAAACTCTGGGGGGTTAAAACTGTATTTAGGGGGGATTGAACCTGTCTCTAGAGGGTTAAAACTGGCTTTAGGGGGGATTGAAACTGTCTGTAGAGGGTTAAAACTCTCTTTGGGGGGTTAAAACTGTCTCTAGAGGGTTAAAACTGCCTTTTGGGGTTAAAAATGGCTTTTAGGGGGAATTGAAACTGTCTGTAGAGGGTTAAAACTCTCTTTGGGGGGTTAAAACTGTCTTTAGAGGGGATTGAAACTGTCTCTAGAGGGTTAAAATTGACTTTGGTTGTTAAAATTGTCTTTAGGGGGAATTGAAACTGTCTGTAGAGGGTTAAAACTCTCTTTGGGGTATTAAAACTGTCTTTGGGGGGATTGAAACTGTCTCTAGAGGGTTCAAACTGGCTTTAGGGGTTAAAACTGGCTTTTAGGTGGAATTGAAACTGTCTCTTGAGGGTTAAAATTTTTTTGGGGGGGATTGAAACTGTCTCTAGAGGGTTAAAACTGGCTTTGGGGGGTTAAAACTGGCTTTTGGGGGGATTGAAACTGTCTCTAGAGGGTTCAAACTGGCTTTGGTTGTTAAATCTGTCATTAGGGGGAATTGAAACTGTCTGTAGAGGGTTAAAACAGGCTTTAGGGGGGTTAAAACTGTCTTTAGGGGGGATTGAAACAGGTGAGCCTGTCCCCTGCAGTCTGTCCCCTGCAGTCCGTCCCCCTCTGAGCCTGTCTCCGTGTCTCTCAGCACTCGGTGAACTGGGTGGTCCCCGTCTCCGAGCGCGGTCGCTACGACGACATCTTCCTGAAGACGGACGCTGACCTGGACGGCTTCGTGAGCGGCCTGGAAGTGAAGGACATCTTCATGCAGTCCGGACTGTCCCAGAACGTCCTGGCTCACATCTGGTGGGTCCTCCCGTCCCGGACGTCCCTCTGTCCGTCCCTCCGTCCACATGGTCCCTGTCCCTGTCCCCAGGTCTCTGTCGGACACCCGCCAGCAGGGGAAGCTGACCCGGGAGCAGTTCTCTCTGGCCATGCACCTGATCCAGCAGAAGGTCCTGAAGAACCTGGACCCGCCCCAGACCCTGAGCCCGGACATGGTCCCCCCGTCCGAGAGGGTACCCCACACACACACACACACACACACACACACACACACACACACACGTTGACTGACTGCAGTGTGTGTGTGTTTCCAGAGTGTGTCTGGCTACGTGACTCCAGTCGGATCAGACATGGCAGCAGAGATGAGACGGGTCAGTACTGTGTGTGCGTGTGTGTGTGTGTGTGTGTGTGTGTGTGTGTGTGTGCGCGCGTGTGTGCGTGTGTGTGTGTATTCTCTTTAAGCATCCTGTCTCTTCCTCCTGCTCCTCCTCTTCCTCCTCCTCCTCTCCCTCCTCTTCCTCCTCCAGGCTCTAATGTTCCAGCTGTGGGTAGGTCACTGAAGAAAGAACCGTTCCCCGGGTTCTGGTTCTGGTTCTTGGTTCTGGTTCTGGGTTCTGGGTTCTGGGTTCTGGTTCTGATACCCGGTCCTCTCTGTACAGGACAGTTCCAGCTCGGTGGGTTCTGGAGAGTTCTGCAGCGTCAAGGAACCCGACGACATCAGCCAGGAGATCGCCCAGCTGCAGAGGTGGAACGCACACACACACACACACACACACACACACACACACACACACACACACACACACACACACACACACACAAATGCACAAGCACACACACACTCTGAAGGTTAAAACTGGCTTTTGGGGGGATTGAAGCTGTCTCTAGAGGGTTCAAAATGGCTTTAGGGGGGATTGAAACTGTCTCTAGAGGGTTAAAACTGTCTTTAGGAGGGATTAAAACTGTCTCCTGAGGGTTAAAATTGTCTTTCGGGGGGGATTGAAACTGTCTCTAGAGGGTTGAAACTGACTTTGGGGGGATTAAAACTGTCTCTAGAGGGGTTGAAACTGTCTTTAGGGGGGATTAAAACTGTCTCTAGAGGGTTCAAAATGGCTTTAGGGGGGATTGAAACTGTCACTAGAGGGGTTGAAACTGTCTTTAGGGGGGATTAAAACTGTCTCTAGAAGGTTCAAAATGGCTTTAGGGGGGATTGAAACTGTCTCTAGAGGGGTAAAACTGACTATGGGGGGTTAAAACTGTCTCTAGAGGGTTAAAACTGTCTTTAGGGGGGATTAAAACTGTCTCCTGAGGGTTAAAATTGTCTTTCGGGGGGGATTGAAACTGTCTCTAGAGGGTTGAAACTGACTTTGGGGGGATTAAAACTGTCTCTAGAGGGGTTGAAACTGTCTTTAGGGGGGATTAAAACTGTCTCTAGAGGGTTAAAACTGTCTTTAGGGGGGATTGAAACTGTCTCTAGAGGGGTTGAAACTGTCTTTAGGGGGGATTGAAACTGTCTCTAGAGGGGTTGAAACTGTCTTTAGGGGGGATTAAAACTGTCTCTAGAGGGTTAAAACTGTCTTTAGGGGGGATTGAAACTGTCTCTAGAGGGGTTGAAACTGTCTTTAGGGGGGATTAAAACTGTCTTTAGAGGGTTAAAACTGTCTTTAGGGGGGATTGAAACTGTCTCTAGAGGGGTTGAAACTGTCTTTAGGGGGGATTAAAACTGTCTCTAGAGGGTTAAAACTGTCTTTTGGGGGGATTAAAACTGTCTCTAGAGGGTTAAAACTGTCTTTAGGGGGGATTGAAACTGTCTCTAGAGGGGTTGAAACTGTCTTTAGGGGGGATTAAAACTGTCTCTAGAGGGGTTGAAACTGTCTTTAGGGGGGATTGAAACTGTCTCTAGAGGGTTAAAACTGTCTTTAGGGGGGATTGAAACTGTCTCTAGAGGGGTTGAAACTGTCTTTAGGGGGGATTAAAACTGTCTCTAGAGGGTTAAAACTGTCTTTAGGGGGGATTGAAACTGTCTCTAGAGGGTTAAAACTGTCTTTAGGGGGGATTGAAACTGTCTCTAGAGGGTTGAAACTGTCTTTAGGGGGGATTAAAACTGTCTCTAGAGGGGTAAAACTGGCTTTGGGGGGATTGAAACTGTCTCTAGAGGGTTAAAACTGTCTTTAGGGGGGATTGAAACTGTCTCTAGAGGGGTTGAAACTGTCTTTAGGGGGGATTAAAACTGTCTTTAGGGGGGATTGAAACTGTCTTTAGGGGGGATTGAAAATGTCTCTAGAGGGGTTGAAACTGTCTTTAGGGGGGATTAAAACTGTCTCTAGAGGGTTAAAACTGTCTTTAGGGGGGATTAAAACTGTCTCTAGAGGGGTTGAAACTGTCTTTAGGGGGGATTAAAACTGTCTCTAGAGGGTTAAAACTGTCTTTAGGGGGGATTGAAACTGTCTCTAGAGGGGTTGAAACTGTCTTTAGGGGGGATTAAAACTGTCTCTAGAGGGTTAAAACTGTCTTTAGGGGGGATTGAAACTGTCTCTAGAGGGGTTGAAACTGTCTTTAGGGGGGATTAAAACTGTCTCTAGAGGGTTAAAACTGTCTTTAGGGGGGATTGAAACTGTCTCTAGAGGGTTAAAACTGTCTTTAGGGGGGATTGAAACTGTCTCTAGAGGGGTTGAAACTGTCTTTAGGGGGGATTAAAACTGTCTCTAGAGGGGTTGAAACTGTCTTTAGGGGGGATTGAAACTGTCTCTAGAGGGTTAAAACTGTCTTTAGGGGGGATTGAAACTGTCTCTAGAGGGGTTGAAACTGTCTTTAGGGGGGATTAAAACTGTCTCTAGAGGGTTAAAACTGTCTTTAGGGGGGATTGAAACTGTCTCTAGAGGGTTAAAACTGTCTTTAGGGGGGATTGAAACTGTCTCTAGAGGGGTTGAAACTGTCTTTAGGGGGGATTAAAACTGTCTCTAGAGGGGTAAAACTGGCTTTGGGGGGATTGAAACTGTCTCTAGAGGGGTTGAAACTGTCTTTAGGGGGGATTAAAACTGTCTCTAGAGGGTTAAAACTGTCTTTAGGGGGGATTGAAACTGTCTCTAGAGGGTTAAAACTGTCTTTAGGGGGGAATGAAACTGTCTCTAGGGGGGTTGAAACTGTCTTTAGGGGGGATTAAAACTGTCTCTAGAGGGGTTGAAACTGTCTTTAGGGGGGATTGAAACTGTCTCTAGAGGGTTAAAACTGTCTTTAGGGGGGATTGAAACTGTCTCTAGGGGGGTTGAAACTGTCTTTAGGGGGGATTAAAACTGTCTCTAGAGGGTTAAAACTGTCTTTAGGGGGGATTGAAACTGTCTCTAGAGGGGTTGAAACTGTCTTTAGGGGGGATTAAAACTGTCTCTAGAGGGGTAAAACTGGCTTTGGGGGGATTGAAACTGTCTCTAGAGGGTTAAAACTGTCTTTAGGGGGGATTGAAACTGTCTCTAGAGGGGTTGAAACTGTCTTTAGGGGGGATTAAAACTGTCTCTAGAGGGTTAAAACTGTCTTTAGGGGGGATTGAAACTGTCTCTAGAGGGTTAAAACTGTCTTTAGGGGGGATTGAAACTGTCTCTAGAGGGGTTGAAACTGTCTTTAGGGGGGATTAAAACTGTCTCTAGAGGGGTAAAACTGGCTTTGGGGGGATTGAAACTGTCTCTTGAGGATTAAAGCTGTCATTAGAAGGTTAAAACTGTCACGTTAACTCTGTGTGTGTGTGTGTGTGTGTGTGTGTCAGGGAGAAGTTCTCATTGGAGCAGGACATCCGGGACATGGAGGACACCATCAGACACAAGACTGCAGAAGTCCAGGTGAGTCCAGGCGTGTCCAGGCGTGTCCACAGTGTGTGTGTGTGTGTGTGTGTTCCTGTCGTGAATGTGTCTGTGTTTGTGTGTCCCAGGACATGCAGAGCGACCTGGACCGGGAGACGTCCGTCCTCCAGGACCTGGAGGCTCAGAAACAGGACGCCCAGGACCGCCTGGACGACATGGACCAGCAGAAACACAAGCTGGAGGACATGCTGGACCAGGTCCGGATCAAGGTCCAGGAGGAGTCCCAGATGGTGAGCCGATCCTGAACCGTCCCCAGATAGAACCCGACCGGGTGTGTGAGCGGGTCCCTCTCGTTCCCTCGCAGATCTCCTCCCTGCAGAACCAGATCCGCTGTCAGGAGACGGACCTGCAGAACCAGGAGGACGAGCTGAGCCGGGCCCAGCTGGACCTGGACCGGCTGCACCAGGAGGAGGAGCAGCTGGCCCAGAACCTGGCCGCCGGCAAGGTCCAGCTGGAGACCATCATCAAGTCCCTGAAGGCCACGCAGGACCAGATCCACCAGGTTTGGAAACCGTCCTCCAGGGTGGCCATCTTGGAAAATGGGATTGCAACTGTCTCGAGAAGGTTAAAACGAGCTTTGGCGGATTAAAACTGTCTTTGGGGGGGGGGTGTTGAAACTGTCTCTAGATGGTTAAAACTGGCTTTGGGGGGTTTAAAACTGTCTTTAAGGGGGATTAAAACTGTCCCTACATGGTGAAAATTGACTTTAGTCGTTAAAACTGGCTTTGGGTTTTAAAACTGTCTTTAGGGGGGATTGAAACTGTCTCTAGATGGTTAAATTGACTTTGGGGGGGTTGAAACTGTCTTTGGGGGGACTAAAACTGTCTCTAGGGGGTTAAAACTGACTTTGGGGGGGTTAAAACTGTCTTTAGGGGGGATTGAAACTGTCTCTAGGGGGTTAAAACAGACTTTGGGGGGTTAAAACTGTCTTTAGAGGGAATTGAAACTGTCTCTAGAGGGTTAAAAACTGACTTTGGGGGGTTAAAACTGTCTTTAGGGGGAATTGAAACTGACTTTCGGGGGTTAAAACTGTCTTTAGGGGGAATTGAAACTGACTTTGGGGGGTTAAAACGGTCTTTAGGGGGAATTGAAACTGTCTCTAGAGGGTTAAAAACTGACTTTGGGGGGTTAAAACTGTCTTTAGGGGGAATTGAAACTGACTTTTGGGGGTTAAAACTGTCTTTAGGGGGAATTGAAACTGACTTTGGGGGGTTAAAACTGTCTTTAGGGGGGATTGAAACTGTCTCTAGATGGTTAAATTGACTTTGGGGTGGTTGAATCTGTATTTGGGGGGATTGAAACTGTCTCTAGAGGGTTAAAACTAACTTTGGGGGGTTAAAACTGTCTGTAGGTGGAATTGAAACTGTTTCTAGAGGGTTAAAACTGACTTTGGGGGGTTAAAACGGTCTCTGGGGGAATTGAAACTGTCTCTAGAGGGTTAAAACTAACTTTGGGGGGTTAAAACGGTCTTTAGGGGGAATTGAAACTGACTTTGGGGGGTTAAAACTGTCTGTAGGTGGAATTGAAACTGTCTCTAGAGGGTTAAAACTGACTTTGGGGGGTTAAAACTGTCTTTAGCGGGTATTGAAACTGTCTTGAGACGGTTCAAACTGGCTTTGGGGGATTAAAATTGTCTTTAGTGGTGATTAAAACTGCCAGATCCACCAGGTTTTGGAAACCGACCTCCATGGCGGCCATTTTCCAAGATGGCCGCCGTGGAGGACGCAGACGCTGTGTGTCTCCAGGCCCGCAGCAAGCTGTCCCAGATCCAGGACAGCCAGCAGGACGTGTCCCGCAGCATGGAGCAGTCCCTGAACGGGACGCACGGCGGGAGCATGACCAACCTGGCCGACATGAGCGAGCCGGACCGGGCCCAGGTCAGGACGCAAGGTCCCAGGTCAAAGGTCGCAGGTCAGAGGCCGCAGGCTGAAACGTTCCGTGTTCCCGGCAGGACGACCCGTTCCAGGGGAAACCCTCAGTGTTCCACAGCCAGCCCCAGGAGGTCTACGCCGACCCCTTCCAGAACCAGGACCCCTTCAGAACCGACCCCTTCAAAGGTTCTCCTGTCCTCAGGTTCCTCTGTGGTCCACACGTCCCCTCGTCCCCCTCTGGTCCTCATGTTCTCCGCTGTCTCTCTTTAGGCGACCCGTTTCAGAACGAGCCCACCCCGGGAACAGGTTGGTCCCGAGCCTCAGTTTAACCTCAGCTTATCCTGAACTTAACCTCAACTTAACCTTCGATCTTGGGATCTCGTCCTCAGACCCGTTCGGCGGAGACCCGTTCAAGGAGTCGGACCCGTTCCAGACCTCTTCAGAGGACTTCTTCAAGAAGTCCAGCAAGCTGGACCCGTTCTCCAGTCCAGACCCGTTCAGCAAAAGCTCCACGTTACCGTTAAAAGCGGGCCCAAACCGGGACTCCGGCTCCGACCCGTTCTGTTCCAGCCAGTCCAGAACCAGAGGGACAGGTAGAGCGATGGTTCCGGGGGTGGTTCTCATCTGGTTCTCGTGTCTGACCCGGGGATCCACTGTCTTTCCCAGACCTCTTTGGAACCTTGGACCCGTTCGGGACCGGCTCGTTCAGCAGCGGCTCGACCGGATTCGCCGACTTCAGTCACATGATCAAAGAACCTGAGGGGAGAACCGGCTGGCAGCCCGACTTCCAGAAGGTTCTGCAAGTTCTTCCAGATGTGTTGCTGGTCTGCGTGTGGACAGATGTGGACTGGTTCTCATCTTAAAACTGTCTCTAGAGGGTTAAAACTGTCTTTGGGGGGGGTTAAAACTGTCTTTAGGGGGCATTGAAACTGTCTCTAGATGGTTAAAACTGGATTTGGGGAGTTAAAACTGTCTTTAGGGGGCATTAAAACTATCTCTAGACGGTCAAAATTGACTTTGTGGGGTTAAAACTGTCTTCAGGGGGAATTGAAACTGTCTGTATATGGTTAAAACTGGATTTGGGGGGTTAAAACTGTCTTTAGGGGGGATTAAAACTGTCTCTAGATGGTTAAAACTGGATTTCAGGGATTATAACTGTCTTCAGGGGGAATTGAAACTGCCTGTATATGGTTAAAACTGGATTTGGGGAGTTAAAACTGTCTTTAGGGGGGATTAAAACTGTCTCTAGATGGTTAAAACTGGATTTAGGGGGTTAAAACTGTCTTTAGGGGGCATTAAAACTATCTCTAGACGGTCAAAATTGACTTTGTGGGGTTAAAACTGTCTTCAGGGGGAATTGAAACTGTCTGTATATGGTTAAAACTGGATTTTGGGGGGTTAAAACTGTCTTTAGGGGGGATTAAAACTGTCTGTAGATGGTTAAAACTGGATTTCAGGGGTTATAACTGTCTTTAGGGGGGATTAAAACTGTCTCCAGATGGTTAAAACTGGATTTGGGGGGTTAAAACTGTCTTTAGGGGGGATTAAAACTGTCTCTAGATGGTTAAAACTGGATTTCAGGGGTTAAAACTGTCTTTAGGGGGGATTAAAACTGTCTCCAGATGGTTAAAACTGGATTTGGGGGGTTAAAACTGTCTTTAGGGGGGATTAAAACTGTCTCTAGATGGTTAAAACTGGATTTCAGGGGTTATAACTGTCTTCAGGGGGAATTGAAACTGCCTGTATACGGTTAAAACTGGATTTGGGGAGTTAAAACTGTCTTTAGGGGGGATTAAAACTGTCTCTAGATGGTTAAAACTGGATTTAGGGGGTTAAAACTGTCTTTAGGGGGCATTAAAACTATCTCTAGACGGTCAAAATTGACTTTGTGGGGTTAAAACTGTCTTCAGGGGGAATTGAAACTGTCTGTATATGGTTAAAACTGGATTTTGGGGGGTTAAAACTGTCTTTAGGGGGGATTAAAACTGTCTGTAGATGGTTAAAACTGGATTTCAGGGGTTATAACTGTCTTTAGGGGGGATTAAAACTGTCTCCAGATGGTTAAAACTGGATTTGGGGGGTTAAAACTGTTTTTAGGGGGGATTAAAACTGTCTCTAGATGGTTAAAACTGGATTTCAGGGGTTAAAACTGTCTTTAGGGGGGATTAAAACTGTCTCCAGATGGTTAAAACTGGATTTGGGGGGTTAAAACTGTCTTTAGGGGGGATTAAAACTGTCTCTGGATGGTGAAAACTGGATGTGGGGGGTTAAAACTGTCTTTAGGGGGGATTAAAACTGTCTCTAGATGGTTAAAACTGGATTTCAGGGGTTATAACTGTCTATATGGGGGGATTAAAACTGTCTCTAGATGGTTAAAACTGGATTTGGGGAGTTAAAACTGTCTTTAGGGGGGATTAAAACTGTCTCTACATGGTTAAAACTGTCTTTAAGGGGCATTAAAACCAGTCCATCTCATCTGGTTCTCATCTCTTGTCCTTTGCAGTCCATCTTTGACACTCCGGCTCTTCCTCCGAAGAAAAGCATTCCTCCGAGGCCCAAACCGCCCAGTGGTGAGTCCAGAACCCCAAGGAACTACTTCCGGTTCCAGTTCTGGTTCCTCTGACTCCCGGTTCCCCCCCCTCCAGGTAAGACCACTCCGGTAACGGCGGAGCACCCCAAACCAGGAGACCCCTTCCAGCCGTTCCGCGGCGACGCCGTCGATCCGTTCCAGATCAAGAAGTCTCTGGGAGACCCCTTCAGCGGGAAAGACCCCTTCGCCCCAGCTCCAAGTAAAGACCCGGTTCTTGAGTCTGGTCTGGGTCTCTGAGTTCTGGTTGTGGGTTCTAATCTGTGCTTCTGTTCTTCTCTCACAGGACCTGACAAAACCAAGGTAAGGAGCCATTCTAGATTCAGGCTAAGTTAAACCTAGGAAACTGGCTTTGGGGGGTTGAAACTGTCTTTGGGGAGATTAAAACTGTCTTGAGGGTTAAAACTGTCTGTAGGGGGGAATGAAATTGTCTCTCGAGGGTTAAAACTGTCTGTAGGGGGGATTGAAACTGTCTTTAGAGGGTTAAAACTGTCTGTAGGGGGGATTGAAACTGTCTCTAGAGGGTTAAAACTGTCTCTAGAGGGTTAAAACTGTCTGTAGGGGGAATTGAAACTGTCTCTAGAGGGTTAAAACTGTCTGTAGGGGGGATTGAAACTGTCTCTAGAGGGTTAAAACTGTCTGTAGGGGGGATTGAAACTGTCTCTAGAGGGTTAAAACTGCCTTTGGGGAGATTAAAACTGTCTTGAGGGTTAAAACTGTCTGTAGGGGGGAATGAAATTGTCTCTCGAGGGTTAAAACTGTCTGTAGGGGGGATTAAATTTTTTTCTAGGTGGTTAAAACTGGCTTTGGGGGGGATTACAACTGGCTAAAATTAGGCTAAATTAAACCAGGAAACTGGCTTTGGGGGGTTAAAACTGTCTTTGGGGAGATTAAAACTGTCTCTAGAGGGATAAAACTGTCTTCAGGGGGGATTGAAACTGTCTCTAGAGGGTTAAAACTGTCTGTAGGGGGGATTGAAACTGTCTCTAGAGGGTTAAAACTGTCTTTGGGGAGATTAAAACTGTCTTGAGGGTTAAAACTGTCTGTAGGGGGATTGAAACTGTCTGTAGGGGGCATTGAAACTGTCTCTAGAGGGTTAAACCTCTGTAGGGGGGATTGAAACTGTCTCTAGAGGGATAAAACTGTCTTTGGGGAGATTAAAACTGTCTTGAGGGTTAAAACTGTCTGTAGGAGGATTGAAACTGTCTGTAGGGGGGATTGAAACTGTCTCTAGAGGGTTAAACCTCTGTAGGGGGGATTGAAACTGTCTCTTGAGGGATAAAACTGTCTGTAGGGGGGATTGAAACTGTCTTTAGAGGGTTAAAACTGTCTGTAGGGGGGCATTGAAACTGTCTCTAGAGGGTTAAACCTCTGTAGGGGGGATTGAAACTGTCTCTAGAGGGATAAAACTGTCTGTAGGGGGGATTGAAACTGTCTCTAGAGGGTTAAACCTCTGTAGGGGGGATTGAAACTGTCTCTAGAGGGATAAAACTGTCTTTGGGGAGATTAAAACTGTCTCGAGAGGGTTAAAACTGTCTTTAGGTGGGATTGAAACTGTCTCTAGAGGGTTAAAACTGTCTTTGGGGAGATTAAAACTGTCTTGAGGGTTAAAACTGTCTGTAGGGGGATTGAAACTGTCTGTAGGGGGCATTGAAACTGTCTCTAGAGGGTTAAACCTCTGTAGGGGGGATTGAAACTGTCTCTAGAGGGATAAAACTGTCTTTGGGGAGATTAAAACTGTCTTGAGGGTTAAAACTGTCTGTAGGAGGATTGAAACTGTCTATAGGGGGGATTGAAACTGTCTCTAGAGGGTTAAACCTCTGTAGGGGGGATTGAAACTGTCTCTAGAGGGATAAAACTGTCTGTAGGGGGGATTGAAACTGTCTCTAGAGGGTTAAACCTCTGTAGGGGGGATTGAAACTGTCTCTAGAGGGATAAAACTGTCTGTAGGGGGGATTGAAACTGTCTCTAGAGGGATAAAACTGTCTGTAGGGGGGATTGAAACTGTCTCTAGAGGCAGCGGCGTCATGTTAAGTTCAGGCTAAGTTAAACCTGAGTTTGTGCTGCAGCCGGAGCGGGGTCAGGCTAAGTTCAGGCTGAGCTAAACCCGAGTTTTGTGCCGCAGCTGGGGAACGAGGCCCAGCAGCTGGAGTGGGCGAAGCGGGAGAGCGAGCGGGCCGAGCGAGAGCGGCTGAAGCGCCTCCGGCAGCAGGAGCAGGAGGACCTGGAGCTGGCCATCGCCCTGAGCAAGGCGGAGATGTCCAACACGTGAGGAGGACGATGGACAGAGACACACACACACACACACACACACACACACAAAAGGGATATGCTGCTGCTGCTGCTGAAGAAGATGATGATGACGATGAAGGTCCGCCGTTCTAACACTACCTGTAGGAAGCCGATGACTCTGTTCTTTTGCTCCGCCCCCCCCCCCCCCCCTGTAATGTGAATCCTCGCCGTTGTTTACATGTTGTGCACAACTCGCCCCGGTTATTTATCGGTCGGTTAGCCGGTTCCGTTTCGCCGTTCTTTGTGTCCCAGAGTGTTTCGCGACAATAAAAACGCTTTTTTTTTTGTCGGACGTCTGCTTCGCTTGACTCTTCATTTGTGTTATTTTTTGGGGTGGGGGGGTGGGGGGTGGGGGGGGGTTCCTTATAGGCCACGCCCCCTGGACTCACAAGCCCCGCCCACTGAATTTGAATGCTGTAATTGTTCGACGTGCGCGACTTGCGCCGTTTGCATACGCGAAGAATGGCGGCGGGATCTCCCCGTGTGCAGACGACTCGCCGCCGTTCCTCCCGTCCCGGAGTTTCCAGCTCTTGAGCGTTTAAAGGAGACCCTATAAGCGACATGCATGCCTCTGCATGTTTTTTTTTTTTTTTTTGCCCCCCGGGGTCGGGGGCGGGGGAGGGGGAGGGGCATGACCTTCCACTTGCCGACACGCCTCCCTCCCTCCCCCCTATATGCAGTCTTTTGCAAGTTAGCGACGCTCGCCGCGCGCAGGTGTGTGTGTGTGTGTGTGTGTGTGTGCGCGGCTCTCCCGACGGATTTCCCGGGTGTGGGGGGGGGAAGGAAGAAAAATGGCTCGGTTCCGCTCGGTTCTGCTCCTCCTGCTGCTGGCGGAGGTGGTGAGTATTCCAAAATATATATATATATATATATATATATATATAGAAAAAAGATGGCTATCTGTAGATATATATTTAAAAAAATATGTACAGGATTTTTTCTCATTTCCAAAATCTGCACCAGAGAACTTTCCGTGTGTTTTCTGGTTCCTTTGTGTGTTTTTTTTTGTTTGAGTGTTTCTTATCAGTTCTTCAAAAGGCTGTCAGAAGCTAATCTCCCCAAAAAAAAAAAAACAACCCTGAGGTGACGCGGTCGGGCCGGATCTTCCACATTCTCTTCAAAACCGGCCCGACCGGTACCCCCCTCTCGTCGCCTCCAGGGGGCGCCCTGCGATGAGGAAACCGGCCTCATCATTTCCACCATGAAAAGGATGGTTTCTGGTTCTCACGTTCTCGACCTCTGACCTCTCAGCTGGGCTCTCGGGCGCCGGACAGTCCGAGGAGAACCAAGCGGGAGTGGCTGGTGCCCCCGGTCGGGATTCTCGAGAACCGAAACTACACCCTCAAGGAATTCATCGCCAAGGTGTTTTCTGCGTTCCGTCGCCATTTTTTTTTTTTTTTTTTTTCCAAACCGGTTCTTCCCGGAACTTGAACGTCGGGTTCCCTTTTTTTTCCCCCGTTTCTTCGCAGATCCGTTCCGACAAGGACAAGCAGGAGACGGTGGAGTACTCCATCACCGGGGCGGGCGCCGACCGGCCGCCGTACAACCTGTTCACGGTGGATCCCGCCACCGGGTTCGTGCGCATCAACAGCGTCGTGGACCGGGAGAAGCGTCCGTCCTACAAGGTCAGCTTGGCGCCGTGTCGCTAACGGAACCGCTAGCTTCGCGCGACCACTAACGAGCCCCCCCCGTCGCCCCCGTCGCCCCCGCAGCTCATGGGCGCCGCCAAGTACCGGAACGGCACCGTGGCGGAGGTGGACATCCCGCTGACCATCAACGTGCTGGACGAGAACGACAACGCGCCGTACTTCCAGCCGCACTCCGGGAACGTCACCGAGGCGAGCAAGAAAGGTTCCCGCCGCCGCTTCCCGCCGTTTTGTTTTTTGCACTGTGCGTTAGCAGAGTGGGCATCAGTGACACAGTTAGCATCATTAGCACAGCATCGTTAGCACAGGGAACATAATGAGTAGAGTTAGCATCAGCAGCACAGTTAGCATCAGCAGCACAGTTAGCATCATTAGCACAGCATCAGTAGCACAGTTAGCATCATTAGCACAGCATCATTAGCACAGTTAGCATCATTAGCACAGCATCAGCACAGTGAACATAATTAGTATGGTTCGCATCGTTAGCATAGTTAGCATCATTAGCACAGCATCGTTAGCACAGTGAGCAACATTAGCACAGCATCATTAACAGAGCTAGCATCATTAGCACAGTTAGCATTATTAGCACAGCTGGCATCATTAGCACAGCTACCATCATTAGCATAGTTAGCATCATTGCACAGCTAGCATCGTTAGCACAGCTGGCGTCATTAGCAGAGTTAGCATCGTTAGCACTGTTAGCATCATTAGCACAGCTTGCATCATTAGCACAGCTACCATCATTAGCACAGTTAGCATCATTAGCACAGCTACCATCATTAGCATAGTTAGCATCATTAGCACAGTTAGCATCATTAGCACAGCATCAGCACAGTGAACATAATTAGTATGGTTCGCATCGTTAGCATAGTTAGCATCATTTGCACAGCATCGTTAGCACAGTGAGCAACATTAGCACAGCATCATTAACAGAGCTAGCATCATTAGCACAGTTAGCATCATTAGCACAGCTTGCATCATTAGCACAGCTACCATCATTAGCACAGTTAGCATCATTAGCACAGTTAGCATCATTAGCACAGTTAGCATCGTTAGCACAGCTGGCGTCATTAGCACAGTTAGCATCATTAGCACAGCTACCATCATTAGCACAGCTACCATCATTAGCACAGCTACCATCATTAGCACAGCTACCATCAGTAGCACAGCATCATTAGCACAGTTAGCATCATTAGCACAGCATCAGCACAGTGAACATAATTAGTATGGTTTGCATCATTAGCATAGTTAGCATCATTAGCACAGCATCGTTAGCACAGTGAGCAACATTAGCACAGCATCATTAACAGAGCTAGCATCATTAGCACAGTTAGCATCATTAGCATAGTTAGCATCATTAGCACAGCTTGCATCATTAGCACAGTTAGCATTATTAGCACAGCTACCATCATTAGCACAGTTAGCATCATTAGCACAGCTACCATCATTAGCACAGCTACCATCATTAGCACAGCTTGCATCATTAGCACAGTTAGCATCATTAGCACAGCTACCATCATTAGCACAATTAGCAAAGCTACCATCATTAGCACAGTTAGCACAATTAGCACAGCTTGCATCATTAGCACAGTTAGCATCATTAGCACAGCTACCATCATTAGCACAATTAGCAAAGCTACCATCATTAGCACAGTTAGCATCATTAGCACAGCTACCATCATTAGCACAGTTAGCATCATTAGCACAGCTACCATCATTAGCACAGCTAGCGTCATTAGTACAGTTAGCATCATTAACACAGCTTCCATCATTAGCACAGTTAGCATCATTAGCACAGCTACCATCATTAGCACAGTTAGCATCATTAGCACAGCTACCATCATTAGCACAGCTTGCATCATTAGCACAGCTAGCATCATTAGCATAGTTAGCTTCATTAGCGCAGCTAGCATCATTAGCACAGCTAGCTTCATTAGCGCAGCTAGCATCATTAGCACAGCTGGCGTCAGTAGCGCAGCTAGCATCGTTAGCACAGCTGGCGTCATTAGCACAGCTAGCTTCATTAGCGCAGCCAGCATCTTTAGCACAGCTGGCGTCATTAGCGCAGCTAGCATCGTTAGCACAGCTGGCCTCATTAGCACAGCTAGCATCGTTAGCACAGCTGGCGTCATCAGCGCGGTGCTTCTCCGGTCAGGAACGTTCGTCATGCAGCTGGAGGGGAAGGACGACGACCAGCAGGGGACGCTCAACTCTCAGATCGCCTACAGCATCGTGAGCCAGGAGCCCCGAGGCTCCGGGAACATGTTCTCCGTGGACCGGAACACCGGGAAGCTCTACGTCAAGGAGGCCACGCTGGACCGGGAGGTGAGGCCCGCTGAAGCCCCGCCCCCTCAATCCCGAAAAAACCGCCCTTCCCTGACTGCGTTCTCCTGCCGCAGACTCACGACTTCTACCGGCTGGTGATCAGAGGAACCGACATGGGCGGGGCGCCGGGCGGCCTCACCGGAACCGGAACCGTGGAGATCAAGGTGCTCGACATCAACGACAACATTCCCGAACTGGAGGAGTCCGAGGTGCGGAGCAGCCGTCGTCCTAGAAAATTCAGAACGTCTCGGGTTCCGTCGTTAGCAACGTTAGTTTTTATTATTAGCACAGTTAGCATCTTTTGCATAGTGAGCATCATTAGCACTGTTAGCACTATTAGCATAGTGAGCATCGTAAACAGCATCATTAGCATAGTGAGCATTATGAGCACGGTTAGCATAGTGAGCATCATAAACACAGTTAGCATCAATAGCATATTAGCACCATCAGCACAGTTAGCATCATTAGAACAGTGAGCATCATAAACAGTGAGCATCATTAGCATGGTAAGCATGTTTAGCACAGTTAGCATCATTAGCACAGTAAGTGTTATTTAAACAGTTAGCATCATTAGCATATTAGCACCATCAACACAGTTAGCATCGTTAGCATAGTGAGCATCACAGACACAGTGAGCAGCGTTAGCACGGTTAGCATCATTAACACAGCTAGCATCATTAGCACAGTTAGCATCTTTATCACGGTTAGCATCATTAGCACAGTTAGCATCATTAGCACAGCTAGCATCATTAGCACAGTTAGCATCTTTATCACAGTTAGCATCATTAGCACAGTTAGCATCATTAGCACAGCTAGCATCATTAGCACAGTTAGCATCTTTATCATAGTTAGCATCATTAGCACAGCTAGCATCATTAGCACAGTTAGCATCTTTATCACAGTTAGCATCATTAGCACAGCTGGCGTCATTAGCACAGCTAGCATCTTTATCACAGTTAGCATCAATAGCACAGTTAGCATCATTAACACAGTTAGCATCATCATTAGCACAGCATCATCGGTAGAGTGAGCATCATTAGCACAGTTAGCGTCAGTCGCATGGCTAGCATAGTGAGCATTATTAGCACGGTTAGCATAGTGAGCATCATGAACACAGTTAGCATCAATAGCAGTGAGCAGCATTAGCACTCTTACCATGATTAGCACAGCGAGCTACATTAGCACAGTATCATTTGCACAGGTAACATCATTAGCATAGTGAGCATCATAAACACAGTGAGCACCATTAGCATGGTTAGCATTACATTAGCACAGTTAGCATCATTAGCACAGTGAGTGTTATTTGCAGAGTTAGCATCATTAGCACAGTTAGCATCATTAACACAGCATCATTAGTACAGCGTCATTGGTCCAGTGAGCATCATTAGCATGGTTAGCATGGTTAGCATCATTAGAACAGTGAGCATCATTAGCATGGTAAGCATCTTTAGCACAGTTAGCATCATTAGCACAGTTAGCGTCAGTCGCATGGCGAGCATAGTGAGCATAACTAGCACGATTAGCATAGTCAGCGTCATAAACACAGTTAGCATCAATAGCAGTGAGCAACATTAGCACTCTTACCATGATTAGCACAGTCAGCATCATTAGCACAGTGAGCGTTGTTTGCACAGTTTAGCATCATTAGCATATTAGCACCATCAGCACAGTTAGCATCATTAGCATAGTGAGCATCACCAACATCATTAGCATGGTTAGCATGGTTAGCATCATTAGAACAGCGAGCATCATAAACAGTGAGCATCATTAGCATGGTTAGCATCATTAGCATGGTTAGCATCTTTAGCACAGTTAGCATTAGTAGCACAGTTAGCATCATTGGTACAGTGAGCATCATTAACACAGTTGGTATCAGCAGCACAGTTAACATCATTAGCACGGTTAGCATCCTTAGCGCCGTTAGCATCATTAGCGCCGTTAGCATCCTCAGCGCGGCCAGCGCCCTCGGCGCCGTCAGCGTCCTCCCTGCGTCCTCAGTACTCGGGCTCGGTGGACGAGAACGTGGCGGACGTGGTGGTGATGCGCATCAAGGCGCGGGACGCCGACCTGGAGCACACCGACAACTGGCTCACCGTCTTCACCATCGCCAAGGGCAACGAGGACGGGCTGTTCTCCATCGAGACGGACCGCGAGACCAACGAGGGCGTCCTCAAGCTCGTCAAGGTGGGCGGAGACACAACAAAAAAAAAACCAAAACAAAAAACAAAATGGCGGTTGAGCGCCGTTCTCGTTTCAGCCCGTGGACTTCGAGGAGGTGAAGAACCTGGAGCTGGGCCTGATGATCGAGAACGTGGCGCCGTTCGTGGACGGCCAGGCCGTGCTGAAGGACGTGGACGTCCAGGTGGGGGAGGGCGGGCCCGCGGCGGGGGCGGGGGCGGGGGCCGGAGCCGGGGCCGGGGCCGGGGCCGGGGCCGGAGCCGGGGCCGGAGCCGGGGCTGGAGTGGACCTGGGGCTGGACGCCGGCGTGGACGTCGGCGTGGACGCCGGCGCGGACGCCGGCGCGGACGCCGGGGTCGGAATCGGCGTGAAACCGGGCGCCGGGGTCAAGCCCGGCGTCCGGCCGGGTCCAGCCGGCTCCGAGGCGAAGCCCGACGCGCCGGGGAAAAGCTACCCCGTAAAGATCGCCGTCAACAACGTCCCGGAAGGCCCCGCCTTCAGACCCGACACCAAGGTGGTCCCCGTCTCCGAGGACCCGGGGGAGGCGCCGGAAGAGGGCGCCGTGGTCACCGTGTTCGCCGCGGTGGACCCGGACACGGGGGAGGTGGCCGAGGACGTCACGTACGTAGCCGGAGCGTCGCTAGCTTAACCGCTAGCAACTGCTGAGTCATCCCAGGCTTTAATGAATGATTCTCCACGTCGCAGCTACGCTAAGGCCTACGACCCCGACAACTGGTTCAGCATCGACGAAGAAACGGCCGAGATCCGGCTCAACAAGCTTCCCGACAGAGAGTCGCCGTTCCTCGTCAACGGAACGTACACCGCCAAGATTCTGGCCATCAGCAAAGGTAAACCTGCTCTTTTCTGCTAGCTTCACAGCTAAGCGTGTGTAAATTCCAGCTCATTTTTACTAGCTTCCAGCTAACCTCTACTAGCTTAAAGCTAACCTCTACTAGCTTAAAGCTAACTCTACTAGCTTTCAGATAACGCTAATAGCTTCCAGCTAACTCTAATAGCTTCTAGCTAATCTCTTTTAGCTTCCAGCTAACCTCTACTAGCTTCCAGCTAACCTCTACTAGCTTAAAGCTAACTCTACTAGCTTCCAGCAAACCTCTACTAGCTTAAAGCTAACTCTACTAGCTTCCAGCTAACCTCTACTAGCTTAAAGCTAACTCTACTAGCTTCCAGCAAACCTCTACTAGCTTAAAGCTAACTCTACTAGCTTCCAGCTAACCTCTACTAGCTTAAAGCTAACTCTACTAGCTTCCAGCTAACCTCTACTAGCTTAAAGCTAACTCTACTAGCTTCCAGCTAACCTCTACTAGCTTAAAGCTAACTCTACTAGCTTCCAGCTAACCTCTACTAGCTTAAAGCTAACTCTACTAGCTTCCAGCAAACCTCTACTAACTTAAAGCTAACTCTACTACCTCCCAGCTAAACTCTACTAGCTTCTAGCTAACCTCTAGTAGCTTCTAGCTGACTCCTCTAGCTCCTACCAAACTCTACTAGCTTCCAGCTAACCTCTACTAGCTTAAAGCTAACTCTACTAGCTTCCAGCTAACCTCTACTAGCTTAAAGCTAACTCTACTAGCTTCCAGCAAACCTCTACTAGCTTAAAGCTAACTCTACTAGCTTCCAGCTAACCTCTACTAGCTTAAAGCTAACTCTACTAGCTTCCAGCTAACCTCTACTAGCTTAAAGCTAACTCTACTAGCTTCCAGCTAACCTCTACTAGCTTAAAGCTAACTCTACTAGCTTCCAGCTAACCTCTACTAGCTTAAAGCTAACTCTACTAGCTTCCAGCAAACCTCTACTAGCTTAAAGCTAACTCTACTAGCTTCCAGCTAACCTCTACTAGCTTAAAGCTAACTCTACTAGCTTCCAGCTAACCTCTACTAGCTTAAAGCTAACTCTACTAGCTTCCAGCTAACCTCTACTAGCTTAAAGCTAACTCTACTACCTCCCAGCTAAACTCTACTAGCTTCTAGCTAACCTCTAGTAGCTTCTAGCTGACTCCTCTAGCTCCTACCAAACTCTACTAGCTTCCAGCTAACCTCTACTAGCTTAAAGCTAACTCTACTAGCTTCCAGCTAACCTCTACTAGCTTAAAGCTAACTCTACTAGCTTCCAGCAAACCTCTACTAGCTTAAAGCTAACTCTACTAGCTTCCAGCTAACCTCTACTAGCTTAAAGCTAACTCTACTAGCTTCCAGCTAACCTCTACTAGCTTAAAGCTAACTCTACTAGCTTCCAGCTAACCTCTACTAGCTTAAAGCTAACTCTACTAGCTTCCAGCTAACCTCTACTAGCTTAAAGCTAACTCTACTAGCTTCCAGCAAACCTCTACTAGCTTAAAGCTAACTCTACTAGCTTCCAGCTAACCTCTACTAGCTTAAAGCTAACTCTACTAGCTTCCAGCTAACCTCTACTAGCTTAAAGCTAACTCTACTAGCTTCCAGCTAACCTCTACTAGCTTAAAGCTAACTCTACTAGCTTCCAGCTAACCTCTACTAGCTTAAAGCTAACTCTACTAGCTTCCAGCAAACCTCTACTAACTTAAAGCTAACTCTACTACCTCCCAGCTAAACTCTACTAGCTTCTAGCTAACCTCTAGTAGCTTCTAGCTGACTCCTCTAGCTCCTACCAAACTCTACTAGCTTCCAGCTAACCTCTACTAGCTTAAAGCTAACTCTGCTAGCTTTCAGCTAACGCTAATAGCTTCCAGCTAACTCTAATAGCTTCTAGCTAATCTCTTTTAGCTTCCAGCTAACCTCTACTAGCTTAAAGCTAACTCTACTAGCTTCCAGCTAATCTTTACTAGCTTCCAGCTAATCTTTACTAGCTTCCAGCTAACCTCTACTAGCTTCTAGCTAACCTATACTAGCTTATAGCTAACTCTACTAGCTTCCAGCTAATCTCTACTAGCTTCTAGCTAACCTCTACGAGCTTCTAGCTAACTCCTCTAGCTCCTACCAAACTCTACTAGCTTCCAGCTAACCTCTACTAGCTTAAAGCTAACTCTGCTAGCTTTCAGCTAACGCTAATAGCTTCCAGCTAACTCTAATAGCTTCTAGCTAATCTCTTTTAGCTTCCAGCTAACCTCTACTAGCTTCCAGCTAACCTCTACTAGCTTAAAGCTAACTCTACTAGCTTCCAGCTAATCTCTACTAGCTTCTAGCTAACCTCTAATAGCTTCTAGCTAATCTGTTTTAGCTTCCAGCTAACCTCTACTAGCTTCCAGCTAACCTCTACTAGATTAAAGCTAACTCTGCTAGCTTTCAGCTAACGCTAATAGCTTCTAGCTAACTCTAATAGCTTCTAGCTAATCTCTTTTAGCTTCCAGCTAATCTCTATTAGCTTCCAGCTAATCTCCACTAGCTTCCAGCTAACCTCTACTAGCTTCCAGCTAATCTCTTTTAGCTTCCAGCTAACCTCTACTAGCTTAAAGCTAACTCCTCTAGCTTGCAGCTAACGCTACTAGCTTCCAGCTAATCTTTACTAGCTTCTAGCTAACCTCGTCTTGGGCAGTTCCCTCTGAAGCCTGGTTTTTCGTGTTTCCCAAGACGATCCTTCGCAGACGGCGACGGGAACGATCGCGATCCAGGTGGCGGACTCCAACGACCACTGCCCGACGCTGAGCGCCGTGCGCAGCAGCCTGTGCTCCGACCAGAAGACCGTGCACGTGAGCGCCGTGGACGAGGACGCGGAGCCCAACGGCGCCCCGTTCACCTTCAGGGTGGCGGAGGAAGGGACGCAGGGGAGCTGGGAGGTGGAGGCCATCAACGGTACGGCGCGCCAGCGGCGCGGCTAACGGCCAACGGTCGCCCGGGAGGGTCGTCGGGTTCATCGACGTTCTGCGTTTTTTGCAGGAACCGCGGCGGCGTTCCACTCTCGGGACGCTCTCTGGCCCGGATCGTACGAGCTCCGGGTGGAGGTTCTGGACGCGCAGGGTCTGCGGTGCGACGCCGGAGAGACCTTCACCGTGGACGTGTGCTCGTGCCGGGGGGCCGACCACTGCGGCGTTCAGGCGGAACGTCCGGTGTCCACGTCCTCCGGGCTGTCGCCGACGTTCTTCGGCCTGCTGCTGGCGGCGCTGTGCCTGCTGCTGCGTGAGTCTGATCCCCGGAAAAACCCGGAACTCCCCCCCCCCCCCGCCCCCCCCTCCGGCAGAACCTCACCCCGATCCTGTTTCCGTCCCGCGCAGTGGTTCCACTCCTGCTGCTGTTCTGTCAGTGTGGCGGGCCGAACGGCATCTTCCCGGACCAGTTCAGCGAGCTCCCCTTCGAAACCAAAGAGCACCTGATGGCCTACCACACCGAGGCTCCGGGGGAAGACCAGGTGACGGCCGGGAACGGGCGGGGAGCGGGCGGGAAGGGGGTGGCTAATGGTTGGTAAGGGGGTGGCTAATGGTTGGGAAGGAGGTGGCTAATGGTTGGGAGGGAGGTGGCTAATGTTTGGGAAGGGGTGGCTAATGGTTGGGAAGGGGTGGCTAATGGTTGGGAAGGGGGTGGCTAATGGTTGGGAAGGAGGTGGCTAATGGTTGGGAAGGGGTGGCTAATGGTTGGGAAGGGGGTGGCTAATGTTCGGGAAGGGGGTGGCTAATGGTTGGGAGGGAGGTGGCTAATGTTTGGAAAGGGGGTGGCTAATGGTAGGAAAGGGGGTGGCTAATGGTAGGAAAGGGGGTGGCTAATGGTTGGGAAGGGGGTGGCTAATGGTTGGGAAGGGGGTGGCTAATGGTTGGGAATAGGGTGGCTAATGGTAGGGAAGGGGGTGGCTAATGTTTGGGAAGGGGGTGGCTAATGGTTGGGAATAGGGTGGCTAATGGTAGGGAAGGGGGTGGCTAATGGTAGGGAAGGGGGTGGCTAATGGTTGGGAAGGGGGTGGCTAATGTTTGGGAAGGAGGTGGCTAATGGTAGGAAAGGGGGTGGCTAATGGTTGGGAATAGGGTGGCTAATGGTAGGGAAGGGGGTGGCTAATGGTAGGGAAGGGGGTGGCTAATGGTTGGGAAGGGGGTGGCTAATGGTTGGGAATAGGGTGGCTAATGGTAGGGAAGGGGGTGGCTAATGTTTGGGAAGGGGGTGGCTAATGGTTGGGAATAGGGTGGCTAATGGTAGGGAAGGGGGTGGCTAATGGTAGGGAAGGGGGTGGCTAATGGTTGGGAAGGGGGTGGCTAATGTTTGGGAAGGAGGTGGCTAATGGTAGGAAAGGGGGTGGCTAATGGTTGGGAATAGGGTGGCTAATGGTAGGGAAGGGGGTGGCTAATGGTTGGGAAGGGGGTGGCTAATGGTAGGGAAGGGGGTGGCTAATGGTTGGGAAGGGGGTGGCTAATGGTTGGGAAGGGGGTGGCTAATGGTAGGGAAGGGGGTGGCTAATGTTTGGGAAGGGATGGCTAATGTTTGGGAGGGAGGTGGCTAATGTTTGGGAAGGAGATGGCTAATGTTTGGGAAGGAGGTGGCTAATGTTTGGGAAGGGGGTGGCTAATGTTTGGGAATGGGGTGGCTAATGTTTGGGAAAGGGGTGGCTAATGGTTGGGAAGGGGGTGGCTAATGGTTGGGAGGGAGGTGGCTAATGTTTGGGAATGGGGTGGCTAATGTTTGGGAAAGGGGTGGCTAATGGTTGGGAAGGGGGTGGCTAATGTTTGGGAATGGGGTGGCTAATGTTTGGGAAAGGGGTGGCTAATGGTTGGGAAGGGGGTGGCTAATGGTTGGGAATAGGGTGGCTAATGGTTGGAAAGGGGGTGGCTAATGGCTGGAAAGGGGGTGGCTAATGGTTGGGAATAGGGTGGCTAATGGCTGGAAAGGGGGTGGCTAATGGTTGGGAATAGGGTGGCTAATGGTTGGGAATAGGGTGGCTAATGGTTGGAAAGGGGTGGCTAATGGCTGGGAATAGGGTGGCTAATGGTTGGGAATAGGGTGGCTAATGGTTGGGAAGGGGGTGGCTAATTGGGAAGTCTGTAGAACGCCACGTACCTCGAACACTGTCGACTGAAATCATCCTTTAAACATCTTTACAGGAGGTTCCCCTCCAGAACGTTGCTATCATGCTGGGAACGCAAAGAAAAGTCGAAACTTCCGCGGCAGCCGCGGCGGGGAACGTCTTCTCCGCCGTCGTCACGGCGACGCAGCGGGGGACGTTCTTCAGCGAGTCCCAGCGGCAGCACGTCGAGGACTTGTCCATGGAAGTGGACAACGCCTACCACTTCTCGCGTCAGGGTTCCCGCCGCCGCAGCGGCCGAGCTGTGGCTAGCCGGGCGGCGGCGGCGGCGAGCGGCCGCCACGCCGTCGCTCTGTACGACGACTTCGCGCTCCCGGAAGAATTCCTTCGGGATTACTACTCTCAGGTACCTAACGGTCGGGAATTGTGTGGCTAATGGTCGGGAATTGGGTGGGTAATGGTCGGGAATGGGGTGGCTAATGGTCGGAAATTGGGTGGCTAACGGTCGGGAATTGGGTGGCTAATGGTCGGGAATGGGGTGGCTAATGGTCCGGAAACGGGTTGCTAACGGTCGGGAATTGGGTGGCTAACGGTCGGGAATGGGGTGGCTAACGGTCAGGAATGGGGTGGCTAATGGTCGGGAATGGGGTGGCTAACGGTCGGGAATTGGGTGGGTAATGGTCGGGAATGGGGTGGCTAACGGTCAGGAATGAGGTGGCTAACGGTCAGGAATGGGGTTGCTAACGGTCGGAAATGGGGTGGCTAACGGTCAGGAATGAGGTGGCTAACGGTCAGGAATGGGGTGGCTAACGGTCAGGAATGGGGTGGCTAACGGTCGGAAATGGGGTGGCTAACGGTCGGAAATGGGGTGGCTAACGGTTGGGAATGGGATGGCTAACGGTCCGGAATGAGGTGGCTAACGGTCAGGAATGGGGTTGCTAACGGTCGGAAATGGGGTGGCTAACGGTCAGGAATGGGGTGGCTAACGGTCAGGAATGGGGTGGCTAATGGTCAGGAATGGGGTGGCTAACGGTCAGGAATGGGGTGGCTAACGGTCAGGAATGGGGTGGCTAACGGTCAGGAATGGGGTGGCTAACGGTCAGGAATGGGGTGGCTAATGGTCCGGAATGGGGTGGCTAACGGTTGGGAATGGGGTGGCTAACGGTCAGGATTGGGGTGGCTAACTGTCGGGAATTGGGTGGCTAACGGTCAGGAATGTGGTGGCTAACGGTCGGGAATGGGGTGGCTAACGGTTGGGAATGGAGCTCTCAGCAAAGCTGGCGTTGTTTAGTCTGGATGGCACTAGCTGCAGGTGGAGATGCTAATGCTAACTGCTTGCTTTTGTTTTCAGAAAGCGGCGTGCACGGTGGCAGCGAGGGACAGCTTGTTGGAGTACGACTCGGAGGGCCCGTGGTCCGCCGCCGGCTCGCTGGGCAGCTGCGGCCTCCTGGAGGAGGACGGCGACCTGGACTTCCTGTCTGACCTCGACCCCAAGTTCAAGAGGCTAGCGGAGATCTGCTCCCCGCCCGGGGCGCGCTTGGTCGAGGCGCGCTCGGTCGAGGCGGCGCGATCGGTCGAGGCGCGATCGGTCGAAGCGCGCTCGGTCGAAGCACGCTCGGTCGAGGCGCATTCCGCCGAGGCGCGCTCGGTCGAGGCGCGTTCGGTCAGAACGCGGTCTGTTGAGGCCTCAGAGTCCGTCCTCAACAAGAACCAGTCCTCCCTCCAAACCGAGACGCTAACGGCAGCCAGCGCAGGAAGCAGCGCCACCCTTTCCTCCGCCGCGGTCGCCGGCCTCCGCCGTCCCGCCGTGTCTCCGCCTCTTTACTACGCCGCCAACCCGGTGGTCCCCCTGCAGTACGTCCCCGGCCTGTACGTCCTGGGCGGACCCCAGAGTCCGCCCGGACTCGTGGTTGCCGAAGCGTCCGCGGCTAGCGCCGCCAGCCCCACCGTCCTGCTTCCCATGGGCTCCATTTTGCCGCCAAATCCCACGAGCGGCTACATGCTAGTCGGCGACCCGAAGGGTCCCGGCGGGGCGGTTCAGTTGGACCCGGGGCCCCCGTTGGGGACCCTGCCCCGAGGTGCTGTCCTGGTGAACCCGGCTGCCCCCCCTCAGGGGGCGTTAGGCTTGGCGGCGCGGGGTTCGGATCAGCCAGGGGTCGTCGGGTCGCGAGCCGTTTTTAATGTCGTTGGCCGGCTAACCGCTAATTGTGTGAATCTGTCGTCGGGAAACGCCGTCGCAGAGACGGCGGAACGTATCGAAACGTCGTCAAGTCATTCAGCTAGCGAGAATAGAGAATTAGCTTTTAGCACCATTCATGCTAACGTCGTTGAGAGTGCGGAACAAGGTGGGAAATAACTAGAATAAATTTTTTTTTTTCTTATCCTGTTAGCATTATAAGTTGTAGCGGCTTCACTTTTAGCTTTTTAAGGCAATTTAGCTTTCTTAGCATTGTTAGCTTGTTACACCAAAATTAGCTCTACAGGCATTTTTAGCTTATCTCACATTAGCCAGCTTAGCATCATTAGCTTATTAAGCCAATCCTAAAATTTGTTTAGCTCTTTGAGACAATTTAGCTTCTTTAGCATTTTAGCTTGATCGACCAAATTGGTTAGCTTACCATTTTTAGCTTAAGTCAATTTAGCTATCTTAGCATTTTTAGCTCTTTAAGCTGAATTAGCTCTTAACATCTTAGCTGATTAAATCTATATTAGCATTTTTTAGCTTACTAAGCTTCTTTAGCTATCGCAGCATTGTTAGCTTCTTAAACTAATTTAGCTATATAAAAATTTTTTAGCTTACGTCAAATTAGCTATCTTATTTAGCTGCCTTCGCAATTTTAGCTTTTTAAACCCAATTGGTTAGCTTAGCATTTTTAGCTTCAGTTCATTTAGCAATTTTAGCTCTTAAAGCCAGACTAGCTATTAGCATTTTTCGCTGATTAAATCAATTTAGCCACCTTAGCATTATTTTTTTCTTTTATCTTTTTTAGCCTGATTAGCTGTCTTAGCATTTTTAGCTTATTAAGTGACTTTAGCTATTTTAGCTTATTTCAGTTTAGCTGTCTCAAGATTTATCAATTTAGCTTTCTTAGCATTTTTAGCTTTTTAAACCATATTAGCTCTTTTAGCAGTCTATTTAGCCACTTTAGCTTCGGTAGCTAGGTTCGCGTTCGTTGTCTCGGAAACATTTGGGAACGCGTTTGTCGTGGTTTACGAAAGTGAAAAAGGTGGTAGGTTTTTTTCGGGTGTGGAACATGTTTGCCGTGGAAACGTCAATAAACGGAATCAATCAATCGATCGCGTCTTTATTGATTCGAAACAAAGCGCCTGGTTGCTGTTAGCTAACAAACCGTTAGCCAGGACTGTTCATGCTGAGCTGGGTGACTCAGCGGATCCAGCTGAAGCTAACCATGCTAACAGTGCCGGGGGAACCGACTTGTGCTTCCCCGTCTCGCCGTCGGGCCGGGTCACGTTCAGCTGGGCGAAGTGCACCCTGGGTAAAAAAAAAAAAAAAAAAAAAAAAAAAAAAAAGAGAACGTGTTGGAACCGGGTGCTAGCGAGGAAGCTAAAGGACGCCCGTGTTAGCGTGCTAGCTACGTGAAGTCCTCTGGGATGAACCTGGTGGGCGGAGCCAGGAATCCCTACAGACGACTCCACAGATCTACAACATATAGAATGAACCTTATTTACGCTTCTATAGATCTACAACATATAGAATGAACCCTATAGACACTTCTATAGATCTACAACATGTAGAACGAACCCTATAGATGCTTCTATAGATCTACAACATATAGAATGAACCTTATTTACGCTTCTATAGATCTACAACATATAGAATGAACCTTATTTACGCTTCTATAGATCTACAACATATAGAATGAACCTTATTTATGCTTCTATAGATCTACAACATATAGAATGAACCTTATTTATGCTTCTATAGATCTACAACATATAGAATGAACCTTATTTACGCTTCTATAGATCTACAACATATAGAATGAACCCTATAGACACTTCTATAGATCTACAACATGTAGAACGAACCCTATAGATGCTTCTATAGATCTACAACATATAGAATGAACCTTATTTACGCTTCTATAGATCTACAACATATAGAATGAACCCTATAGACACTTCTATAGATCTACAACATGTAGAACGAACCCTATAGATGCTTCTATAGATCTACAACATATAGAATGAACCCTATTTATGCTTCTATAGATCTACAACATATAGAACGAACCCTACAGACGCTTCTATAGATCTACAACATATAGAATGAACCTTATTTACGCTTCTATAGATCTACAACATATAGAATGAACCCTATTTATGCTTCTATAGATCTACAACATATAGAATGAACCTTATTTACGCTTCTATAGATCTACAACAGATAGAATGAACCCTATAGACACTTCTATAGATCTACAACATGTAGAACGAACCCTATAGATGCTTCTATAGATCTACAACATATAAAATGAACCTTATTTACGCTTCTATAGATCTACAACATATAGCATGAACCCTATAGACACTTCTATAGATCTACAACATATAGAATGAACCTTATTTATGCTTCTGTAGATCTACAACATATAGAATGAACCTTATTTACGCTTCTATAGATCTACAACATATAGCATGAACCCTATAGACACTTCTATAGATCTACAACATGTAGAACGAACCCTATAGATGCTTCTATAGATCTACAACATATAGAATGAACCCTATAGACACTTCTATAGATCTACAACATGTAGAACGAACCCTATAGATGCTTCTATAGATCTACAACATATAGAATGAACCTTATTTACGCTTCTATAGATCTACAACATATAGAATGAAGCCTACATACGCTTC